>NC_057803.1:160390770-160693772 GCF_018294505.1 Triticum aestivum | reverse complement strand
CATTATTCTCGCTCGCGCCCTCCTGTCCCTTTGCTCTCTCTCCGCTCTTTGCAACTGATGCACTGCTCCAAGAAGAACTCCTTCGCCGTCCATCTTCCTTCTTCTTCCTTTGATCATGTCGCTGCCATCGGGCTCCTGGATGGGTTCGAATGTCACCTCCGAGGACATCACCCAACTCCGGGCGATGCGGCGCCTGCCGCGGGAGACGGACGTCGACGTCCGGCTGCCGCGCGGCGAGCAGAGGCCTCGGCCCGAGGGGCAGGAGCGTGTGGTCTTCCTCACGCACTTCGAGCGCGGGTGCGGGCTTCCAGCGAGCACCCTCTTCCGCGCGTTCCTGGAGTTCTTCGGGCTCCAGCCGCATCATCTTGGCGCCGGCGCCATCGTCCAGCTCTCTCGCTTCGTCACCCTCTGCAAGGGGTACCTGGGGGTCGAGCCTACGATCGACCTCTGGGCGCGCTTCTTCTCCTTGAAGCAGCACGACCCGTCGGCCGGGGAGTTCGCCGATTGTGGCGTCGCCGTCATCTCAAAGCGGTCGGGGGCGGATTTCCCCAAGATCCCGCTGGAGGATTCTGCCAAGAAGTGGCAGAACTCCTTCTACTATGTCTGCAACCTTAGTGCCGATCGCATCAACCTTTCGTCCTTCGCCATTGCACCGCCGCAGGCGAAGACGAACTGGGGCTACTCGCCCAGGCGCCCATCGCAGGAGATCGTCAATCTCTCCAAGCGGGAGACGGTGATGAGGACGCATGAGGGGCTCACCGGCACCGACCTCCTCGCCGCGTTCATCATGCGGCGGGTCCTTCTGCTTCAGGGGCGCTCTTGCCTCATTGGCGAAACGGTCGGCCTTCAAGACCCCAACCGCATGGGTTCGACGCGGCTGTCCGCGGAGTAGATCGTGCGCGGCGTGAATGACATCTCCAAGGCCAACCTTGGGGAGGATTGGCGGTTTGGCAAGGTGCCGTACAGCCAGTCGAACCCGACACCGCAGGTGAGTGTCTGGTCTTCTTACTTTGGTGCCGCACACCTTCTCATCTGCCCTGACGCGACATGTGGAGTACTTCTGAACGTGATTCGACATCCTTACGCCCGGGTCTCGTTGCAGGTGGTGCCGGTGGCGCTAGAGGGGCCACGCGGCTCATGGCGGAGAGGAGGAGGCCGAGTCCGACGCCGGCACTAGGGGTCGTGCGGGTAAGTCTCGTGTTTTTCTTCATGTGTCTTGAATTGCTGACCGTTGCACGTAACGGTCGGTGTTGACGCCAGTTGTCGGTGTAGTGGAGTTGGGTGGGGGAGGCGGCGACGCGGGCGGAGCCAGGTCCTCACATGGGGCGGCGCCGAGCCGCCCGCATGGGAAAGACAATGCCGCACCGCGACCCTGGGCGCCGAATCACACTGCGGACCCGGCCGGGGCCGGGAGGCCGGCCAAGAGGAAGCCCGGCGGCGGGCACGGGAGGCCAACCCTGGTCCCGGTCTTGGCGGGGTAAGCTTCATCTCTCGTTTGCGCTCAGATTTTTTTTCTTGAGCTAGTCTTGTTTCTTTTCTGCTCATTTTGTCTTCTTCTTCAGGTCACCAATCGCACTGGCGAGGGCGGCGGCGGAAGCTGCGGCCGCCGAAGGGGCCGCATTCCGCAGGAGCCAGTCCGACCTCGCCGACCAGGCTGAGGTGGAGGGACGGGCCGACTCGGACCTCGGCCTCGATCCGAACAATGCCGAAGCCTTGGCCTAGCGGGACAGGAACCGGGCTGAGGCGGAGTTGGAGGCGGCATCGGTCCGTGGTTGGACCGACGCGGCGACGACATGGGCGCGAGCTGGCGCGGAGCCGGCCTGGCGCGAGATGCCAGAGGGAACAATGGTGGCGGTGACGGTCTTTGAGCCGTCGTCGGTAAGGGAGTGTCAGGACCCCGACTCGATGCCACATCGATCTAGCATGTAACACCTCATATCGCTTTGCGGCCTCACGCACGGTATCCCCACGGGTGTCGCCTTACCTTTGCCCGGGACCGTTTGCGCATTTTGGCACACGTATATGATGGTGTCGCTAGCATCCATATGATAAAGAGCCCGGGCTGACATGGCTAGTCGTAAACTCAAAGTGGCACTAACTTACAGGGACATGCATTCATGACCCAGCATCGAACGTGTCGGTCATCAGCGAGTGAATCCAGGCTGTAGCACTGGGCTAACAGGACTCCGGTGAACCGGGCTGTAGCGGGCTAGCAGGACTCCGGTATTCATCGCGTGACATTTCCCCGAAGGGACAGACACAGGATCGAAGAAGGACACATGCCGGCCTGCCTAAGTGTTCCGGAGCAGTAGCAAGCTACCAGGGCTTAGTGGAAGCACTAGGAGACATTTCCCGGTAAGAGAGGCTACTAAGAATAAACAACTAGATAGTCAGATCCCACACATAGCAATACACATTACACATACGCATAACATGCAAGTATGTGCTGTACAACATGGCATCACAGCATAACTCAACAACTCATATAGATAAAGGCTCAGAAGAGCCATCATAGCAATTATTGCAAACAGGGGTCACAAGACCCATCATACAGAGCATACAAGCAACAAGCGGAAGCATTACATGTCTGGGTACAGACATCTACAAATGAAAAAGGCTGAAGAGCCTGACTATCTACAACATCCGATCAAGATCGTAGCTGAGGTACTAGCTACTAGTTGAAGTCCATGAGAACCCTAGTAAGACCGAAGTCTCCGCTGCAAAAACATAAATAAAGCAACATGAGTACAAAGGTACTCAGCAAGACTTACATCAGATCCTATCGTACATGCCTTTGTATCAAGAGGGTAATGTGGGGTTTAGTTGCAGCAAGCCAGCTTTGACTCTATGGCTATCCTATTCTACGACTACCAGAAACTCTGGAGGTGATACAACGTACACGAGTCCACTAATCACCACACAATACACTACTATGGATTCATCCCCGTCTCCCTACGAGAAGGCCATCCATAGCACTCACACTTGTCTTGAGCATTTTATAGTATCCACTTCAAGTTGTCTATGTACCATGTAAGCATCCAAGAAGTCCATAACCGCGGACCCGGCTATTCGAATAGATCATGTTAACCCTGCAGGGGTGTACTTCTTCACACACGCTCTCGCCACTTACCGCCATGTACACGTCATGTATCTCGGCAACCTTCAAGCGGAAGCCTGGCGAGGGTGTCGGCCATGACCTGACTAACCACACAAGACTCTAGCCCAGGTTTATCGCCTATTCGGGTTCCATCCGCAAGGAGATCCGGCCGGGGTGTCGCTCACGGCCCCAAACGATGTGAGCAGGGTTCCCGAGCCCACCAACCGGGTGCCACTCGGTACACCGTGCCACGTGTGCCTAGTCTGTCCCAGGCCCACCCTGCCGGGTGCCACTTGGTAGAAAAATAGCACTACCTACAAACACCAGAAACTAGTTGCGACTCCTGGACAGAGATCAAGTTGGCTAATAAGTCGAGAGGGGCACTTAAGCATTCTAATGTGTGGTAGTATCGAGTCATTGGACAACATACACAGAACCCAGTGCTTAAGGACGGTTCCAGTGAGACAACCCACCATGTACTCCTACATGGCCTCCCACCGCTACCTTTACCAAATCGTGTTCACACACTTCACTCTCAGCATCAGAACATATCGTAACACTCCAATTCATTCCCAATGAATCAGACCTGACACGACTCTAAGCAATAGCAGGCATAGCATGGTAGGAACACATCAGTGGCTTCAATCAACTCCTACACATGCTAGTGGGTTTCAACTATTTACTGTGGCAATGACAGGTCATGCAGAGGAATGGGTTCAACTACCGCAGCACAATGTAGCAGATGAACCGTTGTTGTCCTAATGCAGTAACTGAGAGCAGGAGCGAGAGAGTAGGGTTTTATCGAAATGAACAAGGGGGTTTGCTTGCCTGGTAAAACAACAAGGGAGGCACTGCTTCACAGACAGGTACTCTGGAACGTCTCCGGAGCAGGACCTATCAAGAAGGAACGGTGCCGGCAATCAATACACAATCATATGCAACAATATGATGCATGAACATGGCATGTAGATGTGATGCTGTTTGAGCTAATGCATCTAGTAAACATTTGGTTTGAAGTCCATTTGAACCAAAGGTTCAAATGCATTTCTAAATTAAGTCTCTTATATATGCCCTAATGTGTTTTCCCATATTCAGCATGTATAAGTTGGTTTTTCATGCATGAAACTAGTACAGATGGAAAGGTTGCATTTTTCTGATAATTTTTCATATATAAATTATTTTAATCTGAGCTACGGTTGAATTGTTATGAATTTTTGAAGTTTAAATCATTTTCTGGATTTTCTGAATTATTTTAATTCCAGAAAATATATAATTGCGTCAGCATGACGTCATCACTACATCAGCGGTCAACGCGGCTGTCCAGGTCAAACCTGACGTGCGGGGGCCACACGTCAGTGACACTGGGGTTAACAGGGGTTAATTTAATTTAATTAAAAGGTTAGGGGGGGTCGGGCCCACTGGTCAGCGTCAGGGGGGGTTAGTTAACGGTGATTAGCACTAAGCTAATCACCTGACGGGCCGGCCCCGCATGGCAGGGCTCAGGCGACGGGGCTCGCCGCCGGCGACCTCTGGACGCGGCGGAGTCCGCGCCACAGGCCACGGGGACGGCGTCTGAGAGCACCGGGGTGTAGCCCGGGCTCTCGCGCATCTGGTAGGACAGGTGGGAGGAGCGGGGACGGCCGGAGCTCGCCGGAGCAAAGCTCGCGGCGGCGGCCGGAGTTCGGGCGCGAGCGGGATCGGGCTGCGGGGCATGGGGAGGCCACCTGAGGGGCCCGGCGGCACCCTCGTGGCACCAGGAACGCGAAGGGAGGCTTGGTTTGGGCGGAGGCGGGCCGAGACGGCGGCGGCGACATGGACGGCGGCGAGAGGCTTCGGCCGTGGTGGGGAACGGTGCTACGGCGCGCGGGCAGTTAAACAGGGAGGGGGAAGCGGTGGCGGAGCTCACCGCGGTTGCAGCGACGGTCGAAGTGGGCTCGGGGACGCACTGAAGCGGCCGGAGCGTTGATGGGGATCCACGGCGGCCGGCGATGGAAAAGACGACGGTGGCGGCTCCACGGGGCGTCCGGAGGGGCACGGCTTGACGGGGAGCTTCAGGGCGGAGGAGCGGAGCTCCTGCGCGTGTCGGGGAGGCGAGGGGAGACCGGTGGCCACGGCAACGGCGAGCGGCGGCAGCGATGGCGCTCGGGTGTGCGAGGGGGAGAGAGAACCAGGGGAGGGGAAGGAATGAGAGAGTGAGAGGGCGGTCGGGGCTGCGTGGCGTCGTCCGGGGCGTTCCAGGCGACGAGGAGGAAGCAGGAGGTGGCCAGGGGAAGCAGGAGGTGGAGGCGCGGCGGTGCGCGCGCGTCGGCATGCGCCGTTCCCCTGTCGGGGAGGAAGACGACAGAGGAGGGGGGGCCAGGTGGGCTGGGCCGCCTCCTGGCTGGGCCGGCTTGCTGCTGCTGGGCTGCGCAGGGGAGAGCCCCAGGTAAGCACAGGTGAGGTTTTCCTGTTTATTTCCCTTTTTCTATTTTTTTCTGACATTTGTTTTTGATTTAATAAAATACTAAATCATTTTATTTTATTATACCAATTTTTGCAGGAGCTGGATATATTATTCCAGAGCTCTTTTATAAATGGCATAATTTTTGGACCATATTTCATATATATAGAAATATATTTCCAATGCAAATATTTATCGAATTAATCCAAATGGCCAAATAAATGTCCATGAGCTCCTAAAAATATTGTTTTGATTTTTATCTCTGTCCAATATTTTTAGAGGGCATCATGAGCATTTTCTTGGACCCTTTTGGAGAAATTTTTATTTAGGTCATTTTCAAAATGATTCTGAGGGTTCCACCAATCCTCATTTCAAATTTAAATGAAATTTAAATATGATGCACAAATGACTAGCTAGTCTAGGTCATACCAGACTAGGGATGTGACAGGGAGCACGGCCGTGGAGGCCGGGCTGAGGTGGTGATCCTCGACCGGGTGGTCATGGAGGTGGCGGATGACACCCCGCCGCGGGCCGACGTGGTCGAGCGAGTGGGGATTGATGGTGGTGGAGATGGCGTCGTTTTGGAAGAGACGCTGCGGGCGGCGGTGTCGGAGGCACCGCCGGTTTTGGAGGAGGCACCGCGGGCGGCGGTTCTGGAGGCCACCTCGGCAGCTGTGTCGGAGACGGCGACGCAGGGCGTCCCGGCGTCCGGGTCATCGTCGGTGCTGGGAGGGGCATCAGAGGAGGCACTGGCTGCGTCGCGAGCGGCCAGGGGGAGTACACCTTGGTTCCCCGGCAGGGAGGGCGCCGAGCTGTCGTGTCGCAGCCGGCGCGGAGCGGGGGCGCCATTGTCTTCGGGCCTCAGACCCGGGAGGAGGCGGCGTTGGACGCTGTCAGTCGCCGACTGCGAGGCCGAACGGAACGGCTCAAGGCCTTCGCCCAGGCCAAGGTGGAGCGGACGCGCGACCTGGAGCGCACCGTTCTGGTAAGTCTTCTTGTAATTTCTTCTTTGTGGGGGCGCGCCAGCGCACCCACTGGGTGTAGCCCCCAAGGTTCGGGCCAACTATGTAGTAGCTGGGTCGAATCTTTAGAGTGTTGGCCTTGTTCTGATTTCTACTTTCTTTAGCATCTCGACGCCTTCTGGGTCGCCTCCTACAATCGTCTCCTGGGTAAGCACTGGGAGCTCATGGAGCAGCTTGCCGCCAAGGAGGAGGAGCTCCGCGTTGCCGCAAGTATTCTTGTGCTCTTTTCTAGTGTGTAACAGTTGGGCCGAATCTTAAGTCTTGCTTTTTTCTTCTGCTGAGTCCTTCTTTTTCGCAGCCGAGGTGCTATCCTTGCGGACTCGTCTGCTCCGGGCCGGTCATCACTACGACTGGCTCGTTGCCGACACCGGCCGTCTTGGCGTCGAGGCGGCGCAGGCGAGGGCGGAGGCGGCCGCGGCTCGGTGGTCTCTCGACAAGGCCAACCGGCTGCATGAGCAGCTGGCGGGTCACAAGAACTGCCTCCAGGCCGAGGTGGAGGTCCTGAAGGCGGAAGCCGCCAAGGTGGCAGAGGCGCAGCAGGCCCTAGTGGAGGCAGACCAGTAGTGCGACCAGCTAGCCGGCGACAAGGGCCGGCTCTAGGCCGAGGTGGATCGCCTGCGGGGGCAGGTCACCACGGCTGAGGGGGCCCGTCAGGACGAGGCCCGTCACCGCGAGGCGGCCGAGAAGGCGGCCAAAGACAAGGACGCCGAGCTGAAGGCGGCCCTTGCCAAGGCGGCCGATCTGGAGAAGGCGCTCAATGATCGCGACCGTGCCATCGAATGGGAGCGGCGTGGTACGTTGCTTGAGGCGCAGCACCTGGAAGAGTCCTTCTTTAGTAAGTGCTTTTTTTGTCGTTTGCCGGGTCAGGATCCGGCCTTTCTTCCTTGTTGTTCTTCTTCTAACTCGCTTCTTCCTTTGCGGCAGGGGCCTTCTCAGAGACACATCGGCTGGCGGAGGAAGCCGTCCGCAATCAATGCGACCCGACCAGCATCGTTGGGACCAGGATGGATCTGCGGGTTGCCTGGACCTTCCCGGAGATCATCACCGCCGCTGAGGCCAGCCTGCAGGTCATGGGAACGCAGTTGGGGCGGCTGTCCCAGGCCGGCACCGCAATGACGGCGGCCCTATGGCCGGACTCCGTCCAACCGAGCAGCTTCTCGCGCTGGCGCGTTGGTTGGAGATGGGGCCGGACCGGCTTGGCGAGTGGCACGTCTCCGCCACTCGTGCCGGTGCTGAGATGGCGCTCCGGTTTGCGCTGTCCTGGCATTCGGACCTGCAGCTCGACGCGTTGATGGGCCAGCGGGCTAGTTCGGAGCAGCTCTTGCAGGAGCAAGCCGGCCGGATCGCCTCCCGGGCCAGCTACATCGCCGGGTTCGCCTTCCACGACGAGTTCCATCCGGAGCGGACAAAAGATGGCAGGGCCGTGGACAGCGATGAGTACGGCTTGCTCCTCCATGATCCGGAGGCGAGCTCGGAGGAGACGGGCGTCTACCGTGACACGGGTGCTGAGGAGGACACCGGCGCCTCGCTGGACCCGGAGACCGCCAGGGGAGAGTCATCGACGTCGCGACGCGGCGCTGGAGATGCCTGAGACACTTTGTGTAAAATCTGTTAAATAGCAGGTCCACCCACCCACTTGGGGTTTTAGGGTGTAATGAACTCGGGCCGTGGGCCTTTTCTTAAATACTTGTGTAGATGTCGTGGGTGCTTTTGCTTTTTGCCTTCCGTTTTTGGACCGATTTCATGCGTTTTTCCTTTCTCAACCCCCGCCCCCCGGCGAGTCAGACAGCCAAGGCTCCGGTCCGTGACAAGAAGTTCAGTTCTTTGAGACGAGCGCACAGGACTTGGGTCCCTCGAAACGTTGAGCGCAAGCGAAACACCCACTAGGCCTGCTGGCGGCAATCCGGCGAAGCCGGTTGGCGAGCAGCCGGTCGTGCGGCTGTTCATTTGATGAATGGTGGGCCGGGTTGATCGACCCAGCAGCCTTTGACTTAGTGTATGAAGCGTAAAGGAGCTTTGTCCCGTTGTGCTTGCCAGCCGACAGCCAAAGTTGGATTTGTGGCTTTGGGGCGAAGTGGGGGACCGCGGCATCCTAACTTTATCAGGAATCACCAAGTAAGGCGGCGGGGTGGCGACCGAGCCGGCCAGCCCCTGAGCCCCCGGGTCGAGCGAGTCGGACCGGTGGCCGGGTTCAGTGTTATAGTGATGCAAGAAAATAGGGACACAATAAATTGGTCGATAAAAGGCAGCCCCCGAGTCTCGTTCGGGGACCCCATAGTTTCATGCATTCACAAAAGGCGACGATACATACGCTCGTGCGGCTAACTGTAAAACGGGCGGAGGAGTTCTGCATTCCACGACCGGTGTCGGTGTTCTGGGAACGGGGGTCCCCAGACTTGCCTGCCTGCGGCCTGCGGCGTGGCTCAAGCGGGGGCCCAGCATGGCCCTTCTTCATCAGCTCAAGCTCAAAGACCCTCGCGAGGGGCCAAGCCTCGCGGGGCGGACGACAGGAAGCTTCCTCAGAGGCACCCTCATTAGGCAGGCTCGCGATGAGGTGGAGAGATCAAGGCAGGGGTACCTCGTGAGGAACCCGTGACGCAAGCCATGACGATCGAGACCAGGCGGGCGCCGGCCTGTGCAGGGTCCTTGTTTCCCCTTTGGTGCAAAGGGGGCAAGCACAGGCCAAGGCATCAGGCAAAGGTTACCCTTCCGTTGCAAAGAGACCAAGACTAGCCGGACGGTAGGACGGAGGTCACCGTGGAGCCCAAGACGGCGTCATCGCCAGTGCTTTTGGCAGCCGAAGACCACCTTTGGTCAGGATAACTTGTACTAGATGTTCCCCTTCTAAATGGCCAATTGTTGGCGCCCTTCCCGCTCATTATTTGGGGAGAGGCCCAGGGCCTCTATAAATAGAGCTAGCCACCATAGAGTAGAGACATCTAGACACCCCAAGAACATCGAGAGATCTGGTAGATCCCTAGCAGAGAGAGAGAGAGAGAGGCGATGAATTCACCCTAGCAGTTCATCGCACCAGCTCAAGAACACCTCTCGCGAGGCTGTTCTTCCCTTGTACTGTCCATCATCAGCCTCAGAGGCAATCCACCACACCACACACTGGAGTAGGGTATTACACCACAACAGTGGCCCGAACCAGTATAAACCTCGTGTCTCTTGTGTTGTTCATCATTTTCATCTTAGTTCGCACGAGAGGATCAGACATAGATCGGTAGGGGAGAGATCTCCGCGCGCACCCCAGTGTTCGAACCTCAAAGGTCTGCCGGAACCCGAAACACAACATTTGGCGCGCCAGGTAGGGGTGCACCGGAATCTTCCTTCCGCTGTTCGCGTGTGATCTTCCGTCGTGCCCATGGCTGACGCTCGTCGTTCCCCGTCGCCCGCCGCCAACGCCTCCACCGGCCTGGCGGGGAACGAGCAGCAGGCCTCGTCCCAGCACCCCTCGGTGCGGTGGGATGGCCGCACCGCCAACACGTTGCTGACTCCAGCTGGCTCATCGTCCCATGCCCTTCGCGCACCCATGGATGCGCACGCCTCACTGCTCTTGGCGCGGGAGCTCCTGCACTATCGCCCCGTCGACGACCTCTACGAGGACTGTCTTGCCCGCATCACCGAGCTTGTCAGTGCCGCAGGGGCTCCCCCTTGCGGTCCCTCTCGCTGCCTCGCCCATCGTCCCGTGCACGGGGCGAGGATCAGGAGGCGCCTCCGCCGCCTCCTCCCCAAGAAGGTGCCTTGGCTCAAAGGCGCGCAGCCCCAGGGCGAGACCCTCCATGTCCGGTGCCTGCGCAGCAAGAAGGGAGCTGCCAGGAGACCCCACGTCCCCGGGAAGGTGCTCGCGCGCTCCCAGCACCGGCGCACCAAGATCGCGCCCCAGCGCCTCCATGACAAAACCCCGCGCTGCTCCCAGGGTAGTGCGTGGTGACCCGCAAGAATGAGTCCAGCACCAGCAAGGGGCGCCGGTGGCCACGGCGGGCTGCCTCGCCTTCACCCCCGAGCTGCGCGGCGTCACCTGGCTCGGCAAGTTCAAGCCTGACCTCCCTCCCCGCTACGATGGCACAGCGGACCCCGCGGAGTTCCTGCAGCTCTACGAGCTGGGCATCGTAGCCGCCAACGGAGATGAGAAGGTCATGGCGAATTGGTTCCCCATGGCGCTCAAGGACGGCGCCCGCACCTGGCTCCTAAACCTGGCGCCTGGCACGATCTCCTCCTGGAGCGAGATGCGCACCTGCTTCATCGCCAACTTCCAGGGCACTCGCGACCGGCCCCCGGCCGTGAGCGACCTGCGCCGCATCAAGCAACAGCCAGGAGAAACCCTGCAGAAATACATCCAGTGCTTCAACTACGCTCGCCTCAAGATCCCCAAGGTGACTGAAGAAGCCATCATCTCAGTCTTCTCCGACGGCGTGCGCGACATCAAGACGAAGGAAGAGCTAGCAATCCATGAAGACCTGTGCACATCCCTAGAGCTGTTCAACTTGGCGACCAAGTGCGCCAGGGCTGAGGAAGGGCGTCTCTCCCTCCTCGAGCTCCCGGCAGCCGACCCGGAAGAAAAGAAGCTCAAGGCCAAGGACGTGAAGCGCAAGGGGGCTGCCGTGCTAGCAGCGGAACCGGACACCAAGCGAGGCAGGGATCAGCCTGAGTCATCTAAGGGCGGACGGTACTGCGCGTACCACGACCTCCACACCCACAACACCAATGAATGTCAAGAGCTCAGAGCTGTGCGAGATGGGCGAATCGGCCGACGGCCAGAGCGCAACGACATGGGCTATGGCCGAGGAGGAGGAAGAGGTGGTGGACGATGGGAAGACCGTGGCCTTCACCAGGGATGGCGTGACCGCCCTCGCGAGGACCACTGGCAGGACCAGCCTCGCGAGGGAGGCTGGAGGGACTATCCTCGTGAGGACCGTCCCCACGGCAACGCAGGCCTCCCTCCTCTGCCGCCTCCACTGAGGAGGACTGAAGACCAACACCAAGACGATGGGGCTGGGGGCTTCCAAGAGCCGCGTGCAATTGCTTGCATCCTGGGCGGCGCCCAGGCCCGAGCCTCACAGCGCATCTTCAAGCAGTTTGCTCACGAGGTGAATGCGGTCCTTCCCAAGCTTGAGGCCATGCACCCTCTCAGGTGGTCTTCGTGCGCGATCACATTCAGTTCCGCAGACCAGCTCAAGTGTGCGGCAACGGCCGGAGTCCTCCTGATGCTTTGCTCCCCAGTCATAAGCAACGTGCAGGTCACCACGACCCTCATCAATGGCGGGGCAGGACTCAACGTCCTGTCCGTCGAGACGTTCGACAATCTCCAAGTGCCATACGACCAGCTTCAGCCGACCAAGCCTTTCTCAGGAGTCACCGATGGTTCCACTGTTCCAATTGGGCTGGTTTGCCTTCCGGTCACCTTCGGGCAACGCAACAACTACCGCACCGAGCTCATCGACTTGGACGTCACTCACATCCACCTGCCGTACAACACCATCCTCGGGTACCCAGCCCTAGCGAAGTTTATGGCAGTGACTCACCATGGTTACAATGTCCTCAAGATGCCAGGAAGCGGTGGAGTCATCACCGTACCCTGTGAAGAAAGGGACGCAGTGTGCTCGCTCGAGCGTGCGTTCCAAGCCGCAGCAATCGAAGACCCAGATCGCAGGAGCGGGAGGCCTCCCGAGGCGACCCTCAAGAAGAAGAAGACCTCACCTGGCCAGAGCCACAAGGAAGTAGGCACCTCCGGAGGTATTGCGTCAGGATTCGCGCCCGACCAGGGAGCGCCGCCCTCTCGTGCATAGGAAGGCGCGCCCGGCGCCCTCCTCAGGCAGGGCTCGGGGGCTCTCTCTTGGAGAGCCACCGACCTTGCCAAGGTCACGGGGGAGGTGCTCGGGCACCACTTGGAGGGGTGCTTTCAGGCACGCTTCCCTCAGAAAGGTACAAGTCAAGGGAGACAAAATTCTCAGGAGTTCATTGCAAGGAACACCAAAGAGATACAGGAGTCCAGAGTCATGCGCGGCAGCCGCCGCTTGCCTGCCGTGGCCCCACATCCAGGCGAGGATGGAGGACTGCGCGTCCGCGTCGACATACCAGGGCTCAACCGAGCTGCGTCCCAGGAGCGCCTATGGCCTTCGGCCGTAGGGTGCTGCATGGGACCACCCCACAGCTACGTTCGCATGCCCTTCAGCCTGCCGAGCGCGGTCACCGCACATCAGCGCCTGTTGAGGAGCATTCTAGAGGCTCAGGAGGTCAGGATCGCGCGGTCCTGGCAGAGGTGGCGATGGTCCCCAAAGACCTGCACGTGCCACCAGAGCCTCCCGAGGCCCTGGGCCTGGGGGCTCATGAGGGCCGACATCTTCACCGCGCATCGCTCACTTCCTCGGCACCACTTCATCTTCAACAGCTCCAGGTGACATCTTTTAGAGTTCTACTTTCAGCTGGGAGCGCCCATAGGGCTGCACCATTCCCAGGCCGCGTGGGTCCGTCCCCGCGGTATGTATCCATTTTGTTTATGCTCTTTATTTACCTTGTTGGGGGCGCCCCTCGGGCTGCATCATCCCCATGCCGCTCGGGCCCGACCTAGCGGCAGTTGCTTTTACCTGCGCTTGCCTGAAATTGGATTTCCTCCTATGTGCTTAACATACCTGACCTAATCACCTGCTCGATCGACGCCTATTTGAAGAGCCGCTCGCTCTGGGACGGTGCATGCGCACGGGTCTGTCCCTACAGCGTTGATAAACCTGAGTGGTCGAGCTCTGGCCGCGGCAGCCCCGCACGGTGCCACCTCACCAGGCCCTTAGTGCCCTGACCGCTCCCTCGGAGTGACCATAGGTTGGCCGGCGACCGTAACGACAGGCCTTGTTTCTCCTCATGATTGGTGTGCGGCACCTACTCCAGGAGCAACATTGGGGGCATCGTGAGCTCTCTCTCCCTCTCTTCGGCACGGACCGCTTACACGTTAAAAGGGGGGGTACCTGAGCATCGCTACTCATGGGCTCCTACTGGCTCTCCAGCCCTCACCCCCTGGCCTTGATCCACGGCATCGCGACCTGTCATACCAGTGGCGGTTGAGCTCGCTCGAGGGCCGGGACCTGAGGACGTAGAGCATTAAGGAAAGTGCGGGGGAGTGGGAGGAAGCTCGCGAGGGCCTAGCCCAGCAGTGCCTCGACCACCGCCTCTCGGGCCAGGCGCCTCTCCAAGGAACTGTGTCAGACACACAAGATAAGTCGCACCGTCACAAAAGCTAGACCAACACAGCGCTAAATCCCCGCCCAGTGCAACTCTGTCACGGCGACGCTACCTTCCTTTCTCGCCCAGCAAGGATTGCATGAGCGCTAAAGGGGACCTCCCGAGCATCGCGACTCGGGGGCTCTTACCGGACCTCGGGCCGCTCACCTCCGGGCCTTGACCACGACATCATGACCTGGCATACCAGCGACAGTTGAAGCTTGTGGGGACTGGGACCTGTCAGCGTAGAGCGCCAAGTCCTCGTGAGGATAGAAAGGGGGAGCTTAGCCGGAACAGAACAGACACCTCACGCTAATTCATATTAAGGATATAGAAATTACAAAATCATGGCAAACGCCTTACATACCCCCGCGGGGTGTTGCTTTAATTCCTTGCAGGGAACAAAAGGTGCTAACCCTAAGGAACGCTACTTGCTAGAACCTCCCCAGGCAACGCCATCATCAACAGTGGGCTGCCCAGCGCTGGCGCCAACCCCATCCAGATCAGTGGCGTCAGCGGCCCGAGGCAGCTGCCTTACTCCGAGCGCGGCGCGAGCTCGGAGGCTCGTAGCTATCGTCACTCGTCTCCGGGGTCACGAGGAGTTCGGGGGAGCCGCTGAAGCCCACAGTCCCTCCCGCTGCTGCCTGAGGAGCTGGAGGAGGACCAACGGGCGGGGCTGGTCCTCGCTAGTTCGTCACCACTTCAGCTTCCCTTAGGGCAGCATTCCAGCCGGCATTCTTCTGCATCGAAGACCTTGAAGAACATCAAGGAGGCACCATCGTATTCAAGATGGATCACCAAGGCACCGTCCGCACGACAGACCCGGGCAATCTCACCCCAGCCCCGGGTCATGAAGACCTTGCCCAGAGCGACGACCGCGACCTCCGCTCCGGTTGCAGGGGTGCCATAGTCGACGTGCTGCAGCCAGAGCTCCAGGGCCCCATTCGGCGGCATCTCAAAGGCGAAGGAGGGAGGAAGGCGGATCCATGAAGTTGGAGGCATGGTGGCGTGAAGCACAAGCTCGCAAGAGGAGCGCTCCGCGTGGACTCCAGGGGGGACGACACGCACCACTGTGACTCGCCAGCGTCGGCGGCGACACTATCGGTGTTGCTCGGCGCCCTCCCCCCTGGGGCCTACGACGCGTGCGTGCAAGGGCAGCGGAAATCCAGGCGGCGGCCGCTCGTACCATGACCTCGACACCACCTGCCAGGCGCCTTCGTCCCGGTGACAAAGGATTGGCCGCTTCTTCGGCGGGAGGGGGTCAGGACCCTCTCTGGGGGCCTTTCCCTTCTCTTTAGCTGAAAACCGGCGGATCGGTGCCATTGGCGCAATGTGAAGCAAGGATAAGGAAGAAGAAGAGGAGGAGTGACGGAAAGGGGTGAATCGGTGAAGCGCACGCGGCCCCGTACTTATAGCCGGGGAAGGCCAACCACCGAGCACCATGACCTCTGGTAATCATGACCCATATCTTTGCGTGCAGGGACTTGTCAAGTCGTGCAGTTGCCGTGGCGTCGTGGGAAGTGCAGACGCCCACGCCCAATCAACCGCCACGCGGCGCCCAAGGCCGCAGGATGTTAGGGCACGCGGCGCTTCGTGCTTGCCCCTTCGCTTCTCTGCTAAGCCAAGCCCGCACGCGCCTTGGTCCCGGGGCTACTGTTGGCGTTCTGGGAACGGGGGTCCCCAGACTTGCCTGCCTGCGGCCTGCGGCGTGGCTCAAGCGGGGGCCCAGCGCGGCCCATCTTCATCAGCTCAAGCTCAAAGACCCTCCCGAGGGGCCAAGCCTCGTGGGGCGGACGACAGGAAGCTTCCTCAGAGGCAGCCTCATCAGGCAGGCTCGCAAGGAGGCGGAGAGATCAAGGCAGGGGTACCTCGTGAGGAACCCGCGATGCAAGCCATGAAGATCGAGACCAGGCGAGCGCCAGGTGGGCGTCGGCCTGTGCAGTGTCCTTGTTTCCCCTTTGGTGTAAAGGGGGCAAGCACAGGCCAAGGCATCAGGCAAAGGTTACCCTTCCGGTGCAACGAGACCAAGACCAGCCGGACGGCAGGACGAAGGTCACCGTGGAGCCTAAGACGGCGTCATCGCCAGTGCTTTTGGCAGCCGAAGACCACCTTTGGTCAGGATAACTTGTACTAGATGTTCCCCTTCGAAATGGCCAATGTTGGCGCCCTTCCCGCTCATTATTTGGGGAGAGGCCCAGGGCATCTATAAATAGAGCTAGCCACCACAGAGTAGAGACATCTAGACACCCCAAGAACATCGAGAGATCTGGTAGAACCCTAGCAGAGAGAGAGAGAGGCGATGAACTCACCCTAGCAGTTCATCGCACCAGCTCAAGAACACCTCTCGCGAGGCTGTTCTTCCCTTGTACTGTCCATCATCAGCCCCAGAGGCAATCCACCACACCACACACTGGAGTAGGGTATTAGACCACAACGGTGGCCCGAACTAGTATGAACCTCGTGTCTCTTGTGTTGTTCATCATTTTCATCTTAGTTCGCACGAGAGGACCAAACGTAGATCGGTAGGGGAGAGATCTCCACGCGCACCCCAGTATTCGAACCTCAAGGGTCTGCCGGAACCCGAAACCCGACAGCCGAGCCGTTTCTTCACCGGCGGTGTCCTTGTTGCGCTTCCTTGACTTGCATGCGTCGATGAGGTAGTAGGCGTTGCGGTCGCGCAAGGCCCTGCTCAAGATGAATGGGCCCTCCCATGGAGGGGATAGCTTGTGCTGGCTTGCCTGCTCTTGGACAAGTCGGAGGACGAGGTCGCCCTCGCGGAACACAAGGGGCTTGATCTTCTTGTTGTGGTATTGCCTCAGGCCTTGCTGGTAGATGGCCGAGCGACTGAGCGCCAGGAGGCATGCTTCTTCGAGCATGTTGACGCCATCTTTGCGGGTTTCTCTGGCTTCGGCTTCGGTGTACATCGCGACGCGCGGCGAGTCGAATTCGACATCGGTCGGGATGACGGCTTCGGCTCCGTTGACGGGGAAGAACGGGGTGAACCCGGTCGACCGATTCGGCGTGGTGCGTAGACTCCAGAGAACAGCTGGCAACTCGTCAAGCCAGCCGTCGGGTGATCGGATGAGTGGCTCGATGAGTCATGGCTTAACGTCGGATAGGATGAGTCCATTGGCCTGCTCGACCTGCCCGTTGGACTGCGGATACACAACGGAGGCCAAGTCGAGGCGGATGCCGGAGACGGAGCAGTACTGCTCGAGCACGCCCTTGGCGAAGTTGGTGCCATTGTCCGTGATGATGCTGTTCAGCATGCCGTAGCGCACCGCTATGTCCTTGATGAACCGGACGGCTATTGGGCCGTCCAGTTTCTTGATTGGTCCACTGCCACCAGCAATTGCGTCATGCCGCCTAGAGCGGTTTTGAAGGGTCCCACCTTGTTGAGTCCCCAGACCGCGAAGGGCCAGGTGATCGGTATGGTGCAGAGTGCCGACGCCGGCTGGTGGCTGCGTGTGCTGAAGCGCTGGCATCCCTCACACTTGAGGACGAGCGACTCGACATCTTGGAGGGTAGTGGGCCAGTAGAAACCGTGGAGGAACGCCTTGGCCACCAGGGATTGTGATGCAGCGTGGTGCCCGCACTCGCCCTGATGTATGTCGAGGAGGATGTCGATGCCCTGTTCCTGCTCGACGCAGCATTGGAATACGCCGGTGGAGCTGCTGAGGGAGTCCTGGATTAGGGGGTCTCCGGGCAGCCGGACTATATCCTTTGGCCGGACTGTTGGACTATGAAGATACAAGATTGAAGACTTCGTCTCGTGTCCGGATAGGACTCTACTTGGCGTGGAAGGCAAGGCAGGCAATTCGGATATGTATATCTCCTCCTTTGTAACCGACCTTGTGTAACCCTAGCCCTTTCCGGTGTCTATATAAACTGGAGGGTTTTAGTCCATAGGACAACAAACAATCATACCATAGGCTAACTTCTAGGGTTTAGCCTCTCCGATCTCATGGTAGATCAACTCTTGTAATACTCATATCATCAAGAATAAATCAAGCAGGACGTAGGGTTTTACCTCCATCAAGAGGGCCCGAACCTGGGTAAAACATCGTGTCCCCTGCCTCCTGTTACCATCCTCCTTAGACGCAAGGTTCGGGACCCCCTTCCCGAGATCCGCCGGTTTTGACACCGACATTGGTGCTTTCATTGAGAGTTCCTCTGTGTCGTCGCCATTAGGCTTGATGGCTTCTACGATCATTGATAGCGATGCAGTCCAGGGTGAGACTTTTCTCCCCGGACAGATCTTTGTGTTCGGCGGCTTCGCACTGCGGGCCAACTCGCTTGGCCATCTGGAGCAGATCGAAAGTTACGCCCCTGTCCATCAGGTCAGTTTTGGAAGCTTAAACTACACGGCTGATATCCGCGGAGACTTGATCTTCGACGGATTCGAGCCCCTGCCTTTTTCGCCACGCGATCATGATGAGTACGATTTAGCTCTACCATCAGACCGTATTCAGGAGATCGCACCGGTAGCCGCTCCGAGCCTCAATTAGGAGCCAGTTGCACCATCCATCGACGGGTGGATGGACCCCGTCACGAAGGCCGTACCCTCAGTGGTGATCGAGCCGAATATCGAGCTTACCCTTCGCGAGAGCCGTGTTGCCAAATTGCCGGATCCTTCTCCGGCCATGGACTCCGAACCGCCTGCGCCCATTCCTATCGAATCCGATTGGGCGCCGATCATGGAGTTTACCTCCACGGATATTTTTTAGCACTCACCCTTTTGCGACATACTGAACTCATTAAGGTCTGTCTCCTTGTCAGGAGAGGCCTGGCCGAACTACGTCCGGTAGGATTGGGATGCGGATGACGAAGAAATTCGCCGCCCACCCACCACCCACTTAGTAGCCACTTTCGATGACTTAACCGACATGCTCGACTTTTACTCCAAATACATCGATGATATGGACGACGATGCGGTAGGCGAAGATGAACCACTGTCCACAGGGCACTGGACACCCATTTCATCACATGACATATTCATGGTGGACGCACCCAAAGAAAATAACGACGAGGAACGGAAGTACATAACAAAGGGTGGTTCCCTCGAGCAGCAGTCAAAGCGGTGACATAAATGCCGCTCCAAATCCCGCCTCGGCAGAAATAACAATCACATAGACCCTGTGTTAGAGCAGGGTGAACCATTGCCCGACCACGGCAACACGGAAAATCAAGCCGAACAATCCAACCCCGTCAAAAGTAATAGTTTGGACGACATCACACCGGACAGGCGCCAGGAGCAACATAATGCCCACCAAAGGCCTGTTGCCACGGCGAGGAGTCTGAAAAAACAGAAGCAAAGGCTCAAGGCTGCACAAGACACACTCAAAATCAAATGGAGTGAAGTACTCAACACAATAGCGAAGTATGACAGTAATCGCCACACCAAGAGCTAT
The DNA here is from genome assembly GCF_018294505.1 of Triticum aestivum. Classification (NCBI taxonomy): domain Eukaryota; kingdom Viridiplantae; phylum Streptophyta; class Magnoliopsida; order Poales; family Poaceae; genus Triticum; species Triticum aestivum. The sequence goes on along the minus strand of NC_057803.1, from coordinate 160,674,584 downwards.
CCGAAGCGAAAGTTGCTACTAGAATTCGATGAGGAGGCCTTAGATCCTCCACAATTAAAAAATAAAATGGCCATCCGGTCGGATGGACGACCTCATAGCCAACATAAAGCGGCAATCGACGCCACACATAAACTAGTACGCGATCCACGTAAGGGCTCGCATCAAAAGGACGGCGCAACCAGATCCATCTATGGTCCACGCAGGCACGCTCCAACATACAATGCGACATAAAAAACATCCGAATACCATGGTACACCCAAATACAGGGGTGCCGCACACCCTCTAAGTTTCACCGATGAGGTGCTGGATCATGAATTTCCAGAGGGATTCAAACCCGTAAACATAGAGGCGTACGACGGAACAACAGACCCTGGGGTCTGGATTGAGGATTACATCCTCCATATCCATATGGCTCGAGGAGATGATCTCCACGCCATCAAGTACTTACCCGTCAAGCTCAAAGGGCCAGCTCGGCACTGGCTTAAAAGCCTCCCCGAAAACTCCATCAGAAGCTGGGAAGAGCTCGAAGACGCATTTCGGGCAAATTTTCAAGGGACATATGTCCGACCATCGGATGCAGACGATTTAAGTCATATAACTCAACAGCCCGGTGAGTCAGCCCGAAAGCTTTGGAACAGGTTCCTCACTAAAAAGAACCAAATAGTCGACTGTCCAGACGCCGAAGCCTTAGCAGCTTTAAAACATAGCGTCCGAGACGAATGGCTTGCCAGACACCTTGGTCAAGAAAAGCCGAGAACAAGGCAGCATTAACAAGCCTCATGACCCGTTTTTGCGCAGGCGAGGACAGCTGGTTAGCCAGATGCAGCACCAGCGACCCAAGTACATCCGAAGTCAGGGAAGGTAACGGGAAATCACGACGCAGCAAGAACAAGCGTTGGAATAAGTAAGACAACCCGAAGAGCATGACGGTAAACGCCGGATTTAGAAGCGCTCGGCCAGGCCAGCAGAAGCCACCCTCCAAAGGGAACAGAGACGAACTGTCCAGCCTAAACAAAATTCTGGATCAAATATGTCAGATCCATAGCAGCCCAGATAAACCTGCAAATCACACCCACAGAGAATGTTGGGTCTTCAAACAGTCCGACAAGCTCAACGCCGAACACAAGGGGCGGGATACACCAAGTGAAGACGAGGGGCGCAATCAAAGCAAATGGAAACAGAAGAAATTCCCACCAGAAGTCAAAACAGTCAACGTGTTACACATGATAAAAGGGAGAAACAAAGTGGCACCCTTAGAGGAACATGCCCCAGGGCCTATCACCGCGGAGCTCCGCCACTGGTCATCCCAACCGATCACCTTCGACCATCGGGATTACTCGGCAAGTATCTGGCGTGCAGGATGGGCTGCCTTGGTATTAGATCCAATAATTGACGAATACCACTTCACCCGAGTCCTGATGGACGGCGGCATCAGTTTAAATCTGATATATCAGGACACAGTCCTCAAAATGGGGATAGACCCAACAAAAATTTTCCGCATCAATGCTACCTTTAAAGGAGTAACGCCAGGCCCGGAGGCTCACTGTAGGGGCTCCCTGCTACTAGAGGTTATATTCGGCTCCCCCGACAACTTCCACAGCGAAAATTTAACCTTCCATGTCGCTCCGTTCCAAAGTGGCTATCAAGCACTACTTGGACGTGAAGCTTTCACTCGCTTTAATGCAATACCGCATTACGCTTCCCTCAAGCTCAAGATGCCCGGTCCACGTGGCATCATTACAGTAAATGGAAATATTGAGCGCTCCTTGTGTGTCGAAGACGGTGCGGCCGCCTTGGCCACCGCACACTAAACGGCCTCACCAACTCAAGCATTTGGCAGGTCGTTAAGACCACAGACACGGCTAGACGAGTCCGGCTCAGCTTAATGTAATTAATACAGGTTTGATGGCTATACCCCTATTACAATACAAGGGGCTCAACGCACATGCAAAAGTGGCAATAAGGCTCACCTTCACTCATTTTCTACTGTATATTGTTTATTTAGTATAATTTAACTTTCGCTCGGAAACTTTTCAATTAAGTTCCTCTCTTTTTCAGATGACAATCGTGCTACACCCGTCCAGAATATGGCACAACAGAGACACAGGCGCAGACGTGCAGCAGGGACCCATTCCAAGGATTCTTTGTAGATTAAGCCCCCGCATAAACCTTTTTTACTTTGTCTTGTTGATTTACATCCCTCAGATTCTCAGTACAACCAAGAAGGATGCTGACTTCTTCGCATGCGGCCACACCAGAATAATGCACGTACCTGGACACCAGGGGCTTATTACAAAGGGTACTGTTTAGACCCGGTTTACACCATAAAGACCGAATACCTTAGGGAGTGTTCGGCGTCGTGAGTTTGGCCTTATATGCATCAGCTCCGAATCATGTCTTTGGTCAAATGTTGGGTTTGCCCAGCTCCTGTGTTTTGCTGCCTTATGTTCCGCTCTATCGGCTAAGGCGGCACCAGGAGAACTACTGCGATTGTGCCCTGGTTCATCCGGACGAGCACCTCAGTAGATAAAGCCAAAAACTGACTATCATTATATAGCGTGAGACTGGTCAACCACTCGATGACCTATCGGAATCTTCGGTTCCTCCGCATTAATGAAGGGCCGTTTCCCGGCCAGGCATGTACGCACCCTGAATCCGGGCGAGTGCGGAGCCACCAGGGGCTATATAGTAGACCCACTGTCAAACTCCTATGGCCAAGTGAAAGTGTTAAAGCATTATAGTCCGATTGGCTAGTTCGCTGCGCTATCACCTCCTTACTAGGACCAAGACACTGGATTAAGTGTGAATATGCGTCTTCTGCGAACACCCCGCATTGTATGCGTGGGGGCTGAAGCCGACGACTGCAATCTTTCAGGTTATATACATATATAAATAAACGGCCGCACATGAGGCATCACAAAACTTTCGGGCAAAAGTATAAACACAGCCTTGATAAATTTAATAAAACATTGTTTTACAATGGGAATACATGTCACTCAAACATAATATTCTTTGAGCACTGGGCCTCTATCAAACGAGCACCCTCAAGAACTTCTTCAAAATAGTGCTCGGCAGCCACTCGGCCTATGGCCGAACCCTGCGCCGTGACAGTGGTAGCATCCATCTCCGCCCAGTATGCTTTGACACGGGCAAGGGCCATCCGCGAGCCTTCTATGCACGCCGACCTCTTCATCGCATTAATGTGCGGCACCGCACTAAGGAACTGGTGCACCAGGCTAAAATAACGGTTCGGCTTTGGCCTTTCCGGCCATAGCTGATCCACGACAGACCTCATGGCGAGTCTGGACAACCTATTAAGTTCGGCCCATTCGGCTAGCTGATCGGTCAATGGAAGCGGACGCTTTGGAACGTTAAACTGCGACCAGAACAGCTTGTCCACTTCACGATCTGTTTGATCTTGGAAGTATTCGGCCGCATTGACAGTGCTCGCTGCCAAGTCCAGATATGCATCTGCCGAACTCCACAGCCGATCCAGAGGGGCATACCACGGATCTCTGAACTTCTTCTGCAGCAAAAAGGGCTTCCCAGCCACAATGTCACACGCTTCACGCAGCTCCTCCTTCTTTGCTCTCATGGCAGAACGGGTGTCTTTGGTCGGCATCATGGCCTTTTCAAGGTTCGTCGCCTTCGCTCGGTTTTCTTCCTCAAGGAACTGGCAACGGTCGGCAGTGTCTTTCAACTTTACAGCCATCTTGGCCATTTTCTCTTTGCTCTCGCAATGCGCGGCCTTCTCAGCTCTTAACTCTTCGGCCACCTTTAAAGCAGTCGCATTACTACTCCTTGCTTGTTCTTTGGCCCAGGAAAGTTCCGCCCAAAGGGTCTCCACGGTGGCAGCTCCATCTGCATCACAACATATTAAAGATACTGGCATCACGCTTCTCTTACTATGTGACATTCTCAAGAAAATATTACTTACCCTGTGCCTCATCAAGCCGCTTGTTAACAAGCTCGATGTCGGCATCAGCTGCATCCAGTTGCCGCTTTAGTTCGGCAAACTCATGAGTCCGACTAGCCACCGGAGCTTCCACTACCTGCACATAAAGGCGGTATGGTTACTACCTGGGACTATGATCCTCTGTTTGCCACCGTTCTCGGTGACAACCAGAGTCTCAGGGGCTACTATCTACATAGGGCACACCTAAAAATGTGCGGTACTATCACAAAGGTATATCATTTTACGTACCTCAAAGCCCGTTAGCAGACTCATAAAGGCGTCATGCAACCCGCTTTCGGAGGACGCAATCCTTTCCATCACCATACCCATCAACTTAGAGAGTTCTTCCAAGATGGTCGCTCGCTTCAGCAGATCCCTCAGTGCGTCCGACCGCATACCAGACAGCGTCGGACTCTTTTGTTTGCCCTCTTCAAGAGTCGGGTGCTGGGGACGTCGGGTGACTATAGGATTATCTTCTGGCCTGGAGAGCCCTCCATGAAGACACTTCAAGGTCGCCCGCTTCTTGAGCGGGGGAGTCCGGGGGAGGCGTTTCACTCTCCATCACCTCCGGAAGAAGGTCCCTCAAAGACAAGCTCTGTTGAGAAGGGCTAAGATCCGAACTGCAAGATAAACGCTTCGGTTATTTTCCTCGGAAGTAAGGTAGAATATCTCTACTATTAAGTAGATTTTTATCACTTACGACTCGTTAGAGGGCTGATCCCCGCGCGGGCTTTGTGCGGCAAGAGCACCTTCCAGGGTAGGACCCTCTGCTAGAGATTTCTTCTCCCGTTTGGAAGCCTTGGTTTCCGGATCTTCAGAGGCAGTCCTCTTCCTTCCCCAGAGCGAGAGAAGGTCAGATTCTTCCCCTTGGTTATCCTCCCTCACGGAGGCTCTCATTCCCTCGGTTGGAATTGGTAGCGATGGGGTCCCGCTTTCGCCCTCATTATTCCCCCCTTTATCTTCCTTTGAGGGCTCCGGGCAAGGTGCTAGCTCGAGCATCTTTTCCAGTACCGGATTGTCCAAACCCTCAGGAAGAGGGGCCGAACACCGAATCATCTTCGCCTTTGTTAGCCAGTCCTGGTCAGAGAGCGATTTCTCAAAATGATGTCATGATAAACAAAAGACGGTGTGTTCGGCTAGAGGATTACTTACTTGGTCGGCGGTGCGGTTGCTGCTCAGGCCCACATCCTCGGTAGTATCCGGACACTCTGTTTGGGGTCCGATGAATGATTCGTACATCTCCTCGTGCGTTAGGCCGAGGAAATTCTGAATAGCGTGCGGTCCTTCTGGGATGAATTCCCACAAACGGAGGGGCCGGCGTTTGCAAGGCTGGACTTCACGAACCAGCATGACTTGCACTAACATAACCAAATTAAAATCTCCCTCGAAGAGACCCCAGACACGGCTCTGCAGTATGGGCACATCCTTGGCTGGACCCCAGCTTAGCCCCCTGCTAATCCATGACATCAGTTGTGGTGGAGGGCCCGAGCGAATGGCGGGGGAAGCTACCCACTTGGCACTTCTGGGAGTAGTGATGTAGAACCACTCCCGTTGCCATAATCCGGACACCTCTGGAAAGGAACCTTTTGGCTACGGAGCTCCAGCAATCTTGCTTACTAGTCCACCCCCGCACGCTGCATACTGCCCCTCAACCGTATTCGGCTTCACATCAAAGGTCTTGAGCCACAGGCCGAAGTGAGGGGTAATGCGGAGGAAGGCCTCACATACGACAATAAATGCCGAGATGTGGAGAAAGGAATCCAGGGCTAGATCATGGAAATCAAGCCCGTAATAGAACATCAAACCCATTACGAAGGGATCCAGAGTGAGGCCTAGTCCTCGGAGGAAGTGGGAGATGAACACGACGTCTTCATGGGGTTCAGGAGTAGGGACAACCTGCCCTCGGGCGGGTAGCCGATCTGAGACTTCGGCGGTCAGGTATCTTGCCTCCCTCAACTTCTTGATATCCTCTTCCGTAACGGAGGAGGGCATCCATCGGCCCTGGAGGCTAGATTCGGACATGATTGAAGATCCTAAGCACCTGACCTAGGCTTTGAGTGTTAGAACTCAAGGCGGGGGAGGGATTCGATTGATCACGGGAGGAAAAAAGTAAAAGCCTTGACCTTTATAAAGAGGGTGAATATCAAGCGTCCTCCTCGTGGCCGCTTGGGACTTGCCTAAAATCAAGGAGTCCTAGGTGTGTGTAACGCCCTCGATGTGGCTATATCTCCTACGTGTCGAAGCACGACTTAGAGGCATAACCGCATTGAAATCAATTTCGCAAGTAAGGTAATCTTCACAACAACCCATGTAAATAGATAAAAGGGGGGAAGGTACATAGTTGGCTTACACTCTCCACGTCACACAAATACATGAATAACATTACACTCATCCAATACACTCATGGTTCGACTACGGTACCAAAATAAAGATTAACCCCCACATGCGACAAATTCCCCAATCGCCCCAACTGGGGACCACTACTGATCATCTGGGAAAGACACATAGCAACGATGAGAGTCTTCATCCAACTCCCAGTTGAGCTCAAGCGCATCTTCTGGAGCAGCATCATCGGTCCCTGCATCTGGTTTTGGAAGTAAACTGTGAGTCACGGGGACTCAGCAATCTCGCACCCTCGCGATCAAGACTATTTAAGATTATAGGTAAGGCAAAGGTATGATGTGGAGCTGCAGCAAGTGACTAGCATATATGGTGGCTAACATATGCAAAAGAGAGCGAGAAGAGAAGGCAAAAGCACGGTCGAACAACTATGATCAAGAAGTGATCCTAGAACAACCCACGTCAAGCATTACTCCAACACCGTGTTCACTTCCCGGACTCCGCCGAGAAGAGACCATCACGGTTACACACGTGGTTGATTCATTTTAATTAAGTTAAGTTTCATGTTATCTACAACCGGACATTAACAAATTCCCATCTGCCCATAACCGCGGGCACAGCTTTCGAAAGTTCAAATCCATGCAGGGGAGTCCCAACATAGCCCATCACAAGCTCTCATGGTCAACGAAGGATATTCCTTATCCCGAGACATTCCGATCAGACTCGGCATCCCGGTTACAAGACATCCTCGACAATGGTAAAACAAGTCCAGCAACACCACCCGAATGTGCCGACAAATCCCGATTGGAGCTGCACATATCTCGTTCTCAGGGCACACTCAGATGAGCGCTCCATACAACTAAAACCAAACCTCGAGTTTCCCCGAGGGGGCGCTGCACAGGGCCCTAGTTTGGACCAACACTCAGAGGAGCACTGGCCCGGGGGCTTTAAATAAAGATGACCCTCGGGCTCCGGAAACCCAAGGGAAAAAGAGGCTAGCTGGCAAATGGTAAAAGCAAGGCTGGGCATTGCTTGAGGAGTTTTATTCAAGGCGAACTGTCAAGGGGTTCCCATTATAACCCAACCGCGTAAGGAACGCAAAATCCGGGAACATAACACCGATATGACGGAAACTAGGGCGGCAAGAGTGGAACAAAACACTAGGAAAAAGGCCGAGCCTTCCACCATTTACCAAGTGCATAGGTGCATTAAGATAAACAAGATAATATTGTGATATCCCAACAATAAACAATGTTCCAACAAGGAACGATCTCCAATCTTTACCTGCAACTAGCAACGCTGTAAGAGGGGATGAGCAAAGCGGTAACATAGCCAAACAACGGTTTGCTAGGACATGGTGGGTTAGAGGTTTGACATGGCAATTAGGGAGGCATGATAAGCAAGTGGTAGGTATCGTAGCATAGGCATAGCAAAAGAGCGAGCATCTAGCAAGCAAAGATAGAAGTGATTTCGAGGGTATGATCATCTTGCCTGCAAAGTTGTTAGAGTTGACTTGATCCTCTTAAGCAAACTCAACGGGCTCCTCTTTCACGAACTCGTCTCCCGGCTCTACCCAAACAAGAACAACAAGCAAACGGAACATAATAAATCATGTGCAAAGCTCAAACAACATGATGCAAACATGGTATGATATGCGGGATGCGGTATGCGATGCATATGCAAGATTTGACAAGGAATGATTGACCCTGCCCTCAACTTGGAAATCCAAGAGTGCCACTAGAAAGGTAAGGTGATTTCGGTTGAAATCGATATAAAGATCACCGGAATCGGATGCACGGTTTGGAATCAGCAAGTGACCAACTAAATGCATCAATGTAAAAATGCTACAGCACTCAAACATGACAACAAAATACATGGCAGGGATCCACTCATGATTCTTGACAAAAGATGAACACTGAGCTACGGCTAATTCATCCATTAACATGTTCAAACAAGAATGGAAAAAGTGCAAATGATAACAGGTTTCAGACTTAGTGAAATTAACACAAGTCCGGAATTTTATCATTAGGAAGCATACTTTAGAGCATGAAAACTACATGCTACAGGAACTTAACATGGCAAATCAAGGAATGGCATGAAGCTACTAACAGCACTTAACAAAAGTCCCTTAGTGACCTTGAGCCAAAAGGGATCAGAAAATACAATTGCAAGCATGTGAACATGGCAAACACATAAACAGATTTCAGACTTAGTGAAAAACTGAAACATGCCAATCAGTTAACGAGTAGGCATGTTTACGAGCTCGATGCACTGACTACAGAGCATGGCATGACAAACTAAGCATACACCCATCAAGAAGACATGGCATAGAAGCTAGACATGCAAGAACAACAACATAGCATGCACGGATCAATAGCAACATCCTCGGCAAAATCGCTAAACATGTCAACAATCTTCTAGGATTCACTTTATAGCAAAAGTAGAGCTCGATTGACTCAAGCTAGGTGCTCCATAAATGCAAACAAAGACATGTATGGATATAGCACCACAATGTTAACAAAATATACTTACTGATCATCCTCAAAAGAGGCACGGATCACTAGGAAACAACATGAACATATGGCATAACGACAAAATCAGGACAAGGACTTTGTGAAATTCTAAGTCCCTGAAATCCGCATTACCGATTACGCTACTTTGCAAGCTTGTGCTAGTCACCACAAATATCACAAAAATACATGGCAAGCACCTCTGTAAAGATGGCATGGCATATAACAAAACACATGTAGAGCTCAGGGTCATAGCATGCACACATTAATCATGGCAAAAATGACAAAAGCCTATTTGCTGAAACAGATCTGACAAATTCACCACATATCCCTCTTCCAACAGCATTTCAGGCATCAAGATGAGCTCAAATGAAAATGATGCAGTGAGATGAAATGATGTACTCGTCGAGGAGAACATTTTGATATGCTACACGCACAAATCGGATCTACGATGAGCGAGTTATGACATGCCAAAGTTTGCAAAAAATTAGGGTTCGGGGATGAAAAGTCAACCCTCGTGGATCTGGATCTGGAGCTGGCTCGTGTACTGTTCACCGGAGCACGACTCCAGAGGTTCGCCGGACATGGAGCTTTCGCCAGAGAGGGAACCTGCCGGAGGACGGAGAGGAGGACGGCGTCGTCGGGCGCGGTTGCCGGAGCTGCGTGTGGTGGCGCCGGCCGGCTCGTGCGCAAGGGGCGCGGGGCGACGAGGTCACCGGCGGCGAGGCGCCCCGCGGTGGCCGGCGAGGTTGAAGGAGCGCGGCGGCGGCGAAAGTGCCGGCGACGAAGGCGGTGGCGGCGCGCGGCAGGAGAAGGGCGGCGGGCGCGGCGCGATGGAGATGGGCCGGGGAGGGCCGGCTGCGGGTTCCCCGGTCCTCGACGGCGGCGGGCAGTGGTACAGGCCATGTGGCGGCATCCTATTGGTGGCGGCGGTGCGTCCGGGCGGCGACGGACATGTCCACCCGTGCGGAGAGGAGCGGGGCTAGGGTTAGGGGGTGATTTGATCCGGAATTTTTGGGGGAAGACCTAGTTTTATAGGTAGGAGGAGATAGGAAGCTCAGAATGAGGTGCGGTTTTCGGCCACGCGATCGTTGGAGGGGTTTTTGGTGGGTTTTTGGTGGGTTTTGGACCAAATTGGGAAGGTGTTGGGCTGCAACACACACGAGGCCTTCTCGGTCCCTCGGTTAACCGTTGGAGTATCAAACGAAGTCCAAATGGTACGAAACTTGACAGGCGGTCTACTGGTAGTAAACCAAGGACGCTTGATAAGTCTCGGTCCAATCCGTAAATGTTTAACGCCCACACACAAAAAGAGGTAGAAAGGGGCACCGGAGGAGATAGGAGCGCCGGAATGCAAAACGGACAACGGGGAAAATGCTCGGATGCATGAGACGAACACGTATGCAAATGCAGTGCACATGATGACATGATATGAGATGCATGACAAAGACAACAACACACGGAGACAAAAACCCAACACCAATGAAATAAAATAATTTAGCGCTGGAAACGGCATGAGTTGGGATACAGATAAGGTAAATTACATCCGGGGTGTTACAACACTCCACCACTATGAAAGGATCTCGTCCCGAGATCTAGGACTGGAAAAACGCCGGGTACTCAGAACGAAGGTGATCCTCACGTTCCCAGGTGGCTTCATGGTAGGAATGGTGTGACCACTTGACTTTGAGGAATTTGATTGATTTTTTGCAAGTCTTGCGCTCAGTTTCTTCAAGAATAGCAACTGGGTGCTCACGATAAGAAAGGTCTTCTTGGAGATCAATGTCTTCGAAGTTGACGGTGTGGTCAGGGGTCTTGAAGCACTTGCGGAGCTGAGAGACATGGAACACGTCGTGCACATTTGCAAAGTTGGAAGGAAGCTCGAGTTGATAGGCGAGATCGCCTCTCTTGCTGACGATCTTGAAAGGACCCGCGTATCTAGGGGCAAGCTTCCCTTTGATACCGAAGCGACGAGTACCTTTCATTGGAGAGACGCAGAGGTAAACATGGTCTCCGATCTCGAAAGCCAAATCACAATGCTTACTATCATAGTAGCTCTTCTGGCGCGATTGCGCTACTTTGAGGTTATCACAAATGACTTTGCACATTTCCTCTGCCTCTGTGATCAAGTCATTTCCAAGAAGTTGACGTTCACCGGTCTCTAACCAGTTAAGAGGAGTACGGCACATCCTGCCATAGAGAATTTCAAATGGGGCCTTGCCCGAACTCGCTTGGAAGCTGTTGTTGTAGGAGAACTCGGCATATGGAAGACAATCTTCCCACTTCATACCAAAAGAGATAACGCAAGCCCTGAGCATATCTTCAAGAATCTGATTGACACGCTCAACTTGGCCGCTAGTTTGAGGATGAAAAGCTGTGCTGAAACGGATGTTGGTGCCCATGGCCTTCTGAAAAGAATCCCAAAACTTCGAGGTGAAGATGCTGCCACGATCTGAAGAAATCAACTACGGAATGCCGTGCAGAGAGACAATCCGAGAGGTATAAACCTCCGCCAATTGAGCTGTTGTGATAGACTCTTTGATAGGAAGGAAATGAGCCACTTTAGTGAGTTTGTCGATGACAACAAATATAGCATCATTACCACGCTTGGACTTTGGAAATCCCGTCATGAAGTCCATCTCAATGTGGTCAAACTTCCATTCTGGAATGGCAAGAGGTTGGAGGAGACCAGCTGGTCGTTGGTGTTTTGCCTTCACTCTTCTGCAGACATCACATTCATTCATGAACTGAGCAATCTCGCACTTCAGTCGAGTCCACCAATACGCCTGCTTGAGGTCCTGGTACATCTTTGTGCTCCCAGGGTGGATGGAGAGGAGTGAATTGTGAGCCTCGTTCACAATGACTTTACGAAGGTCACCTTTAGGCACAACAATGCGATCCTCGAAGAAGAGAGTATCCTTGTCATCAAGGCGATAGCACTTGTACTTGGGTTGACTCTTAGCAATCCCAATCTTCACCTTCTTCACCATAGCATCAAGAAGTTGAGCCTCATGAATCTGATCTTCCAAAGTAGGAGAGACTTGGAGGTTGGCGAGGAAACCTTGAGGAACAACTTGCAGATTGAGTTTGCGGAAAGCTTCACAAAGCTCGGGTTGGTAAGGCTTGAGAATCAAACTGTTGCAGTAAGCCTTCCTGCTCAATGCGTCAGCAATTAAATTGGCCTTTCCTGGAGTATATTCGATACTCGGATTATACTCTTGAATCATTTCGACCCAACGAGTCTGCTTGAGGTTGAGATTAGGCTGAGTGAAGATGTACTTGTGACTCTTGTGGTCAGTGAAGATGTCCACTTTTCTTCCCAATAAGAGATGTCTCCAAGTCAAAAGAGCATGCACAACTGCCGCCAACTCGAGGTCATGAGTGGGGTAGTTCTTCTCATTGTGCTTCAACTGGCGAGAGTTATAAGCAACAACTTTATTCTCTCGCATCAACACTGCACCAAGACCTTGAAGAGAGGCATCGCAGAAGACCTCGAACGGTTTGGATTCATCAGGAGGAGTCAGAACTGGAGCAGTGAATAATTTCTCTTTCAGGGTGTTGAAAGCGACGTCACATTCCGGAGACCAAACGTACTTCACGTGCTTCTGCAGAAGGTTTGAAAGAGGCTTCGCGATCTTTGAGAAGTTCTCAACGAACCTTTGACAATAGCTTGTGAGACCAAGGAAGTTGCAGAGTTGCTTCACATTCTGAGGTTGTTCCCAATTCACAATTGCAGACACCTTCTCAGGATTCACCGCTATGCCCTTGCCAGAGATGATATGCCCAAGATAGAGAACCTCATCGAGCCAAAACTCGCACTTTGAAAACTTGGCGTAGAACTGATGTTCTCTGAGCTTATCCAGCACCAAACGCAAGTGCTTGGCATGATCTTCCTTGTTCTTGGAAAAGACCAAAATGTCATCGAGGTAGACCAAGACGAAGTCATTTGTGTAGGGGTTGAAGATGAAGTTCATCATGCGAGAGAAAGTCGGAGGAGCGTTGACGAGGCCAAAAGACATGACAGTGTATTCATATGAACCATAGCTTGTTCTGAAAGCCATCTTGGGGATATCTTGCTCACGAATTCGAATCTGGTGATAGCCCGTACGGAGATCAAGCTTGGAGAATACTTGAGCACCTTTGAGTTGTTCAAACAGCTCGTTGATGTTGGGAAGTGGATACTTGTGCTTTATAGTCTTGTTGTTCAATGGTCGGTAGTCAACACAAAGTCGGTCTGTTCCATCCTTCTTCTTCACAAAAAGAACTCCACAACCCCACGGAGAAGAACTAGGTCGGATGAGACCCATACGCTCTTGTTCATCGAGTTGTTTCCTCAGCTCCTTCAACTCTTTGGGTCCCAGCTTGTAAAGACATTTGCAAACAGGTTCTGTGCCAGGCTCAAGATCGATGACGAATTCAACTAGCCGGTGCGGAGGCATTCCTGGAAGCTCTTCTGGAAAGACGTCTTGATATTCACAAACGACTGGAATTTGAGAGATGGCATCCAGTTCATCCTTCTCATTGAGAGAAAACAGATGGATGGTATCATCACGAGCGGCAAAGACAATTACATCCTCAGACGAATGAGTCAATTGAATCTGCCTAGCAGCACAATCAAGATGAGCCTTCTGCTTAGAAAGCCAATCCGTTCCGAGAATAAGATCGATATCCGAGTCGCCCAGAACAATAGGAGAAGCTAGAAATTTGTAGTTACCCAACGTGATAGTAACATCCGAGACGCAGATATTAGCTGTCATTTGCTTGCCCGGGGACACGATTTGCAAAGGTCTTTGCAAATGCTGATATCGCACTCATACTTTGATGCAAAAGGTTTAGAAATGAAGCAATGCGATGCACCAGTGTCAAAAAGAACTTTTGCAGGAACATTGTTAACAGGAAGGTTACCCATGATGACATCTAACGAGTCCTCTGCCTGAGCTGCATTCACCGTGTTGACCTTGGCATGCTTGGGGTTATGGTTGACCACAGCTGTACTTGCCGATCTCACAGGAGGAGGAGGAGGGAGACGCCTCTGATTGAAGCATTTGTTGGCATAGTGACCCTTCTGTTGACACTTGTTGCACGTGACCTCTGAAAGCGGATGGTGATACGGAGCACTTGATCTTGGAGCTTGAGACGAAGTCTTGTTCTGAAAGCCAGGGTTGGGTGGGTGGGAAGATCCACTGCCACCTTTGCTCTTCGGCTGATAAGGCTGACGAAACGGAGGAGGAGGAAGCCAATACTTTTGCTGCTTAGCCACTTGAGTTGAGGAAGAAGGAGTAGCATCTCTGACTCGCTTCTTGGAAGCATCACACTTTAGTTGAGCAGTCTCTTGCTTCATTGCCATGTTGTAGAACTCATCGTACCTCTTGGGCTCAAAGAGGACGAGAGCTAGCTGGATTTATTCTCTGAGACCACCCCTGAACTGGTATATCATGCTCTTCTCATCAGGGACGTCTTGCTTAGCAAAAAGGGCGAGCTTCTGAAACATTTTGTTGTACTGGTAAATAGACATAGTGCCTTGCTTCAGGTTGCGGAATTCCTCACACTTACTCTCAACCACACTCTGAGGAATATGATGAGCTTTGAAGTCTTGAGGGAATTCATCCCAGGTAATCACACGACCTCCTCTCGAATCTTTGTACTGCTGAAACCATTCTGCAGCTTGGTCTTTGAGTTGGAAGGAGGCGAACTTGACAAAGTCATCAGGCCTGACGTTACTGCACTCGAAATGCGTGCATATGTCCACGAGCCAATCATCAGCATCTTCCTCAACACAATTGCTGAAGGTCTTTGGCTGGTTAGCAAGGAACTGGTTGAGTGTAGCAAACTGATTCTAATTGTTGCCATGGCCCTGGTTCCCTTGGTTGCGCTCTTGAAGAAGTTGCATGATTAGCTGCGTGTTTGCATTGGTAGTGTGCATCACAGCTTGCCATGCCTCCGGAGGTGGAGGTGGTGGTGGCGGATCAGGATTCGGAGTCGTGCGTGTTGGAGGAGCCATCCTGAAGAGGTTGACATCTGTTAGCACATTGACAGACAAATATTGAAGCTGAATCAAACAGGTTGAAATTGCAACATAAAGTCTTCACATCCAAAAAAATGAATGCATGCATTCCAATTGAAATGGTCACATTTCCGTAAATTGAGAAGCCACTTAGAATTGAGGTAGAAGAAAAACAACAAGGTACGGACAAGAACGAATACTCAGTAAGGATCACCCAATCTCAAACCAAATATCCGCGGAAGAAGAACTAGAGCTACAAGAATTCCCACCTATGAAACTCCTGAACCTTTCTGGTTATGCAATCAGGTGTTGGGGATACAGGGGAAGCATAATATCTCACCCAAATCTATCAAATCCTACATCCAGCTGTATCCATCCTTCAACACATAACCGAGAAACCTTCGGAAATCATTTACCTCAACCTTCAAAAAGCATCCGTTATACAAGTTATGGCAATACTCCCGAACTCCCGCCCCAGTACTGGGTGGCGTCGAGGTTATCTCACCAACAACTGCATAAAAGAGATTTTTGATGTCGGCGAAACTCAGGTATTCCAGAATCTCGACGATAAAATTGTGACGACAACACCTCGGAGCTCAACTCCCCCGAACACTGCCACAACCCCTAAATGACAGGAGGCACCAAGAACAATGTTCTCGTCACAAATCGATCGGAACGATTCCAAGAAACCCGCGTGATCCTAAATTTTTTTTAGTGAAATTTGAGAAGAGAAGAGTCAAAACTCTACGCCAGGATGCCTTACCAGAGTGATGAAGGGACTGGGGAGTAAAAAGAATTCCTAACTCTCCGATATATAAATCCTAAATGACTCAAAACATTTTTCGAGACTCAACAACGCCAACGATTCGATCAAGCAGGGGGCTCCTAAGGTCGGGGAAGGCTCTGATTACCAACTTGTAACGCCCTCGATGCGGCTATATCTCCTACGTGTCGAAGCACGACTTAGGGGCATAACCACATTGAAAGCAATGTCGCAAGTTAGGTAATGTTCACAACAACCCATGTAAATAGATAAAAGGGGGGAAGGTACATAGTTGGCTTACACTCGCCACGTCACACAAATACATGAATAACATTACAATCATCCAATACACTCATGGTCCGACTACGGTTCCAAAATAAAGATCAACCCCCACATGCGACAGAGTCCCCGATTGCCCCAACTGGGCACCACTACTGATCATCTGGGAAAGACACATAGTAACGACGAGAGTCTTCATCGAACTCCCACTTGAGCTCAAGCGCATCGTCTGGAGCGGTATCATCGGTCCCAGCATCTGGTTTTGGAAGTAAACTGTGAGTCACGGGGACTCAGCAATCTCGCACCCTCGCGATCGAGACTATTTAAGCTTATAGGTAAGGCAAAGGTATGATGTGGAGCTGCAGCAAGCGACTAGCATATATGGTGGCTAACATATGAAAAAATGAGCGAGAAGAGAAGGCAAAAGCACAGTCGAACAACTATGATCAAGAAGTGATCCTAGAACAACCTACATCAAGCATTACTCCAACACCGTGTTCACTTCCCGGACTCCGCCGAGAAGAGACCATCATGGTTACACACACGGTTGATTCATTTTAATTAAGTTAAGTTTCATGTTATCTACAACCGGACATTAACAAATTTCCATCTGCCCATAACCGCGGGCACGGATTTCGAAAGTTCAAATCCCTGCAGGGGAGTCCCAACTTAGCCCATCACAAGCTCTCACGGTCAACGAAGGATATTCCTTCTCCCGAGACATTCCGATAAGACTCGGTATCCCGGTTACAAGACATCCTCGACAATGCTAAAACAAGCCCAGCAACACCGCCCGAATGTGCCGACAAATCCCGATAGGAGCTGCACATATCTCGTTCTCAGGGCACACTCAGATGAGCGCTCCATACAACTAAAACCAAACCTCGAGTTTCCCCGAGGGGGCGCTGCACAGGGCTCTAGTTTGGACCAACACTCAGAGGAGCACTGTCCCGGGGGGTTTAAATAAAGATGACACTCGGGCTCCAAAAACCCAAGGGAAAAAGAGGCTAGGTGGCAAATGGTAAAACCAAGGTTGGGCATTGCTGGAGGAGTTTTATTCAAGGCGAACTGTCAAGGGGTTCCCATTATAACCCAACCGCGTAAGGAACGCAAAATCCGGGAACATAACACCGATATGACGGAAACTAGGGCGGAAAGAGTGGAACAAAACACTAGGCAAAAGGCCGAGCCTTCCACCCTTTACCAAGTGTATAGGTGCATTAAGATAAACAAGATAATATTGTGATATCCCAACAATAAACAATGTTCCAAGAAGGAACGATCTCCAATCTTCACCTGCAACTAGCAACACTATAAGAGGGGCTGAGCAAAGCGGTAACATAGCCAAACAATGGTTTGCTAGGACATGGTGGGTTAGAGGTTTGACATGGCAATTAGGGAGGCATGATAAGCAAGTGGTAGGTATCGTAGCATAGGCATAGCAAAAGAGCGAGCATCTAGCAAGCAAAGATAGAAGTGATTTCTAGGGTATGATCATCTTGCCTGCAAAGTTGTCAGAGTTGACTTGATCCTCGTAAGCGAACTCAACGGGCTCCTCGTTCACGAACTCGTCTCCCAGCTCTACTCAAACAAGAACAAAAAGCAAACGGAACACAATCAACCACGTGCAAAGCTCAAACAACATGATGCAAAAGTAGAGCTCGATTGACTCAAGCTAGGGTGCTCCACAAATGCAAACAAAGACATGGATTGATAGAGCACCACAATGTTAACAAAACATCCTTACTGATCATCCTCAAAAGAGACACGGATCACTTGGAAACTACATGAACATATGGCATAACGACAAAATCAGGACAAGGACTTAGTGAAATTCTAAGTCCCTGAACTCAACATTACCGATTACGCTACTTTGCAAGCTTATGCTAGTCACCACAAATATCACAAAAATACATGGCAAGCACCTATGTAAAGATGGCATGGCATATAACAAAACATATGTAGAGCTCAGGGTCATAGCATGCACACATCAATCATGGCAAAAATGATAAAAGCCTATTTGCTGAAACAGATCTGAGAAATTCACCACATAGCCCTCTTCCAACAGCATTTCGGGCATCAAGATGAGCTCAAATGAAAATGATGCAATGAGATGAAATGATGTACTCGTCGAGACAAACATTTTGATATGCTACACGCACAAATCGGATCTACGATGAGAGAGTTATGACATGCCAAAGTTTGCAAAAAATTAGGGTTCAGGGATGAAAAGTCAACCCTTGCGGATCTGGATCTGGATCTAGCGTGTGTATTGTTCACCGGAGTACGACTCCCGAGGTTCGCCGGACTTGGAGCTTTCACTGGAGAGGGAACCTGCCGGAGGACGGAGGTGTCGGGCTCGGTCGCCGGAGCTGTGTGCGGTGGCGCCGGTCGGCTCGGGCGCAAGGGGCGCGGGGCGACGAGGTCGACGGCGACGAGGCACCCCGCGGTGGCCGGCGAGGTCGAAGGAGTGCGGCGGCGTCAGAAGTGCC
Source organism: Triticum aestivum (assembly GCF_018294505.1). NCBI lineage: Eukaryota > Viridiplantae > Streptophyta > Magnoliopsida > Poales > Poaceae > Triticum > Triticum aestivum. The sequence goes on along the minus strand of NC_057803.1, from coordinate 160,656,241 downwards.
GGTGACGAAGGCGGTGGCAGCGCGCGACAGGAGAAGGGCGGCGGGCGCGACACGATGGAGATGGGCCGGGGAGGGCCAGCTACGGGCTCCCTGGGCCTCGACGGCGGCGGGCGGCGGTACAGGCCACGTGGTGGCGTCCTATTGGTGGCGCCGGTGCGTCCGGGCGGCAGACATGTCCGCCCGCGCGGAGACGAGCGGGGCTAGGGTTAGGGGGCAATTTGATCCGGAATTTTTGGGGGAAGACCTAGTTTTATAGGTAGGAGGAGCTAGGAAGCTCAGAATGAGGTGCGGTTTTTGGCCACGCGATCTACCCATGCCCATATTGATGACAATCACGTAATAAGGGGGGCACAATCTCTGCTTTGACAAGACGTGTCAAAAAACTGCCGCACATTATGTTCGGGGCTAGTTAAGGGAAACGGTTCGAAAAATCACCGGGCCATGGCATAATGTCATGTTGCCAAAACAAGTCAGCAGATTAGATTTGTGGAAATATTATTCTCTCTATGGTGGTATGTGGAACTTATTTTGTAGGGTCGGACACTATCCTTGTATTCAAATTCTTCCATGGTGTATTGGGAGGAGGAACCCGCCTTGCAATGCCGAAGACAATACTACGTGCCGGACTCATCGTCATTGAAGCCTGGTTCAGGGGCTACTGAGGGAGTCCTGGATTAGGGGGTCTCCGGACAGCCGAACTATATCCTTTGGCTGGACTGTTGGACTATGAAGATACAAGATTGAAGACTTCGTCTCGTGTCCGGATAGGACTCTGCTTGGCGTGGAAGGCAAGCCAGGCAATTCGGATATGTATATCTCCTCCTTTGTAACCGACCTTGTGTAACCCTAGCCCTTTCCGGTGTCTATATAAACCGGAGGGTTTTAGTCCGTAGGACAACAAACAATCATACCATAGGCTAGCTTCTAGGGTTTAGCCTCTCTGATCTTGTGGTAGATCAACTCTTGTAATACTCATATCATCAAGAATAAATCAAGCAGGACGTATGGTTTTACCTCCATCAAGAGGGACCGAACCTGGGTAAAACATCGTGTCCCCTGCCTCCTGTTACCATCTGCCTTAGACGCACAGTTCGGGACCCCCTACCCGAGATCCGCCGGTTTTGACGCCGACAGCTGCGCTTGACGAGCTCGCTGTTGATGATCCTGTAGGCGGACGCCCGGCGCTGCACTTGCCAAGCTTCGTTCTCGTCCATGGAGAGAACCCCGTTCTCCAAAAGTTCTGATATTGGGAGGGCCCAAGATGGAGCCATAACCATGGCGAAGACGGCCACCAGGGTGGGTTCCAAGTCGGCAGCCCCGAGCTGGGTTGAGCAACCCTCAGGTCCGGGATGGCGACAGCCGGGTCCAGGACGATGGTGGCCGGGTCGAGCTGAGCAGCTCTTGGGCCGGGTTCAGCAGTCCCCGGGCCGGGTTGAGGTGCGGCCGGGTCGTCTGGGACGTGGATGGACTTGGACGGCTTGCGTAGGTGCTCGAGGGAGACACCGGATGGGATGGCTTGTCATGACGAGGCGATCTCGGCGAGCGTGTCGGCTGCTTCATTCTCCGTGCGCGGGACATGGAGGAACTCGCAACCCTAAGGATCTGGACAGCATCTGGACGAGGAAGCGGTAGCTTGCCATGTTGGAGTCGCGGGCGTCCCATTCGCCGGAGCACTGCTGCACCACCAGGTCCGAGTCGCCGTAGCACAGGATGTGCCGGATGCCGAGTTCCTTCGCAAGCTGGAGGGCATGCACAAGGGTTTCATACTCGGGGACGTTGTTGGAGGCGGCGAAGTGGATCTGGAGCGCCTAGCGGAGCCGGTCGCCCTTCGGGGACGACAATACGATGCCGGCCCCCAAGCCGAGTCGCATCTTGGACCCGTCGAAGTGCATGCGCCAATGCGTCAAGTCGGGAGGCGGCGACAAGTACTGGGTCTCGGTCAGTCGACGAGGAAGTCGGCTAGGGCTTGAGACCTGATCACGGTGCGGGGCTCGTAGAGGATGGTGTGGCCGGCTAGCTGGATCGCCCACTTAGCGACCCGGGCAGAGGCATCCCGGCACCCGATGATTTCTCCGATAGGCGTCGTGCTGACCACGGTGACAACGTGCTCTTGGAAATACCGCTTCAGCTTCTTGGCGGTGAAGTACACGCCATAACACATCTTCTGGTGGTGCGGGTAGTTCTGCTTGGAGATGGAGAGCACCTCGCTCAGGTAGTAGACTGGGCGCTGGACGACTTGGATCTTGCCCTTCTCTGGTCGCTCGACCACTAGCACCGTGATGACCGCCCGAGAGGTCGCGGCTATGTAGAGCAACATCGACTCCTTGTCGGTCGGCGCGGCCAGGAGTGGTGTGGTGGAGAGCATGCGCTTGAGGTCTTGGAAGGCCTCGTCTGCCTTGCTGTTAAATTATGAAGCCACTCGGGGTGAAACACTTCCATTATGAAGCCGGCCGCCAAAAGCTTGGTGACCTCTTTGCCAATGGTTCTTCTCTTTTTGGAAAATCGTTGTAGGGGTTGACGGATAGGCTTGGCATCCTTGCGGACATGAAGTTTGTGCTCGGCGTACTTCCTCGGGATACCCGACATGTCCTCGGGGGTCCATGCGAAGATATCCCGATTCTCATGGAGGAAGTCGACGAGCTTGCCTTCCTAATTGCTGTCGAGGCGGGCGCCTATGACAACATACTTGCTGCAGCTGGGGTCTTCTGGGTTGAGCTTCACTTTCTTGGTCTCCTTGGAGGGCTTGAAGGCGGCCTCGTCGGCCGGGTCCGGGGTCGGGATCGACGCGGCAGAGGCCTCGCCTGCCAGGGCGATGATCCGGTCGAGCCGGCGCCGCTCCTCGTTAATGACCAGTGACTCGACCAACTTGGCGCCGTCTCGGGCGCACTCCAGGGACTTGCGGTAATCGCTGGTGATGGTGATGAGGCCCTTGGGACCCGGCATCTTCATCTTTAGGTACGCGTAGTGGGGAACCGCCATGAACTTGGCGAGCGTGGGCTGGCCCAACAACGCGTGATACACGCTAGACAGGTCCACCACCTCGAATCAGATCGGTTTGCGCCGGAAGTGGTTGCTGTCACTGAACAGGACATCTAGCCAGACCCGGCCAATGGGGGAGCAGGAGAGGCCGGGCACGATGCCGGGGAAGATCGTTCGGGCCGACTCCAGGTCCTCGGCCTTGAGGCTGAGCTTGGTCATCGTGTCGCGGTAGAGGATGTTGATGCTGCTGCCGCCGTCGTTGAGAACTCGGGAGAACTTGCATGTGCGCCGCACGACGATGGTGGGGTTGAGGACAAGGGCGTAACCACCCAGACTCGGCATGACTGCCGGGTGATCCTCCCGGGTCCAGGTGATCGGGCAATCCAACCAATGCATGAAGTCCAGCTTGGCCGTGACAACGGTGTTCACCTCCCGCCGAAGAAGGCGCTCTCTGCGCTTGTCGTCGCCGAGGCTGGTGAAGACGATGTAGGCCGCGTTCTGGTCCGGGTAGGCGTCGTCGTGCATCGCGCCTCCCGCTGGAGGCGGCGGTGGAGGCGGAGGCGGTTGTCCCGCGCCTGGAGCCGGAGCCGGAGGGGGCGGGACGTCGCCCCTCATGATGCGCTTGGTGATGGCGCACTCCCTAAGCGTGTGTGTGGAGGGTCTTGCGCCAATGTGGTGCTTGCAGGGGGCGTCGAGCATCGGCTCGAAGCTCATGGCGGGTTGCCATGCTGTCTTGCCGGTTTGCCGGCGCTTCGCCGCCGGGTCCGCCGCGGGCTCGGTGGCCGCGACGAGCCGGTTGTCATGACGCGGCACCGGCTGGTCGGCCTTGCGCTTGTTGTTCTGGTGATGCTGCTGCCGGCTGCTTTCGCTGGCCGGCTTCAGAGGGGGAACCGGCTTCGCCTTGCCGGCTTCATCCAGCGCCACCTGGATCTTCATGGCGGAGTCGGTGTTGGCGTACTTGTCCGCCGTCACCATGAGCGCGGCCATGGTGGCCGGCTCGGAGCGTAAGAGCTTGTGCTTGAGGATGGTGCCGTCTCGGCACCCGCTGACGAAGTACTGGATCGCCTGGACTTGATGGATGCCCTCACAGCTGTTCCGAAGCTCGGTCCAGTGTGCGAGGTACTCGTGACCTGTCTCCGTAGGCCCTTGCACACACATGGCGAGCTGGCTAGGGCGGCCGGGTCACTTGTTGGTCCCCATGAAGTTGCGGACAAAGGCTTCCTCGAAGTCCACCCATGTGTTGATGCTACCCATCGGCAGGCTGTTCAACCACGTGCGGGCCGACCCTTGGAGCATGAGCGGTGTGTAGCGCACGGCGAGACGACGATTGGCACCGGTGATACCAATGGCCTGGTGTAGTCAGTGAGCCAGTCTTCTGGCTTCACCATCCTGTTGTACTTGGGGGTGTCGCGGGGGGAGCATGAATCCTTTGGGGAAGGGCTCCTCCCGGATGCGCGGGCCGAAGCACACCGGCCCGATAGCACCACTCTCCTCCACCTCCAGGGAGCGAGCGAGCCGATCGAGGCGGTGGCGAGCGTCGGCGTCGTCGATGGCGCGCGGGCCGAGTCGACTTGCGGCCAGCCACGGGGGGCCGGGTCGGTGGGAGATGGACGCCGGCCATGCTGGCCAGGTCCGCGCTAGATATCTAGGACGGGTTCGTCGCCCAAACCGCCGACGGCTGTAGCGGTTGGGTCGCGCCGAGTCTGGGCTCGGCAGGAGTGCGTCTTGCCGGGTGGCGAGGAAGCGGTGTGCAGAAGTTCGCCGGGCCCGCCAAGGCGGGCGGAGCCGGATCCCGCCGGCTTGAGGAGCTGGTTGAGGCGGTCCTGCTGGGTGTTGGCAGCGTGGAGGAGTTCGCGCATCCGCCCGATGCGCTCTTTCAGCTCCTCACCCGCGAGCTGGTCCAGGCCGGTTGCGGCTGCCTGGGCAACGCGCATGTTCTTTGCTGGGGTCTCGTAGACGGTTGGGACGGCGCCGAGGGCCCGACTGATCGCTCCTCCCCGGGAACGCACATCGGCAACCCGGCTTGGATCAGCCGCGGTGGGCGTGAATCCGTAGGCGGCATCGTGCTCCAGCTGAGGGGCGTCCAGGCGATGCTGAGTGGCAGCGAGCATCTCGGATTGGTCCAGCATCTGCTGGCGCCTTTCCTCGAGCTGGGTTCGGGCCTCAGCGATGTTGGTGGCGTCGACGTCGGTGCCGATGGGGATGCGGAGGCTCTGCATCGCGGCGCGCAATGGATCGGACGGCTCGATCCGATCCGCTGCGGCCCTGGCTTCGGCAGCCTTCCTCGTCTTGCTCGACAAGGAGGAGGCACCGTCGCCGGTGACGAAGACCTCCACATGGACGTCCATTGCCCCGGCGGAAATGCCGCTGCTAAGGGAGAGGGGAGAGTCGGAGTAGCTGAGCAGCTCGCTGGGGTACTCGTCGGCCACGAACGCATCAGAAATGCGCAGCGCGGCGAAGGAGGCGGCAAGCGCGCCGACGACATCGTCCGCCAGCGCGACAGACTCAACGGTGTAGGAGAAGGGCCCCATCTGAAGCATGCTCCCAGCCAGCTCCTCGAGCTACCCCACGGTGGGCACCAACTGTCATGGTGGGCGCACGACAGATGCCAAGGGATGGCTAAAGAGAGGAGGAGGCTCGAGGGCGCTGGTGGACTCTAGAGGCGGGGTTGGCATGAGCGGGCGTGGGATGCCGGACATACCTGGGTTCGGGGCTCTCCGGAGAGATAATACCCCTAGTCTTGCCGAGTGTAGTTAGATGATCCATAGTACAATGTTGCTCCGGGAGCTGTATGGAGGAGGAAGGAAGCTAGCCAAGGCTTGGGCTGCTCCTTCTCTCCAGTGTTGCTGTTTTGTGGCTAGTCCTATGCTTACTTGCTTTTCTCTCGTATGTGTCTTCTGCTTGCTCTCTTGCTCGGCCCCCCGTATGATCGCGGGCTCCCGGGGGGTTTTATAATCCAACCCCTCGGGGGTACAATGGTAATGTTACAAGTCGGTGGGTCCGTATTGTCAGTGTCTGGGGACCCGGGCTGGGTCCCGCTGAGGGCTTGTGGTTTGCCGGGTTCCCCTAGGTGCGGGCCCCGCATGCCTAGGGGGACTGTGCACCGTCTTGTCGATCGTCAGGGCGTGGCCGAGTCGGGTCGCGTACAGTGCTCTCTGTCAGGTTGCCGCTTGCTGTCGTCAACGGTGAAGACGGGGGCACTGTAGCCACGCTGGCCCTGGTCAGCGGGTAGGTGAGGGGCACTGTTGCCATGTTCCTGCTAACCAGAGGCATGGGCGGGGCACTGTTGCCTCAGTCATTGTTGATTGAAGTCTCATCCCCATCATACTGCCTGGATGGGACGGGAGTTGACCCGCGGCTGGATTGCGTAGCACGCCATGGGTGGCGCTGGCTTGTTGAGGAGGCTTTGGTCGTGCCGGGTTCGGCTGTCTTGCTAATCCGGATCTGTACCTCAGATGGGTGAAGCTGAAAGCTAGTGTTCTCAAGAGAATAATTGGTCGGCAAGCAATGCCAGATTGTTTATGTTTTTGTGATTGTTCTAACAAATACTGCATAGGCTCCCTGTAATTTGGGTCAAAGCCTAGGCATGTGTAATTGAGCATGCCAACCCAAGGAAAGGAACCCTTAACGGAACTATTTTTCCTCAAAGATGTTTCTTACGTCAAACAGTAATATAACATAACTCCTCGAACAAATTTTGTCTTTTTGAGCAATATGGCCGGATTGCCCGGTTTCCGGACATAATGAATGTTTATTACATTCCAACATGGTATCCAGAAACACTCCACATTCTTGGTTCGGAGTTTGAAGTCGAAGGCTTGTGAAGACAAATTTTGATATGTTCGGTTGGAGATAAGTTCAATGATAAAGTACATTGATAGATTGAATCGAACGCCTACTCTTTATCTATGCCATCTATAAGACTATCTAAGCTACAGTCTTCTTGCGAATATTCCGCACCTATCATCACTTGGTCATATACCAAGTTCACGGGAATCTCCTTTCCGTCCGGTCCCTGAGGTCCAACTCGGGTCATATGATTCGGATCGAAGCCGGTATAGCACGTTTTCACCATTGCCCATGCTTCTCGCGCACCTTCCTGATAACCCACAAGTATAGGGGATCGCAACAGTTTTCGAGGGTAGAGTATTCAACCCAAATTTATTGATTCGACACAAGGGGAGACAAAGAATATTCTCAAGTATTAGCAGCTGAGTTGTCAATTCAACCACACCTGGAAACTTAATATCTGTAGCAAAGTATTTAGTAGCAAAGTAATATGATAGTAGTGGTGACGGTAGCAAAAGGTAACAGTAGCAAAAGTAGTGTTTTTGGTATTTTGTAGTGATGATAGCAATAGCAACGGAAAAGTAAATAAGCGAAGAACAATATGTGGAAAGCTCATAGGCAATTGATCAGTGATGGAGAATTATGCCGGATGCGGTTCATCATGTAACAATCATAACCTAGGGTGACACAGAACTAGCTCCTGTTCATCGATGTAATGTAGGCATGTATTCCGAATATAGTCATACGTGCTTATGGAAAAGAACTTGCATGACATCTTTTGTCCTACCCTCCCGTGGCAGCGGGGTCCTTACGGAAACTAAGGGATATTAAGGCCTCCTTTTAATAGAGTACCGAAACAAAGCATTAACACATAGTGAATACATGAACTCCTCAAACTACGGTCATCACCGGTAAGTATACCGATTATTGTCACTTTGGGGTTAATGGGTCATAACACATAATAGGTGACTATAGACTTGCAAGATAGGATCAAGAACTCTCATATATTGATGAAAACATAATAGGTTCAGATCTGAAATCATGGCACTCGGGCCCTAGTGACAAGCATTAAGCATAGCAAAGTCATAGCAACATCAATCTTAGAACATAGTGGATACTAGGGATCAAACCCTAACAAAACTAACTCGATTACATGATAGATCCAATCCAACCCATCACCGTCCAGCAAGCCTACGATGGAATTACTCATGCACGGCGGTGAGCATCATGAAATTGGTGATGGAGGATGGTTGATGATGATGATGGCGACGGATTCCCCTCTCCGGAGCCCCGAACAGACTCCAGATCAGCCCTCCCGAGAGGTTTTAGCGCTTGGCGGCGGCTCCGTATCGTAAAACGCGATGAATCCTTCTCTCTGATTTTTTTCTCCCTGAAAACAAATATATATAGTTGGAGTTGAGGTCGGAGGAGCTCGAGGGGGCCCACGAGGTAGGGGGCGCGCCCTAGGGGGGCAGGCGCGCCCCCACCCTCGTGGACAAGTGGTGGGCCCCCTGGCCTTCATCTTTTGCAAGGATTTTTTATTATTTCCAAAAATTTGTTCCATGAAGTTTCAGGTCATTCCGAGAACTTTTGTTTCTGCACATAAATAACACCATGGTAATTCTGCTGAAACAGCGTCAGTCCGGGTTAGCTCCATTCAAATCATGCAAGTTAGAGTCCAAAACAAGGGCAAAAGTGTTTGGAAAAGTAGATACGTCAGAGATGTATCAACTCCCCCAAGCTTAAACCTTTGCTTGTCCTCAAGCAATTCAGTTGATAAACTGAAAGTGATAAAGAAAAACTTTTAGAAACTCCTGTTTGCTCTTCTTGTTGTAAATATGTAAAGCCAGCATTCAAGTTTTCAGCAAATATTATAACTAACCACATTCACAATAACGCTTAGGTCTCAAATTTACTCACATCAATGTCATAATCAACTAGCGAGCAATAATAATAAATTTCGGATGACAACACTTTCTCAAAAGAATCATAATATGATATAACAAGATGGTATCTCACTAGCCCTTTCTGAGACCGCAAAACATAAATGCAGAGCACCTTTAAAGATCAAGGACTGACTAGACATTGTAATTTATGGTTAAAGAGATCCAGTCAAGTCATACTCAATGTAAACTAACAATAATGAATGCAAATGACAGCGGTGCTCTCCAACTGGTGCTTTTTAATAAGAAGATGATGACTCAACATGAAAGTAAATAGATAGGCCCTTCACAGAGGGAAGCAGGGATTTGTAGAGGTGCCAGAGCTCGGTTTTTAAATAGAGGTGAATAATATTTTGAGTGGTATACTTTCATTGTCAACATAACAACCAAGAGATGGCAATATCATCCATGCTACACACATTATAGGCGGTTCCCAAGCAGAATGGTAAAGTTTATACTCCCCCTTCCACCAACAAGCATCAATCCATGGCTTGCTCGAAACAACGAGTGCCTCTAACTAACAAGAGTCCCAGGGGTTGTTTGCAATTACTTTGATTTAGTTTGCATAAAGCATGGGACTGGGCATCCCGGTGACCAGCCACTTTCTCGTGAGTGAGGAGCGGAGTCCACTCCTCTTGAGAATAACCCGCCTAACATGGAAGATACAGACAACCCTAGTTGATACATGAGCTATTCGAGCATACAAAACAGGATAATTATTTGAAGGTTTAGAGTTTGGCACATACAAATTTACTTGGGACGACAGGTAGATACCGTATATAGGTAGGTATGGTGGATTCATATGGAATAACTTTGGGGTTCATGGAGTTGGATGCACAAGCAGTATTCCCGCTTAGTACAGGTGAAGGCTAGCAAAAGACTGGGAAGCGACCAGCTAGAGAGCGACACCAGTCATGAACATGCATTAAAATTAATCAACACCGAATGCAAGCATGAGTAGGATATAATCCACCATGAACATAAATATCGTGAAGGCTATGTTGATTTCGTGTCAACTACATGCGTGAACATGCGCCAAGTCAAGTCACTTAAATCATTCAGAGGAGGATACCACCCTATCATACCACATCACAACCATTTTAATAGCATGTTGGCACGCAAGGTAAACCATTATAACTCATAGCTAATCAAGCATGGCACAAGAAACTATGATCTCTAGTTGTCATTGCAAACATGTTTATTCATAATAGGCTGAATCAGGAATGATGAACTAATCGTATTTACAAAAACAAAAGAGGTAGAGTTCATACCAGCTTTTCTCATCTCGGTCAGTCCATCATATATCGTCATAATTGCCTTTCACTTGCACGACCGAACGATGTGAATAATAATAATAGTGCGCGTGCATTGGACTAAGCTGGAATCTGGAAGCATTCAATAAATAGGACAAGACAAGGCGATATGGGCTCTTTTGTCAGATCAACAATTATGCATATAAGAGCCACTTCAACAATTTAATTATGGTCTTCTCCTATCGCCCCCAAAGAAAATAAATAAAACTATTTACACGGGAAAGCTCCCAACAAGCAGAAGAAGAACATGAAATATTTTTGGGTTTTCTTTTTAATACTAATACAAACATGGAAATTAAACTAATTAAAAGCTACAACTAATTTTTTTTGGTTTTTCTTAAGGTTTATTAAACACACAAGAAAAAAGCATAAAAAGGAAATAAACTAGCATGGATGATACAATGAAAAAGTATGAGCACCGACATCTAGCAATGAGTGTGTGAACATAAATGTAATGTCGGTGGGAAATACGTACTCCCCCAAGCTTAGGCTTTGGGCCTAAGTTGGTCTATGGCCACGGCTGGCCTGGCGGATATCCATAATAATAGTTGGGGTCGTACTGAGATGCAGCGGCTATCGCCTCCTGAGCTGCAGCGTGGCGACGAGCGGCCTCCGCTCTCCTCTCGTACCAATCCTGCTCCTCTCTGGTAATAACATATCTTCCTTTTGCCTGATAATCAAAGAAGGCAGGAGCATGGAGAGTAATACGGACAGCACACCGTCTGTCAAAGATTAGTCGATACTGGAGAGGTGATTCATCCCTCTCGACAAACTGGTGGTGAACCATAGCATTAAAGTCTAGGTAGGCAGTAGGTAATTCAATATCATCTTCACGTATGGCTATACCAAGAAAATTAGCTATGCGGGTTGCATAAATTCCACCAAAGAAATCTCCATTAAGTCTATTAAGATGCAACCTACGTGCAACAATGGCTCCCAAATTATAAGATTTGTCTCCTTACACAGCACTCCTAAGAATACTGAGGTCATGAGCACACATATGACATGCTTCATCTTTACCATTTATGCATCTACCTATGAAGAGAGCAAAATAATGTATAGCAGGAAAATGAATGCTCCCTATGGTAGCTTGTGTTATATCTCTGGATTCCCCACAGTTATACTGGAAGAAAATCTCTAAATTCAGATTTGCGAGGGTCCCTGATACTACCCCATTGCGGAAGTTTGCAAGCAATGGTAAAATCCTCTAAGTCCATAGTATAAGAATTTTCATAAACATCAAACATGACATTTGGAGAATTACGTGAAGATGAAAATTCAAACCTCCTCACAAAGGAACTAGTGAGATAGTGGTACAGGCTGCAGTTCTCTTCCTCGAAGCTCACAAGATCAGCGTTACGCAAATATGCGTTAATTTCTTCCTTAATTCCCGCTCGATCCATAAAGTTCTCAGAAGGCCATTCACAAGGATGCACTGGAGCGTCTCTTGGTGGCTCTTCATCAGCATCTCACATTGCAAGCCTGGGTCCTTGCTTCCTTGAAGAACCACCTTGGAACATTTTCCTAAGCATATTTCTTCCTCTGAATTTTTTTGAATTTTTTTAGTAACTTCAAAATAAAAGTAAACCAAACTCAATAATATTGATAGCAACTACTCATACGAGTGCCTAGAGCCTATATCATGCATCAAAACTACTTGGAACCATATAAATTTGACATGCAAGCTCAAGAACATGGTCACCTAGACAACATAAATTTGCAATGAATAAAGCACTAGAACAAAAACTAATTGGACCAATGGAGGAGTCACATACCAAGGAACAATCTCCCCAAGCAGTTTTGTGAGAGGTGCTCTGAGCAAGGAGAGCGAAAATGGCAGCATAACGAGCTTGGACTCGGGTTTGAGCTGGTTATTCGTGTTTGGGGGAGGAAGGAGTGTGTAGGTGAAAGGATAAATGGAGGAGGGCCACCCTGGGCCCACAAGGCAGGGGAGCGCCCATGGGGTAAGGCGTGCCCTCCACCCTCGTGGACAGGTGGATGACCCCCCTGCTGTGTTCTCAGTGCCAAATATTCTCAAATATTCCAGAAAAAATCATATTTAAATTTCAGGGCATTTGGAGAACTTTTACTTTCGGGGTATTTTTATATTGCACGGATAATTCAGATAACAGACAGAAAATACTATTTTATTTTATTTTATTTAATATAAATAACAAAAAGTAAAAGGAGGGTACAACAGGTTATGCCTTCTAGTTTCATCCATCTCATGCTCATCAAAAGGAATCCACTAACAAGGTTGATCAGGTCTTGTTAACGAACTCATTCGAATAATATGGAACCGGAGAAATTTCAAATAACACTATGTTACCTCAACGGGGATATGCACATCCCCAATAATAAGAATATCATATTTCTTCTTGACAGTTGGAAGAGGAAATTGAAAACCTCCAAATATAATCGATGGAATTTTTCCAATAGAATTGATACTGTGGACTTGAGGTTGTTTCCTCGGAAAGTGTACCGTACGCTCATTACCAATAACATGAAAAGTGACATTGCCTTTAGTGAAATCAATAACAGCCCCTGCAGTATTCAAAAAGGGTCTTCCAAGAATAATAGACATACTATCGTCATCGGGAATATCAAGAATAACGAAGTCCGTTAAAATAGTAACGTTTGCAACTACAACAGGCACATCCTCACAAATACCGACAGGTATAGCAGTTGATTTATCAACCATTTGCAAACATATTTCAGTAGGTGTCAACTTATTCAAATCAAGTCTACGATATAAAGAGAGAGGCATAACACTAACACCGGCTCCAAGATCACATAAAGCAGTTTTAACATAGTTTCTTTTAATAGAGCATGGTATAGTGGGTACTCCTGGATCTCCAAGTTTCTTTGGTATTCCACCCTAAAAAGTATAATTAGCAAGCATGGTGGAAATTTCAGCTTCCAGTATCTTTCTTATATTAGTAACAATATGTTTCATCTACTTAGCATAAGGATTCATTTTGAGCATATCAGTTAATCGCATAGGCAAAAAGATAGGTCTAATCATTTCAGCAAAGCGCTCAAAATCCTCATCATCCTTTTTCTTGGATGGTTTAGGAGGAAAAGGCATGGGTTTTTGAACCCATGGTTCTATTTCTTTCCCATGCTTCCTAGCAACAAAGTCTCTCTTATCATAACGTTGATTCTTTGATTGTGAGTTATCAAGATCAACAACAGCTTCAATCTCTACATCATTGTCATAACTAAGTTGAGCATCAATATGAACATCATCATTAACATTATTACTAGGTTCATGTTCATTATCAAACTCATCTAAGAACGGGCTAGCAAATTTAGTAAATGGGATTTCAGCTTTATCATATCTATAGAGAGAATTTACCTTTACTACCTGTGTTGGGTTATCGAGACCACTAGTTTCTTCAATAGGTAATGGATCAAGATCATATGTTTCTTCAATAGGCGATAAATTAAGACCATGTATTTCTTCAATAGGATGTAAATTCTTAACATCTTCAGTGTTAATACCCTTTTCTTTCATAGATTTCTTTGCCTCTTGCATATCTTCAGGACTGAGAAATAGAATGCCCCTCTTCTTCAGAGTTGGTTTAGGAATAGGCTTAGGAGCTGGCTCAGGAAGTGGCCCAGGAAGTGTCCAATTATTATCATTTGCCAACATACTATTCAATAGAATTTCAGCTTCATCCGGTGTTCTTTCCCTGAAAACAGAACCAGCACAACTATCCAGGTAATCTCTGGAAGCATCGGTTAGTCCATTATAAAAGATAACAAGTATTTCAATGTTCTTAAGAGGATGATCAGGCAAAGCATTAAGTAACTTGAGAAGCCTCCCCCAAGCTTGTGGGAGACTCTCTTCTTCAATTTGCACAAAATTATATATATCCCTTAAACCAGCTTGTTTCTTACACTACTAGGAAAAGGGCTATAGATGGAAATGACACTAATGGCGCACCAGACATGTGGTGCGCCATTACTATATACTAATGGTGCACCATCTGTTGGTGCGCCATTAGTGTGGAAGACACTAATGGCGCACCAGGCACACGGTGCGCCACTAGTAACAAAATGTTTTTTTATTTTTTCAAACATACTAATGGCGCATCCGGGCAAAGTGCACCATTAGTAGTTAGAACTACTAATGGCGCACCAGCCATAGAGTGCGCTAGTACTGTATTTTTTTTTACTTTTTTTGCAAAACTACTAATGGCGCACCATTGCATAGTGTGTCATTACTAGTTTAAACTAGTAATGGCGCACTATGCCACGGTGCGCCATTAGTATAAAAATATTTTTTTTACTTTTTTGCAAAACTACTAATGGCGCACGTCTGTGTGGTGCACCATTAGTATGTTGGGTTACTAATGGCGCATGTGTCTGTGGTGCGCCATTAGCACCCCCCGCCCCCTCCTTCCACTCTGACAACCCCCGCGCCCCGCCTCGCCGTCTCGGTCCTCGCCGCCGACGGCCTGCCGCCACGACTGCCAGCCCGACGCCGCGGCGCAGCCAGTCGTCCGAAGCCTCCGCTGCCCCGCAGCCGGCACAGGAGCCCAGCAGTGCCTCCCTCCGTCGAGCAGCCGCTCCCACCAGAAGTGCCTCCCACCTAGCAACGCCTCCTCCCGGAGCTACGCCGGCTACCAATCCATAGGCAGGTAGCCACCACTCCTACGTCCCCCCTTCTTCCTCCTCCCTCTTCCCTCACCCCTCCCTCCTTCCTCTTGCATCCTCTATCTGTTCATTTTCCCCCTGATTTTTGCATTGGATGAGTACGTGCGCTAGATTGGGTATTGTGAGAATATAACGATGGCCATTTCCTGATGAATACTTGCTACACGATTTTTTCCGGTGCATGTTAAAGTTTACTTGTGAAAGGATTTTGCATGATAGGTGTTTGTGATAATGCTTCAGATAGGCACTTTTTGAATTCATGAGGACACTCGATCTCGATCCCCCTCCATCTCGATCTCGATCCCCCCTCCATCTCGATCTCGATCCCCCTCCATCTTGATTGCTACAATTGTTGTTAAACAACAATTATTACTGTTTTTATAAAAAAATATTACTGTTTCATATTCATATTCATTTTTTAAGAAGTAAAAAAGAAATTCTTACTTATGGCGCACGGGTGGCTGGTGCACCATTGCTATCTAAAAAAGAGTATACTTAAGGCGCACTGTCCCGCTGGTGCGCCATTGCTATGAAAAAAAACATTCTAATGGGGCACCGCCTGGGGGTGCGCCATTAGTAATCTTCCCCATCCATACACTTCATCCCTCCCTCGTCCCTCCCTCTCGCCAGACACTTCCCTCTCCCTCCACCACGCTGCTCCCTCCCTCGTCCCTCCCTCCACCGCGCCGCCGCCGCCGCTGGCCCGACCCACTGCGCCGCAGCCGCCCACGCGCCCCCGCCGCACCCTCTCCCCTTCCTCCCCCTCGAGCGCCGCCTCCCCCCTCCCGAGCGCCGCCTCCCTCGCCTCCCTCGAAACCATAGAAGCCTGCGACCTCCCTGCCGTCTATCCCCGCCTCCCCTAAGCTCGCCGTCTCCGCCCTCCGTCGTGTCCGCTCCGGCCACCACCAAATATCTCTCGTCAGAGCTGCCCCTCGATGGCGGCTAGCCTCATCGGACGCGCTCCTCGACGGCGGCGCGAGCCTCCCCGCGCGGCCTGGTTAGTCTATCTCCCTCCCTCCCTCTGTCCCCCGCTCATGCCCATGCCCCCATGGGGCGGCGACCTAGGGTTAGGTGCGGCCGCCGTTCCCGCGTGCTCGTGTGCTCGCGTGCTCCCATGCTCCGCTGAATTTGGGTTGTTCTGTTCGTCATGCAGTTCATATCTCCCCCGGATCGCTGCCAAAGGGCCTGCACTCGCTGGATCTGTTGCGGAACAAGATCGCCAACGTCGAGGGGCTTCGGGAACTGACGAAGCTTCGCATGCTCGAGCTCAGCTACAACCGATTTTTTTTCGTGCATCGGCCACGGTAAGTCGTAGACTTGGGGTTCTTGCATTGCACTGCACATCTTCTGTAAATTCCTTAGTACTAGATTTCTTTCTGGTCCATGTACACCTGCATCCTATCCAAGACAGACATGTAACATTCCATAGGATGTATGGATCATATCTTGAATGATATGGTAGTGGCCACATTTGTTGGTGGCTGGGACCGACCACATTCAGTAATTATTTTTTTCCTACAAAAGTTCAATGTCTATGCATCACATGTTATAGTCCGAGGAAAAGTTCACTGAAATTGTTGTAGTTTAAAAAATAGTTAACTGAAACTGTTGTAGTCTGAAACTGTCAGGAGTTGGTAATTATCGGACTAAGTAAGTTACTTGTTACTACAAGTTTACAAGACTTTGTTTCCAGTGATGGTCATAAGCTTTCGTGTTGATGTCAGTGCCGTCTTTGTAATTCGTCACAGGGTTCTATCTTATGTTAATTCACCTCTGTGATCTGGGGGTCTTGATATATAGCAATGAAGATGGCAATTTA
Source organism: Triticum aestivum (assembly GCF_018294505.1). Lineage (NCBI taxonomy): Eukaryota > Viridiplantae > Streptophyta > Magnoliopsida > Poales > Poaceae > Triticum > Triticum aestivum. Next base: position 160,639,736 of record NC_057803.1, on the reverse strand, counting down.
GCATCCTGCTTGCTAATACTTGTTACTGCCCTTCTGCAGATCCATTATTAGTTAGTACTGTTATAGAGTATCCGAGGGTGCTAGTATTTAACTGTACTGACTTTTATGGTGAGAAGATAACTTTCTCAACTAGTTCGCTTACTCTATTTTTGGGACAAAGGCAGACAGGCGCTCTACTGATTTCATTAAGAGAAAGGGTAGCAGGCTCAATATTTGTAGACAATTCTTTCTCTTGCTGCTTTCTGGGTTTCAGAGTCTTGTGGAAACATATCAACAGGATTCTGTCGGCGTTCTGGGAACGGGGGTCCCCAGACTTGCCTGCCTACGGCCTGTGGTGTGGCACAAAGGGGGGCCCAGCACGGCCCATCTTCACCAATACAAACTCAAGACCCTCGCAAGGGGCCAAGCCTCACGGGGCGGACAACACGGAGCTTCCTCAGGCATGGCCTCGTTAGGCTGGCTCACGAGGAGGTGGAGAAATCAAGGCGGGGTACCTCGCGAGGTGCCCGTGACGCAAGCCATGACGACACAGGGTGCCAGGTGGGTGCCAGCCCGTGCAGCGTCCTCCTTTCCTCTTTGGTGCAAAGGGGGCAAGCGCAGCCGTGGAGTATCGAGGCATCAGGCAAAGGTTGCCATTTCGGTGCAACGAGACCAAGACCAGGAGGACTACGAGACGGAGGTCATCATGGAGCCCAAGACGGCGTCATCAACAAAGCTTTGCGCAGGCGAAGACTACTTTTGTCAGGATAGTTGATACCTACTGTCCCCTTTCAAATTAGACCGCCATTGTTGGCTCCCTTCCCGCTCAATATTTGGGGAGAGGACCAGGGCCACTATAAATAGGACTGGCCACCCACGTAGCAAGGGGTTCGGCTCAGTCTCCTCCAAGGGCTCGACAAGTAGAGAGGTGGTAAGCAGAGAGAGAGAGTGAGATAGAGAAAGGTGGCTAAACTCCTCCCAGCAGTTCATCCCCCCAGCCAAGAACAGACCCTCGTGAGGCGTTTCTTCCTTGTACTGTTCATCATCATCAGCCCAAGAGGCAATCCACCACACCACACACTGGAGTAGGGTATTACACCACAACAGTGGCCCGAACCAGTATAACCCTGTGTCCCTTGTGTTGTTCTTTTCATAGCTTTGATCCTAGCGTGGCGGAGGGGTGCAGGAAGATAGGAGGCGAAATCTCCATGCGCACCCCAGTGTTCGAACCTCAAGGGTCTGCCGGAACCCGAGATCTGACATTTGGCGCGCCAGGTAGGGGTGCGCCGGAATTCGTCTTCCACCGCTCCGCTCTCCTCCAACCATCACACTCATGTCTGACGCACGTCGGGCCCGCGCGGAGCGCCGGGCCGCCCTCGCTTCCCGCGTCGCCTAGACAGCCCCTGTCGGCGGGCGTCCTCGCCATTCCCCATCGCCCGCCGTCAACGCCGCCACCGGCCTGGCGGGGGACAAGTAGCAAGCATCGTCTCAGCATCCATCCGTGTGCCAAGACGGCCGCACCACGACTCCCTCACTCGCCCCGGCTGGATCTTCGTCCCGCGCGCTTCGCACGCCCATGGAGGCTCGGGCTGCACTCATCGCGGCAAACGAGCTCCTGCGCTACCGTCCCGTCGACGACGTCTACGAAGAATGGCTCGACCGCATCGCCGAACTCGTCCGTGCCGCAGGGGGATCCTCCGCGCCGACCGCTCCGCTGCACCGCACACCACCCCGCGCGGGCAACGAGGCTCCGGCGGCGCCCCGGCCGCCTCCCCCTCAAGAAGACGCCATGGCTCCAAGACGCGTGGCCCCTGGGCGGAACCCGCTCCGTCAGGTGCCAGCGCGGCAAGAGCAGAGCTGCCAAGAAGTCCCTCACCCACCAGAAGCTGCCCGGGCACTCCCTGCTCCAGCACGTCGCGACCATCCTCCTGCTCCGGCGCGTGGGGACATGCAGGACCAGGCTCTCCATCACTCAAGGCCTCCCGTGGCCACAGCAGGCTGCTGCGCCTACACCACCGAACTGCGCAGCGTCGCGTGGCCGGGCAAGTTCAAGCCGGACCTCCCTCCTTGCTACGACGGCACGACCGACCCTGCGGAGTTCCTCCAGCTCTACGAGCTGGGCATCGAGGCTGCCAATGGAGACGAGAAGGTCATGGCGAACTGGTTTCCCATGGCGCTCAAGGCCGGGGCCCGCACCTGGCTCCTGAACCTGGCTCCAGGCACAATCTCCTCCTGGGAAGAGATGCGCACCCGCTTCATCGCCAACTTCCAAGGTACTCGCGACCGGCCACCCGCCGTGAGCGACATGCGCCGCATCAAGCAACAACCCGGGGAGACCCTGCAGAAGTACATCCAGCGCTTCAACAACGCACGCCTCAAGATTCCCAAGGTGACTGAAGAGGCCATCATCTCAGCCTTCTCCGATGGCGTGCGCGACGTCAAGATGAAGGAGGAGCTGGCGATGCATGAAGACATGTGCACTTCTTTGGAGCTGTTCAACTTGGCGAACAAGTGCGCTAGGGCTGAGGAAGGGCGTCTCTCCCTCCTTGAGCTGCCTGCCGCAGAGACCCAGAAGAGAAGAAGCTCAAGGCCAAGGAAGTGAAGCGCAAGGGGGCTGCCGTGCTCGCGGCAGAACCAGACACCAAGCGGGGCAGAGATCAACCCGAACCTCCCAAGGGCAGCCAGTACTGCATGTACCACGACCTCCACACCCACAACACCAGGGAATGCCAAGAACTCCGAGCCGTGCGTGAAGGAAGGATCGACCGTCGCCCTGACCGTGGTGACCGGGGATACGGCCGAGGAGGAGGAAGTAACGCAGGGCGCTGGGAAGACTGTGGCCCACGCCAGGGGTGGCGCGACCAACCTTGTGAGGATCGCTGGCAAGACCCACCTCGCGAGGGAGGCTGGAGGGATCAGCCTTGCGAGGATTGCCCGCAAGGCAACGCAGGCCTCCCACCGCTGCCGAGGAGGAACGAGGACCGCCACCAGGACGAGGAGGCTGGGGGCTTCCAGGAGCCTCGCGCGATCGCCTGCATCCTGGGCGGAGCTCAGGCCCCAGCCTCTCAGCGCATCTTCAAGCAGTTTTCCCGCGAAGTGAATGCAGCCCTCCCCAGGCTCGAAGCCACGCGCCCTCTCAGGTGGTCGGCGTGTGCCATCACCTTCAGCTCAGCAGATCAACTCAAGTGTGCGGCTACAGCTGGGGTCCTCCCGATGCTTTGTTCCCCAATCATCAGCAACGTGGTGGTCACCAAGACCCTCATCGATGGCGGGGCAGGGCTCAACGTCCTGTCCGTAGAGACGTTCAACAACCTCCAAGTGCCCTACAGCCAACTTCAGCCAACCAAGCCCTTCTCCGGTATCACCGACGGCTCCACGATCCCGATCGGGCAGGTCCGCCTCCCCGTCACCTTCGGGGCACGCGACAACTACCGCACCAAGCTCATCGACTTCGACGTCGCTCACATCCGCCTTCCGTACAACGCCATCCTCAGGTACCCGGCACTGGCCAAGTTCATGGCCGTGACTCATCACGGCTACAACGTCCTCAAGATGCCAGGAAGTGGTGGAGTCATCACGGTGCCTTGTGAAGAGAAGGACGCAGTGTGTTCCCTGGAGCGAGCCTTTGAGGCCGCATCACTGGAGGACCCGGATCGCGGAAGTAGGAGGCTTCCCGAGGCCGCCCCCAAGAAGAAGAAGACATCGTCCAGCCTGGCCCCTCAAGAGGTAGGCCCCTCTGGGCCCGTGCCTGCCCAGAGGAAACCTCCTTCCATCGCATAGGAAAGCGCGCCCGGTGCCCTTCTCAGGCTGGGCTCGGGGGCTCTCCCCTGGAGGGCCACCGACCTAGCAAGGGTCGCAAGGGAGGCGCTGGGGCACCACATGGAGGCGTGTTTCGAAGCACGTTTCCCTCAAGAAGGAGCACGGCAAGGAGATCCAGACCCGCAGGAGTTCGTCAGCAAGGCCATTCAGGAGCTACAGGAGTCCAGAGTCATGAGAGGCGCCCGCCGCCTACCAGCAGTGGCTCCCCATCCAGGCGAGGATGGCGGGCTGCGCGTCTGCGTCGACGTACCAGGGCTCAACCAAGTCGCCTCCTTGGGGCGCCTCTGGCCCTCGCGAGTGGGGTGCTGCGGAGGTCCACCCCACAGCTGCGTTCGCATGCCTTACGGCTTGCCGAGCGCGGCTGACGCGTACCAGCGCCTCATGAGGGGCATCACGGAGGCGTAAGAGGCCAGGTGCTCCGCAGCCCTGGCGGAGATGGAGATGGCCCGCGAGGAACCGCCAGTGCCTCCGGAGCCTCCCGAGGCCCCTGGGCCTGGGGGCTCATGAGGATCGGCTCCCGCAGCCCACCAAGCCGGCTACACCAACACCCTTTCATCTTCAGCGTCATCAGGTGACATCTTTCAAGTTTCACTTCCAGCTGGGAGCGCCCCCAGGGCTGCATTATTCCCAGGCCGCGTGGGTCCGTCCCTGCGGCGTGTATCCCTTTTATTCTGCGTCGTTAGCTTACCTTGTTGGGGGCGCCCCTCGGGCTGCATGATCCCCAAGCCGCCCGGGCCAGGCTCAGCGGCATGTACCCCATTTGCGTTCATTCCCGGTTATGCGTTAGAACTGCCATGCTTGATTATTTGATGCCGGTCCGCGGCGCCTCCTCTTCTCCATGTTGACCACTTGCACGTTAAAGGGGGGGGGGGTACCTGAGCATCGCGACTCATGGCTCTTACTGGCTCTCTAGCCCTCACCCTCTGGCCTTGACCACGGCATCGCGACCTAGCAAACCAGCGACGTCTGAGACCAGCTCGAGGGCCAGGACCCGAGGACGTAGAGTGCAGGCATCTAACCGAACTTGCAGGGGCACAACACAAGATAAGGCCCAGTGCCAGGCGGAACCCGCCTAGAGGTAGGGCCCCGTGAGTCCCGCGCTGGCTCACGGGTGCCCAGATACACCTCACCAGGCCCTACCATGCTAGCCACGTGTCAGGGTGGGGCTGTACACGCCCCGGGGGCTGCTCCCAGAGGGGGGCCCCCTCCCACGCACCTGTGGAAGCACCATGCTCCGCGCTGGCTGACGACACTCCCGAGGAGCGACTATGCCCGTACTCATACGGAAGCGCTATGCTCCACGCTGGTGATAAACAACTCAGGGTGGCCTCTGGGCCGCATCAACCTCAGGGAGCCCAGTGCTCAGTGTCTAGCCTCATCGCAACGCCTCCCCTCGGGAGTGCCGCGCGAGGGGGCTAGGCACGGGGGCTGCGCCAGGGTCACGCCCAGACGCATGCCGCCCAGCCAGGTCCCCACGGGCCTGGTTCATCGCGCGCCTCTCCCCGAGCGGAGCCAAGGTATGAAGGCCATTTGAGCGTCAAGGGGGACTCCTGAGCATTGCGACTCAGGAGCCTAACTGGTCACGTAGCCCCTCACTCCTTTGGTCCCGTCCTGGTTTCCGGTCGGGGCTATTGCTGGGTGAGGTATGCACGTGGCCGGGCTCTGTAGATGTAGAATGGTGGATCCACCCACATCACACCTCCCTACTTGCTGTTCGTGCGCCAAGGGGGACTCCTGAGCATCGCGACTCAGGAGCCTAACTTGTCACGTAGCCCCTCACTCCTTGGTCCCGTCCTGGTTACCGGTCGGGGCTACTGCTGGGTGAGGTACGCGCGGGGCCGGGCTCTATCGGCGTAGAACGTAAGCAAGTAGGAAGGAAAAGCACAAATTTCAAAGGAATTCGAAAGCAAATATTACAGTCCACACTGTTATCCCAATATCAGGTGCAAGTTTAAACACCTCCCCGAGGCATGATACATGTGCAGGAATCAAAAGTAGGACACGAGCCACGATGGAGTCATTTGGCGGCGGGGGAGCAGCGCGGCATGGGTTCGCCTCAAGGAGCAGTGGGGTCGACAGTGCCTTGCTCCGGCTTGGTGCTGAAGGCCCGGAACTTCCCCAGCAGAGCCTTTGTGCGACCCTTCACGGCCTCGGTGGCAGCTGCCGCTCGCTTGCCGCTCACGGGCTCCAGCAGGCTGTCAAGGTCGAACCCGGGATCGCGAAGGTGGATGTGGGTGAGAACCCGCGTCAGTGCAGCAGAAGACAGAACACGCGCCTCGGCCTCGGCCGTGGGGCCGAGGCCAAGGGCGACATCTTCAAGAGCGTGGACCAAGAAGGGAAGCAGCTTGGCGGGGCCGTCCTCGGCGCCGGCCAGCGGGCTCTCCAGGCTGCTGTCATAAAGCGTCCTCAGCGAGGAGTGAGCCTTCACCTCCAGTTCCGTGAAGGCCGCGCGGTCTTCGACGAGGACTAGGGCCTTGCCGTCCAGCTCGGCCTTCCTCGCCCCAATTCCTGCTCCAGCGCGCCTAGGCGGTCGCGGCGTTTCTTGAGCTTGGCCTCCCGGCCCTCGACGGCCGCCTCGTGATCCTTCACGCCTTCTTCCTGCTCTTGGCGAAGGCGAACCTCTTTCGCAAGCTGATCCCGCAGGCCCTGCAGCTCGTCCTCCAGCACCTTGCAGCGACCAAGGACGTCGACCACCTCTCCCAGGGCTGCATCACGAGCAGACTTCGCCTCAAGGACGGCCTGCTTCTCCTCATCGCATGCCGTCGAGGCCTGGGCCAGCGCCGCCCGAATCGAAGCGTCGGAATGAACCCATCCAGAAACCAGCTCCAAGCGCCCGGCCACCAGGCGAGGGTCGGCGACGAGAAGATCCTGCCGTAGCCGGTCCAGCTCAGCAACAGCGCGGTCTAGAACGGTGGAAGGAGTCGGGGAGATAGCAGCCGGTGGAGTAGGAGGAGAAGGCGGCGGCACGACCGCAACATCCTGAGCCGGAGTCTGCCGCGCCCCGACACCTGTAGCAGCGGCGGCAGACGGGAGCACCTCGGGAGCCACTTGGGCCGTGGGGGATGAGCTCGCCCCAGCTAGCTCAGTCAAGCCCCGTGAGGATGACCGGGCGGAAGAAGCTTGTGCGTCGCGGTCACCTTCCTTCAGGGGCGCTGTCACGAACGAAACCTCAGGAGCCCCCTTTGACTTCTTTGCTACGGGCGCCAACCTATCCCAAGACGCGGACGTCAAGCCTCAGAAGCAGAGCAAGAGATAAAGACAAGAATCGAATGCTTACTGGTCATCGCCAGTGAGCTCAAGCGGCCTCTGGCCAAATTTGAAGCCCGAAAGTCGGCTGGAAGGGTCAACCTCGGGAAGCTTGGAGGCGGAAGGTGCGTCTACGGATCGCCCCGGGGCCGGGGGAGACCCGCGGGAGATCAGCCCGGTCCTGTCATTCTTCGGGATCGGGGGCGAGCTCCCGCCGTCCTGCTCGTCATTGTCTTCATCGTCATCCTCGTCGTCATCGTTCGGAGAGAGGCGGAGAACGCGGGACCTGCGCCGGGGGAGGGGAGCCCTCGACTCTCCGTCAGTCGCCTCGGAGTCAGGCCCTTTTCCGTGCTCCCCTCCTACTTCCTCTTCGCTGGAGTCGCCGGGGGGCACGTTCACCGGTCCCTCGGGAGCCCCCAGGGGCACGAGCCCTTCCCCGTTGAAGACGGGCATGGACTTCACTACCCACTCCCTGTCGTCGCGGAGGAACAAGGGCGTAGGAGCGCCCTCCAACCTCGCCACATTGCCCCCGACCAGAGATTGGAGAACCGCAGCCAAGTCTCTGTTGGCCCAGGCCGCGGGGCTCGGACGGGGCCTCCACATTGGAAGCGAGTACTACCGAAGCGGAGCCAGCTGGTGCTCCAGGAACTCCCTCAGCAACGACGCGCCGGTCATCTTCGCCGCCGCCATGTCGGCCGGCCTCAGATCCGCGTCCATCTTCTCCAACACCATCTTCGCACGGGGATCCGTGAGCTCCGCTCGACCCCAGTTGCTGGAGCTCGTGGGCTGCTCGGTGGGCATGATCAGCCGAGGGTGGATGCGCTCAGCGTCCACCAAGACCCACTTGCTCTTGAAGCCCTCAATCCTCTTCCCAGAGTTCGAGATGGCAATGGCGCCACCGTACGCAATGAAGCTCGCGCACGCGGAAGCAGGACCGCCAAAGGTCCAAAGGGAGAAGTAGTGGCGCAGCAAGGCCACTGAGGGCTGCACCCCAACATGGACCTCGCAATAATAAGCAAAGATCGCGAGGAGAAGGACGGAGTTGGGATGGAGATGCAGAGCCTGCAGCTTGTAATGGCGGAGGACAGAGAAGAAGAACTCGGAGAAGGGAGGCACCAGGCCAGCAACAATGGCACTTACGAAGAGTGGATAGAAGGTGCTCCTCTGACCCTCAGGGGTGGCGGAGCCGGCCTTGAACACCTTCGCCCCGTCGATGCCTCGCGCCGTCGCTATCCGGCGCAACCGGGCAAGGCCCTCCTTTGACACGTTTGGTGGGTCCAGGGCAGACGAGTACCAAGCTGCGGCCGGGGGTTGGCGAGGTGCCATGGCTTCCTGGGTCGCACAGTCAGGGCAGATCTGGAGATTTCGGGGGAAGGAAGGAGAAGCACAGGAAAGGGGATCTGAACAGCAACCGGGGGAAGCAAGAAGAATGGCCTAGGCGGATGCCACTCCCTTATCAACTCACGCGGCTGCTAAGGCGCCCACGTCCAGTCAACTGCCACGCGGCGCCCAAGGCAGCAGGCTGTTAGGGCCCGCGGCGCTTCGCTCTTGCCCTTCCGCCTCCCTGCACAGCCAAGTCCGGGCGCGCCTTGGGCCTAGGGGCCACTGTCGGCGTTCTGGGAACGGGGGTCCCCAGACTTGCCTGCCTGCGGCCTGCGGCGTGGCTCAAAGTGGGGCCCAGCAAGGCCCATCTTCACCAACACAAACTCAAGACCCTCGCAAGGGGCCAAGCCTCGCGGGGCGGACGACACGGAGCTTCCTCAGGCATGGCCTCGTCAGGCTGGCTCACGAGGAGGCGGAGAGATCAAGGCGGGGTACCTCGCGAGGTGCTCGTCACGCAAGCCATGACGACTCAGGGTGCCAGGCGGGTGCCAGCCCGCGCAGCGTCCTCCTTTCCTCTTTGGTGCAAAGGGGGCAAGCGCAACCGTGGAGTATCGAGGCATCAGGCAAAGGTTGCCATTTCGGTGCAATGAGACCAAGACCAGGAGGACTACGATACGGAGGTCACCATGGAGCCCAAGACGGCGTCATCACCAGAGCTTTGCACAGGTGAAGACTACTTTTGTCAGGATAGTTGATACTTGTTGTCCCCTTTCAAATTAGCCCACCATTGTTGGCTCCCTTCCCGCTCAACATTTGGGGAGAGGACCAGGGCCACTATAAATAGGACCGGCCACCCACGTAGCAAGGGGTTCGGCTCAGTCTCCTCCAAGGGCTCGACAAGTAGAGAGGTGGTAAGCAGAGAGAGAGAGTGAGATAGAGAAAGGTGGCTGAACTCCTCCCAGCAGTTCATCCCCCCAGCCAAGAACAGACCCTCGCGAGGCTGTTCTTCCTTGTACTGTTCATCATCATCATCAGCCCAAGAGGCAATCCACCACACCACACACTGGAGTAGGGTATTACACCACAACGGTGGCCCGAACCGGTATAACCCTTTGTCCCTTGTGTTGTTCTTTTCATAGCTTTGATCCTAGCGTGGCGGAGGGGTGCAGGAAGGTAGGAGGCGAAATCTCCGCGTGCACCCCAGTGTTCGAACCTCAAGGGTCTTTCAGAACCCGAGATCCGACAGATTCGTTTTAAGTTTGATTCAAGACATAAATGACATTAATGTTTAGCTCACAATATCTAAAGTGTTAGGAATTCTGTGTTGTTTCTAAAAGCTCTACAATATCCAGATTTTATGATATTTGTAGATCCACAAGACTTAGCCTGAAATCTGTGTTGTTTCTGAATATTCATAGTGAATTGTTTCAGTATTGCTTTTTTTAAACATGTCAGTATTGCTTTGCATAATGCATAATGTTTTGTTCAAGCTGATGTACAGCAGTACAGTCCATATGAGGCTGTTTATTCAGTTTGTTGTGCTTTGGTGATTGGTTGCAAAAAATTGCCCCTGTTCATTCAGTTTTGCTTGCATGATGGAAGGGGAAAAATGCTAAAAAAAGTGTCCTCCAATACCCCGGCCCATGCATCAAATCCTTTTGGATGTTTTGGATGTTTTGTCTCCGACCATTGTGTCGTGATGAATTTGCAGGTACCCCGGGAGGCCCTTGAGTTTGCCGGAATGTCGATTAACTTCCGTTCCGGCAAATTCGGGTACTCCATATGTCCTATTTTCACCAAAGGTCATGCTGAAATTTTCTGTGAATTTTAGCATGACTTTGCTAAAAATAGGACATATGGGGTACTTGCGACTAATGCATGGGCCGGGGTATCTTAGTACTTAGTTAAGTAGGATCAACTGCCCCGCCATTCTTGTTGCATTAAACCATAGGTGGCAATAGAGCCAAGTCATTAGGCCCAACTTAGAATTCTCCTTAGCATCGATAAACCCTAGATGATAAACCCAACATAGGTGGCAATAGAGCCAAGTGATTAGGCCCAACCTAGGGTGCCTCGGCATCGATAAACCCTAAATGATGAAAACTTAACTTAGCTTCTATAGGGTGCCTCGGTGTCGATGAGAACCTAAATGATGTACGCTTCGGCTTTTAGGGTGCCTTGGCGTCGACAAACCCTAAATGATAAAAGCTTAGCTTTTAGGATGCCTCAGTGTCGACAAACCCTAAATGATGAGACCATGATCTTGTTCGTTGACAATAACCAACTTTTTGACCAAACTTTTCTCCTATTTAGAGCGAAACATGGCCCACAACGATGAGGCCGGCGATTCGGGCGGCAAGCAATTCTGGGAGCTGTCCCAGGAGTTGGAGGAAGAACCTCACCGCTATGAGGACACTGCGGAAGACACCGATCCTGACTACACAACCCCTAGTGGCGTCGGGGATGACACCACTGATGATGGCACCGCGGATGCCACCACTGATGATGGCGGCGCATGCACAGATGGCAGCCAATCGAAGAGGCAACGGAAGGACCGGCGCCCGAACATGCTCGGCACCGTCAGGGAGGAATTTACTGAAGTGAACTCCGACGGGCATCCGACGGCGCCCAAACACGTAGTCAAGGGGTACTCGATTCAGCTCGGGTGCATTCTCCGGAGCACCGCCTCGATCAACACCGAGAACCTAAGGCATAAGGACCGAGGGAATTTGCGCAGACTCCTCTTCATGAAGCTGCACGAACGATACAAGTTCCCTGCTGATTTCGCAAACACACGCCTCTCGGGTAATAAAGTGAATGGCGCCGCCCTCACGACGATGAGCATGGCCCTGTCTACTTGGAAAAGCACGGTGAAGGCAATGATTGACAAAGGTGATAGTTATGAGAAGATCAAGGCGAAATATCCTTGTAATGTGATGGTAGTTTAGATGATTGATACCGACTTGTAATGTGATGGTAGTTTAGATGATTGATATCGACTTGTAATGTGAAGACAAACTCGATACTCGTAGTCTCGAGACTTGTAATGTTTTATCTTTGTTCGGTCTTTTGAATTCGGAGACTAATATGATGAATTGTATTCGGAGACTAATCTTCTATTGTATTCGATGAATATGCTGTTGTTGTGTGCTACTGTCTATATTCTGTCAAATAATATATTTTGTAACCTGTGCAAAAATCAGAAAAAGTAAAAAAAACCTAATATTCATACTAGTGGCGCATCACTACAGAGTGCGCCATTAGTATGCCAAAGTATACTAATGGCGCATCACCAAAGAGTGCGCCATTAGTATGCCAAGTATACTAATGGCGCATCCATCTGCAGTGCGCCATTAGTGTGCCAAAGCACATGGTTAAATATGGCCCCTGGGAGGCATACTAATGGCTCATGGTGTTATATACTAATGGCACACTTGGTGGTGCGCCATTAGTAATAAATACTAGTGGCGTGATACTAATGGCGCACCAGTGATGCGCCATTAGTAGGCAAAACTGGTGCGCCATTAGTAGGCCTTTTCCTAGTAGTGTTATGAGCAGGGAAATATTTAGCAGAGAAGTAATAAATCATATCCTAGGGACTACGCACACAACCAGAATCAAGAGAATTAAACCATATCTTAGCATCACCTTTCAATGAGAACGGAAATATTTTAAGGATATAAAAGTAGCGAGTTCTCTCATCTTTAGTGAACAGGGTGGCAATATCATTTAATTTAGTAAGATGTGCCACAACAGTTTCAGATTCATAGCCATGAAAAGGATCAGATTCAACCAAAGTAATTATATCAGGATCGACAGAGAATTCATAATCCTTATCGGTAGCACAGATAGGTGAAGTAGCAAAAGCAGGGTCAGGTTTCATTCTAGCATTTGGAGATTGATTATTCCATTTAGCTAATAACCTCTTGAGTTCGTATCTATCTTTGCAAGCTAAAATAGCTTAAGAAGCTTCTTTATCAAAAACATAACCCTTAGGAATAACAGGCAAGTCTTCATTATTACTTTCATCAGTATTATCAGATTCAATATTTTCATTCTCTCTAGCCCTAGCAAGTTGTTCATCCATAAATTCACCAAGTGGCACAGTAGTATCAAGCATAGAAGTAGTTTCATCATAAGTATACTGCATAGCAGAAGTGGCATCATCAATAACATGCGACATATCAGAACAAATATCAGAAGCAGGTTTAGGTGTTGCAAGCGTACTAAAAACAAAAGGTGAATCAAGTGCAGAGCTAGATGTCAGTTCCTTACCGCCCCTCGTAGTTGAGGGATAAATCTTGGTTTTTGGATCTCTCAAGTTCTTCATAATGATAAGCGAATATAAATCCCAAGTGACTCAAAGAATAGAGCTATGCTCCCCGGCAATGGCGCCAGAAAATAGTCTTGATAACCTACAAGTATAGGGGATCGCAACAGTTTTCGAGGGTAGAGTATTCAACCCAAACTTATTGATTCGACACAAGGGGAGCCAAAGAATAGTCTCAAGTATTAGCTGCTGAGTTTTCAATTCAACCACACCTGGAAACTTAATATCTGCAGCAAAGTATTTAGTAGCAAAGTAATATGATAGTAGTGGTAATGGTAGAAAAAGGTAACATTAGCAAAAGTAGTGTTTTTGGTATTTTGTAGTGATGATAGCAATAGCAACGGAGAAGTAAATAAGTGAAGAACAATATGTGGAAAGCTCGTAGGCAATGGATCAGTGATGGAGAATTATGCCGGATGCGGTTCATCATGTAACAATCATAACCTAGGGTGACACAGAACTAGCTCCAGTTCATCGATGTAATGTAGGCATGTATTCCGAATATAGTCATTCGTGCTTATGGAAAAGAACTTGCATGGCATCTTTTGTCCTACCCTCCGCGAGGTCCTTACGGAAACTAAGGGATATTAAGGCCTCCTTTTAATAGAGTACCGGAACAAAGCATTAACACATAGTGAATACATGAACTCCTCAAACCGCAGTCATCACCGGTAAGTATCCCGATTATTGTCACTTCGGGGTTAATGGATCATAACACATAATAGGTGACTATAGACTTGCAAGATAGCATCAAGAACTCTCATATATTAATGAAAATAAAATAGGTTCAGATCTGAAATCATGGCACTCGGGCCCTAGTGACAAGCATTAAGCATAGCAAAGTCATAGCAATCAATCTTAGAACATAGTGGATACTAGGGATCAAACCCTAACAAAACTAACTCGATTACATGATAGATCCCATCTGACCAATCACTGTCTAGCAAGCCTACGATGGAATTACTCACGCACGGCGGTGATCATCATGAAATTGGTGATGGAGGATGGTTGATGATGACGATGGCAACGGATTCCCCTCTTCGGAGCCCCGAACGGACTCTAGATCAGCCCTGCCGAGAGGTTTTAGGGCTTGGCGGCGGCCCCGTATCGTAAAACGCAATGAATCCTTCTCTCTAATTTTTTTCTCCCCGAAACCAAATATATAGAGTTGGAGTTGAGGTCGGAGGAGCTCCAGGGGGCCCATGAGGTAGGGGGCGTGCCCTAGGGGGGCAGGCGCGCCCCCACCCTCGTGGACATGTGGTAGGCCTCATGGCCTTCAACTTTTGCAAGGATTTTTTTATTATTTCCAAAAAGGTGTTTCGTGAAGTTTCAGGTCATTCCGAGAACTTTTGTTTCTGCACATAAATAACACCATGGTAATTCTGCTGAAAACTGCGTCAGTCCGAGTTAGTTCAATTCAAATCATTCAAGTTGGAGTCCAAAACAAGGGCAAAAGTGTTTGGAAAAGTAGATACGTCAGAGACGTATCACTTCCCGGCATGCGGACGCCTTCCATAGCTCAAAGCGGCACCGGGCACCTTTAAACATGTTTGCCAACCCCTCCATACTTTCTGGAGGGGCATCGGATGGCCATAAAGCCTTGACAATATTTCTCATAGCTTTTTGGGCCCGCTCGTGCACCACAGACAGCTCCTTTAGCATGTCACCTCGAAATTCGGATACTTCTTCTTCAGGCCGCCCGGTTAACAAACCTACAACAATAGCATTATAAAAATCTGAACTATGGGATACTATGCGTCCTTTGGATGGTTCAAAAGGTCAGACGGAATATGCCGCCTTTCAACTTTCTATTCTCTTTTTGCATGTTCGATAACTGAGCCTTTTAGCTCTTTATCTCTTTGGCTTGTTTATCCTTGTCCTCCTCGAGTTTATTCTTTTGATCACTGTACATTGTGGCTTTCTTCATTTCCTCAAGCTCTGTGGTGGCGGCATTCAACTTTGTCTGGCTCGTTTTAAGCTCCTGGGACAGTGCGTTGTTCTTCTCTTTGATAACCTGCGGTCATAACGATCCTTAAAACAGTTGGCCTAACCGCTTCAAGTCTCGGGGGCTACTGGAATATATCTACTAAATTGCACAAGCTGTTATCTGCATAAATTTTGAAAATAGTTGTGTAACTCCATCAAGTCCGTCCTGGGCGGCTCGGATATATGCATCCACGGAACTGAGGGCACTAATTTCCTGTTCCGTAAAAATAGGAGCGCGCATGGCCTCTTTTAGTCGACAATGATTCATCACGCTGTCCATGTTGGAATTCATGACGGATATGTCATCCAAATCCGTGTGATGGGGTGGATCTGGCATTGCTTTTGTATTAGCTCTCGTCCTGGTTGACGAGCCTGGAGCCGGATTAGCTGATACCCGGCTAGCAGGGAGTTTGCCTACGGTTTGCCGTGTGCTCCTCCTGAAATAAGATGGAGGGGAAATATAACAATTTGATCCCATGCCTAGGCACATGTCAAGGGACATACCTCTTTGAAGAAGGAGGGGGCTCGACGGTGCTCCCGGTTTCCTTTCGTTTTGAATGCTTGTCCTGCGTAGATGCCGCCTTCCTAGAGGCCGTTCTCGATGGAGTGCGGCTCGTTGAGCGCCGATACTATTAAGCACAATTCAGTCTGATAGGTGAGATGTAAGTGGGGGATCCTTTTTTGAGGAAGCTTTCCGAATACTTACAATTGAGAAAGCGAACATGCGGGGGTAGTCGACTATCATAGCTACTTCTGAGCCATCAACGCTCACTTGATAAAAGACTCCATCATCAAACTCTATGAATATATCCGGATCTTCACAGAATTCGGGATATGCGCTGCGAGCATAATCCTCTGGCTGTGGGAAAGGGCAATGAAGGTTCTCGACTACCTTCCTCCATAATTGCTTTAGGACAACAAAGACAATTTGATTAGAATGCCTCATTAATGAGGTAAAATAGTGCCGATAATAAAAAACTTACCCATTCAATGGGGTTGTACAAGGAAAAACATTCCCGACAATTTAAACGGAGGAAATCTTCTTTCTCCCCCTTATAAAGATCGGCCAGGATTATGGCTAGTTCGGCTGGAGTATCTGGGCCCTTGCATCTGTAACAAGATGCATCATCCTCTTAGTTGTAACACCATAAAGGGGTCACTCTGGACTGGAGAGGCTGAATACATCACTTTATCGCGTTGGCCATGACTTCGATTATCGAAAGTTCAGAATGAGCAAGTAACCTGACCTTGCTGACCAACCTCTTCACTTTGCACTGTCTTCTTCCTTGGGACTCCGGGGGCACCAGTTGAGGCGTTTCTTCATAGGAGCACTAGAGAATTCAGGGAGGCCACACCAAACTGGGTCCAGAAGGGGAATGTCCTCAATGTAAAACCATTCCGAAGACCATTCTAGGGATACCTCCTTGGGAGTTCTGGTAGGGTAACCTGTTCCGGCTATGCGCCATACTTTGGCGCCGCTCACTTCAAATATGGAACCTCCTTAATGGAGAGGGTCGAGGCAAAAGAACTCTCTCCATAGTTCAAAATGAGCCTCGCAGCCCAGAAACAGTTCGCAGAGGGCAACAAAACCCGAGATGTGCAGAATAGAACCTGGGGTGAGGTTGTGCAGCTGGATCCCATAGAACTCCAACAGACCCCTGAGAAAGGGGTGGGTCGAAAATCCTAAGCCCCACAAAAGAAACAAACCGAAGCACACCCTCTCCTCCTTGTCGGGGTTGGGGAAATTCTCTGCTAGCACATCATTACCAATCGAGGCCAATCCCACTTGCACATCGACTAGATCTACAAGAGGGAGGTATCCCTGTGTCTGAAGTCAACTCAACTGAAGGTGAGACACTGAGCAGCTTCCCCAATCACCCTCTTGAGGACCATGAGGGCACGAAGATGAGCTAGGAGCGCTGGCCATGTTTTGAGGTTTTTCCGCGGCTGACTCTGATGATTTCTACACGATGTGGATGTCATTTGGGGATCTAGCCTCTTTATATAGATGCCACCCCTGCGTGGTGAGGGGTTTATTTGTAAAAGTCATTATTATGTACCATTCGCATTCACCCGGTGCACGGAGATTGAGGCGACAATAGAAAGGAATCTTAAAAGGCAAAACATGTAGGTTAGGACCGAACTGTCGTCAGTCTGAAGTATGGTAAAGAACCCGCCTTGCAAAGCCGAAGACACAAGCCGGATACTACATCGTTATTGAAGGAAAGTTCCGGGGCTACTGAGGGAGTCCTGGATTAGGGGGTCCTTGGGTATCCGGCCTATTCGATATGGGCCGGACTGGTGGCCCGTGCAGATGGAGCAGAAGATTATCCCCCGTGTCCGGGCAGGACTCCTATATGCGTGAGCGGCAAGTTTCGGTGTCCAGATGTATTATTCCCTTCCTCCACAAACCGACTTTGTACGACCCTAGGCCCCTCCATTGTGTATATAAATCGGAGGGTTTAGTCCGTAGAGATCATCACAATTCTCATAGGCTAGACAACTAGGGTTTAGCCATTACGATCTCGAGGTAGATCAACTCTTGTAACCTCTCTACTCATTGAATACAATCAAGCATGACGTAGGGTTTTACCTCCTTTGAGAGGGCCCGAACCTTGGCAAACATTGTGTCCAATCATCCATTGTTACCATTGATCCTTAGACGCACAGTTCGGGACCCCCTACCTGAGATCTGCCGGTTTTGACACTAACAACAGGTGACTAAGTCACTAGGATGCGGGAACACAATAATGAGAAAGAAGAACAAAACTAGTAACAAAGATTTCTGTATAGTGAGCATGGTGATGACTCAGGAGGATACCGACACATCCCATGTTTTTTGAAGTATCGTGAAGCAAAGGGAACATCACATGATAACAAAAGGTTCACTCGAATGTCATTCATGTTCTCACAGGGACCAATATGGACGTCCATGGTCCCTCTATCGGTCATTGAACAAATGGTTTCGTCCATGTCTATGAGTTACCGAACCTAAGGGGTTACAAGATTAAGGAAGTCACGATCTTCTTGTGGAATATTTCATGAATATTCGAAATAGTTCCATGAGGACCCGGAAGCGTTTCGGGGTCACCGAAAGGGTTTCAGTGAGTATCGGGTAATACTGATAAGTTGTATATAGGTGGAAAAGTTTCTGTAGATGTTAATATATATAATGGTCTATAAGTATTTAGAACATTTTATATCTAATTGAAATATCAACGGGCCTAAAAAGCCTAAGAGGTGGAAGGCAACTTGGGCCAAAAATGCCCAAGTGGAAAGTGCCTCCTTCCCTAAGGAAGGAGCCCGAATTGGGAGTAGGGAAGGAGTCCAACTCCTCCCCCTTAGGCTGGCGCCCCAAGGAGGCTTTCCCTCCTTGCTGGCAGCCCTCCCTCTCCCCTCCAACCTATATATACATGAGGATTTGTGCTCTTTTGATCCTACAAGTTTTTGAGCCTCCTATAGTTGTTCTAGTTCTAGTTCTGCTTCTAGTTGGTCCTAGTTAACTAATTTGAGCTAGAATAATCCTATTGTCCTCATAATTATAAGCCCAGTGTGGTTCTAGTCTACTCCCTCTAATTCTCCGGCAACGATTAACTCTGGACGGTGAAACTCTTCAGGATCGTGAAGGTTGCACGCTTGCAACCAAGTAGAGACGTCGTGCTTCCGGTCTTTATTTCGAGGGACTATTTGTGGGCGGTACAAGGGATCGTTCATCGACAATTTGAGGGACTCCAAATATGATGTACACCGACACGTTCTTCTTCCGCTGCTACTCGGTGACAGTAACAATCGTGATCCCAACCCGTTATGCATCTTCATCATGATCTTCGGCGATCATAGGTGCATATTTTTTTTTGTTTTCTACTACATTTCCCAACAGCTGCATCATTTCGGATGAACACGTTGGTGGCGCCGGAGGACAACCACGATGGGGCGCATATGGTGGTCAAGGTGCCGACGGCAGGTAACTATGCAAGACCCATCGTTCTGGACGAACACGATGAGTAGTAGGAGATTGTGGACAGTATGGTAGTGGCGGTGGTGGAAGATAAGAAGAAGGCTATGCCCCCCCTCCCCCCTTCCAACCCTCGAAGTGCCTCCAAGGTCTTCGCATCTAGGATAGGTGCTTCTAAGGTAGATTTACCCCCATTCCCCAACCCCCTTGTACTAAAAAATCACTGTAGGAACCCTAGAATCCATCGGTTCTGTGAAGAATCGAGTGTGCAAATCAAATCCCCAACCACCTTTGTTTTCAATCCCCTCCCTAACACATGAATCGAGTCCAAAAATCCAATCTAAACCGTGTATAGAATGCATTAAATCGAGACAGAGAGTAAGTGCATACCGCCATTACAGAGAGTAAGTGCATGCGCTGGTGAATCCGATGCTCGATGCCTAGGATCGCCCTGCAGTCCATCGCTCCGGTGCTCGTCATCGCCAGTGTGAGAGTGTGGGAAGAGGGGAGAGAGAGCGGTGAGGGAGGTGAGGGTAATTTATGTTGCGGCTTCGCAAAACAACGCGACACCTCGAGGCTGCCTCCACACATGCAACCGCCCACACCCACGTGCCTCAGGTTGCATCACTCGGGCTCTGGCTGTGGAAAAACTACTAATTAGGTTGTTCCCCTAGAGTTAGGCCCAGAGGTGCTTTAAGCTTTGTGCATGCCAGCTTTTTGATGCCACCCAGCCAACCAAACGGGCCAAATTCTTCCCGCGTGAGCCTGGTTTAGCCTGACGCGAGCAACCAAACGCGTCATTGGTATCTCTATAGATACATAAAATATGCTAGTACATACATGTTAGCATGTTAATTAAAATAAAAACTTTTAAATCTCAACCATTATTATCCTAACCAAACCATGGAAATAATGCTATCATATGTGGACGAGTATATTGTCTTGTTTTCCTCTTGTTTTAATAATATAATACATAAATAGATTTTGTAGCATTTTAGGACAATCTTGTAATTGGGACAAGTATGCTATCGTATTCATAAAACTTAATGATAATGTATATAAAAACTTGATTAAAATTATCTTTAATGCTCCTGATACTAATTCCAATACCTTCCATCTTGGTTGCCTACTCTTGTAACAAAAGATCTGTAGCTTATGGATTTCTCGCAGGCAGGTTTAATTCTAAGTCAACTTGTTACAAGGCTAATGGATTATGTCATGTTAGCGGGTAAACTTTGACGAAATCTTGTTTTCCTTCCATTTCTATCTACTATATGCCTACTATGCTCCTAAGCAAAAATATTTTAACTAAACTTACCTCTGTTGTTTGTAAATTCTAGTGGCCATGGATTCAAAAAGACAATGTCACCAACCCCTTTTACCCAAGGGCTTGGGAAGAAATATGTAAACCTCTAAGTGAAGGAGCATTAGGTATTAGGGATCTTTTTTAAGTGAATAAAGCTTTCATTGATATGGCGGCTAGGCGTCTTATAAAAAACCTTCTTCTTTTATTGTCCCTGTATTAAAGGCCAAATACTTCCAAAGCTCCTCTATGGAAGGTTCCACAATTGTCCCTAAATCCCCCTTCAGATCTTCTGGACTCCAAATTTTGCCGCAAATTTCAAAGTCTTGCTCCTTTTAGATTGCCAAAGGTAATCCTATTTGGTATATCCCTTAGTGTCCAGACTACAAAAATATGTATGACCACTTAAAAACTGGCTCTGGGAGACCTTGCCCGAGCATTGGTAAGTAACCTTTGGGGTTCTAATTCAAATTGCTGGGACACTAATTTTATCTCTACCTTCTTTGACGATACTCTGAAAGATCAAATTCTATGGATCCCAAAATCAAGGCTTTAGGTTGGAATGAAGTCTCCTTTCTTACAAATTGCAAGACTATGGCCACTCCAGTTGAAGTAAAGGACCTTCTATCCAAGCCTGGCTACTAGAACATGAGGTCCTTGCTGGCAAACTTCCTCCTCACTACTTCTTCCCTTGGAAACTACATGGTCTCTCACATTAACATAATCTTAAACTTAATAGCTCATCCTCTTACCAAGAGAGATTTTAACCATTGTTCTTCCTTTCTTTTTGTTTTAGTCAAGAGTGAATTGTAAAACTAAATGGGTTCTCAATGCCATGGTCGTCCCTACAAAGAGGCCATTGTTTGTACATTGCTTAGGATGTTAATGAATAAAGTAGCCCTCTTCTGAGGGGGCATGAAGTTTATGATCCTGAGCTCACATGCACCCGTGCGAACAATAATCTCAAAAAATAGTAAAGAAATTGAGAAATGAAATTATTTTGTGTAGACATTGATGAATGTTTCTCCTACATGCAAAATTTTCTGACAGAATGACATTCATGAAGGTCTGGAGAAAGACAAAAACAATTGATGCTCCAAAAGGAAGCATTTTTGAAGCATCTTTTTTTAAGTTCAAACCTCCCCTATTTATTCATAAAAGGTAGGAATTTATGTTTAGATAATGTTCAGGATACATTCAAGTGGCTCATGTAGCCAAGACTTACACAAATTATTTCCTACACCTACCATAGATAAGCCATGAGCAACACCATTTGCTAATCTCCTCACCCAACTCACCTTCCATCTTTGGTGTGACTCTAGTAGGCGTTCGACCTCCGCTATCAGCAGCCCGGACGTCGACAAGTCTCTATCCTGACTTTGAAGTTTTGCAACAACTTCTTTGCAATCCATCTTGATATGGAGGCCATGAATATTCAGTTCCTCCGCCATCAGTACAGCCCGCCTATAGGCTTGAAGCTCGATCCTAGCTAGTTCTGAATCTTGAGGAAAGGAGTGGCATGCTCCTCCCATATAAGCACCCTCATGATTCCTAAACATCACACCCACTCCTCCTTTATCTCCATTTTTTGATGTTGCACCATCGCCGTTCGCTATGACCCATCCCAAGGCCAGCACCTCGCACTTCTCTACTAGCGTGACTTTGACTTCTTTGCTCTTCCGGCCATGGACATACTGCCATTCTTCCATTAACTTGACCATTGATCATGCAATATTCTTAGCTTCGTCTATCCTTTTACCATCCCGTGCATTGTTCCTGGCTAGCTATAGTCCATATAATACTTAGACCATGATGGCCTTCTCATCATCTGAAGCTTCACCAAACTAGTTTAGCAACCATCTAGCATGATCACTCTGGGAGCTAGCTGAAACCAGTGGGATCTCCATCGGAACTCCCAATTGTGAGTGCGAAGTGTTCCAGAATTCCATTGAATGTTGGCATCCCCAAAATCTCTGGAAGTTTATTTCCTCTCGGCTACAAGCAACACAGAATATTCCAGGTTTCATTCTTCTTCTGTAAAGTTTAGAACCAACCGCTAATCCAATGAGAATAAGCCTTAATGTATGTGTCTTCACCTTCCAGGAGCTAATGTATCCCATAAGCTCAACCACGCCTTGTTGTCTGCCACCGACGATGAAGGTCTAGCTGTCCAGACTTGAGAGTTGAGAAGTTTTTGTGACATACGGAGATGGTAGGCTAACCTATCTGTAAAAATTTTGTTTTTAGTGTAATTACATGCCAGGAAGTCCTCTACTCCTAGCCCTCCAATTGTGATTTGCATGATCTCATTTGCTTCATCTAGAGGGGACATCTCATGCACCTTGGTCACATCCCACTCCATGCCTTGTTGGTCGACTAAGTCAGTGATCCTATTAATCCCATGGCTGTATTCTTGGCCCAGCGGCTCGAGACTACCTTTCCTTGGAATCCACTTATCAGGGTGGATCCTTATTTTTGACCCATCCTTGACCCACCACATCAAGCCATCCAATAAGAGATTCCGGCCATGCGGGGTGCTTTTGAAAGTGAATGGACCCCGAGCAGGGCATGTAGCATTCAGAATTGAACCATCGCCAAAATATCTGGCCTTTAAAACTCTTACGCAAAGCGATGATGGAACTTGTAAGATACGCCAAGCCTGCTTCGCTAGCAAGGCTTGGTTAAACACTTCAGGATCTCGAAACCCCATGCCTCTGTCATGCTTCCTTGTGCACATCTTATCCCACGCAATCAAGTGTACCTTCTTTTAACCATTCACTACACCCCACCAGAAGTTCAAAGAGATAGAAGAAAGGTTACATCACATTTTCTTTGTGAGTTTAAAATAGCTCATGGTAAATGTTGGTGTAGATTGGAGGCTAGACTTAATTAACACCTCCCTTGTAGTCTTGGAAAGACCCTCTCCCTTCCATCCTACAACTTTTCCTCGTGCACTCTCACTGACATACTTAACGTTCCATCTTTTGATCTTCCCACAATAGTAGGTAAACCCAAGTACCTCTCTGTTGGAAATATGCCCTAGAGGCCATAATAAAGTTGTTATTATTATATTTCCTTAATCATGATAAAGGTTTATTATTCATGGTAGAATTGTATTGGCCAGAAACATAAATACATGTGTGGATACATAAACAAATACCATGTCCCTAATGATCGATCCTCTACTAGACTAGCTCGTTGATCAAAAGATGGTTAAGGTTTCTTAACCATAGACATGTGTTGTCACTTGATAATGGGATCACATCATTAGGAGAATGATGTGATGGAAAAGACCCATCCTTTAGCTTAACATATGATTGTTCAGTTTATTGCTATTTCTTTCTTAATTTCAAATACATATTCCTTCGACCATGAGATCATGGAACTCCCGGATACCGGAGGAATACCTTGTGTGCTATTAAACATCACAACATAACTAGGTGATCATAAAGGTGCTCTATAGGAATCTCCGAAGGTGTCTGTTTAGTTGGAAAGAATCGAGATTGGGATTTGTCACTCTGTATGACAAAGAGTATCTCTAGGCCCTCTCGGTAATACACATCACAAGAAGCTTGTCGGATTATAGGTTCCGGCAAACCCTTGAGAGGTTCGAACTCTGGGGTGCGCACGAAGAACACTCTCTTCCTCGCTCGCTCGCTCAATGATTCCACGGCCTAGCTCGACGGACTCAAAGAACAAGAGACACGAGGGTTTATACTAGTTCGGGCCACCTTGCGGTGTAACACCCTACTCCAGTTTGTGGGTGGATTGCCTCGAGGGGCTGAGGATGAACTAGTACAATGGATGAACCGCCTCAGGAGGTGAGGTGTTCTTGGGCTCGATTAACTGTTGAGCTCGTTAGGGTGGAATGGATCAGATTCTGGATCCTCCCTCTCTCTCTCTCTGCTCTATCATTCGATTCTCTCTGCTCGATTAGTCGATCCTCTCTACTCGATCAGTCGATGCCCTCTGCTCGATCAGTCGATCCTCTCTGCTCGATCAGTCGATCCTCTCTGCTTGATTAGTCAATCGTCTCTGCTCGATCATTCGATCCTCTACTATGGTGTTGGCTAGGTCCTATTTATAGTGGCCTTGGTCCTCTTCCCACATGTTAGGTGGGAAGGGATCCCACAATGGCCAAATTTGAACGGGGCAACTAGTACAAGTTATCCTGACAAAAGGTGGTCTTCGCCTGCCAAAGGTTCTAGTGGTGATGCTACTGGGGGCTCCAGGATGACCATCATCTTGCCATCCTGCTAGTCTTGGTCTCATTGGAATGATATGGAAACCTTGGCCGGATTCCTCAGGACGCCGCGCCTGCGCTTGCCTCCTTAGCACCAAAGAGAAAACTGGTACAGTGAGCCCGCTGGTGCCCGCCTGGCCTTGGTCGTCATGGCTCACGTCACGTGAACCTCGCGAGGTACTCCCTGCATAGATATCTCCGATCCTCAGGAGCCAGCCTAGTGAGGTTGCCCTGAGGGAGGTCTTGGCGTTGTCCGCCTCGCGAGGCTTGGCCCCTCGCGAGGGTCTTGAGTTGTTGCTGCTGAACATGGGCCATACCAGGCCGTTGGTGGACCATGCCTCGGGCCGCAGGCAGGCAAGTCTGGGCACCCCAGTCCTAGAATGCCGAGAGTAGCCCCTGGGCCCGAAGCACGCTCGGACTTGGCTTCGAGGTGAAGCCAAAGGGCAAGTGCGGAGCAGCGCGGGCCCCAACCACCCGCAGCCTTGATTAAAGCGTGACGATCAATGGGACGTGGGCATCTCTGCTTCCCCATGCTGCCTTGACAACCGTTCGACTTGATGAGACCCTGCTGCATGCAGAAGAAAACCATCATTACCTGTGATCGTGGTGGCCAGTGGTTGACCTTCTTCTGACTATAAATGAGGAGATGGGTAGAGCCCTTGTTGCTCATCTCCTTCTCTACGCCGCCTGCTTTTTCTTCCTCCTCCTCGTCTCTCCGTCTTGCCGCGACACTCATGGCACCGATAAGGAGGTTCTCCATCGTTGAGAAAGGGACCCCCCCGAAGAGCAGGGGCCACTTCCGCCGAAGAAGAGGTTCATTCGCACCCGCGACGCCGTCTTGAGCCTGGAGGTGATGAGGACTTGGTGTGAGCGGCCTCCTCCCGGCTACCCGCTGCCCTTGTACGCCCAAGCGCAGGGCTCCGGAGGGGGAGGCAGCGCCCCGTGCCGCTCGCGTTTTGGCCGTGTTGGCCAGGCCGTGGTGGCACGAGCCGCTGATCGACGAACTCACGCTGAGGGCTCCTCCCGCGCGTTCGTGATATGGGCGGCGATGCCACCGAGCACATGGATCAAGCTTCCTCGGTTCTTTGCTGAAGACATGCCGCCGAGAGGACCGCTCGAGCTGTGGTTGCAGCACGCCGAGTGCAGCACCGCGGCAACAGGGCGGAGGCCGAGGCTGTCTCCTTGGGCAAGATCTTCATGACTGGTGGCTGGGGCGAAGTCGCCCGCGTCTGTTGCATGGAAGGGGCCCTCTCCATCCACTTTGAGTACGATGACGCCTCCACCATGTTCTTCAAGTTCTTCGACAAGGAAGGTCGCCTCCTGGAGTGCTGCCCTAGAGGGGGCCGCCGGGACGGCGCGGCAGCGGGCGTCGAGCCCGCCCCTGGACCTGCCGGCGGTTCCCCCCAGTAGCAGCGACGACTCATGGGAGTCCAGCGAATCTCCCGAGCTTGACGAGTCTCTGGAGAAGAGTGACGACAACTACGTGCCACCAAGCTCCCGTCGTACCCGAAGCGCGGCGGCGCTGTTAGCTCATCGCCATTGATGATCTGGATGGGGTTGGCGTCGGTCCCCTCGTGGCCCACTGTTGATGATGGCATCGGCGATGACGCCCGTAGCTTGGACCATTGAAGTATTTCCTTCTTTTGTTCCCTGCGAGGAATCGAGACAAATGCCGTGGGGGCGTGTATGGAAATTGTAATACTTTTGCTGCGGTGTTTATCATTCCTTCTATAAATACTTCTGGTCGCACGTATGACTTTGGCTCTATCCCCCCTTTTCAGCCTCGCGGTACCTTAGTGCTCTACGCCGGCAGGACCAGTCCCCAGGCGGGCTTCAGCCGTCACTGGTATGCCAGGTCGCGATGCCGTGGTCAAGGCCAGTAGGTGAGTGGCCCGAGGTCCGATAAGAGCTCCTGAGGCGCGATGCTCAAGAGGTCCCCTTTGGCGTGCAAGCAACGTCCCAAAGATAGAAAAGGAAGGCGGCATTGCCGAAGCAAGGCTACTTGAGTTGAAAATTATAATTGCGATGCCGTGCTAATGCGAATATGAGACTTAACTTGTTGAGCCAAGGTAGTTCCTTGTATGGTGTCCGGTTCGTGCTTCAGCGGTGGTGTCATTTGGTGAGGATCACGCCGGCTCATCAAAATGCTCTGCGTCCTCGGGTCCCGACCCTCGAGCAAGCTCAGCCGCCGCTGGTATGCCAGGTCGTGGTGCCGTGGTCAAGGCCAGGGGGTGAGGGTCGGAGAGTCAGTAGGAGCTCCCAAGGCGCAATGCTTTGGAGGCCCCCTTTAATGCGCAAGCGAATCACGCGAGAGGAGGGCGGCTGGCGATGCCACCTGTTACCGTGCCCTGTAGATTCCTGTGGGTTAGTGCGAGGAGAGACTACAACTCATAGCCATGTTTTCTATCCTGCCATTAATCCTTCCGCAAGAAGATGAAGGCAATGCGGATCTAGTGAGGTGACATGCGGGGAGCGGGCCACAAGCTAGAGCTCGATCGCACAGGTTTATAAGCATTGCAGGGACGAACCCAAGCACAAGCGCCGTGCCAGCATGTGAAACCCCTGTTGCGGGATGAGCAAGTGGCCGATCAGCAACGCGGGAGGCCGCGATGGGTAATAATCAGGTAGGCGATAATCATGAAGTATCTCATGAAGAGAGACAAGCTAGCTTGGATAAATGCAAGAACGATATATACATACCGCAAGGACGGACCCACGCGGCCTGGGTATGATGCAGCCAGAGGGGCGCCCCCAACAGATTAAGATAGAGATGCAAAAGGGATACACGTCGCAGGGACATGCCCGTGCGACTAGGGGATAATTGTCGGATTTCGGGTTCCGGCAGACCCTTGAGGTTCGAACACTGGGGTGCGCGTGGAGATCTCTCCCCTACCGATCTACGTCCAATCTCCTCGCGTGATCTAAACTAGAAACAACAAACAACACAAGGGATACAAGGTTTATACTGGTTCGGGCCACCGTTGTGGTGTAATACCCTACTCTAGTGTGAGATGTGGTGGATTGCCTCAGGGGCTGCTAATGAACAATACAAGGGAAGAACAGCCTCGCGAGAGGTGTTCTTGAGCTGGTGCGATGAACTACTAGGGTGAGTTCAGTCGCCTCTCCCTCTCTCTCTGCTAGGGCTCTACCAGATATCCAGATGTCCCTCTACTCTGTGTGGCTAGTTCTACTTATAGAGGCCCTGGGCCTCTCCCCAAAAAATGAGAGGGAAGGGTGCCAACAATTGGCCATTTTGAAGGGGAACATCTAGTACAAGTTATCCTGACCAAAGGTGGTCTTCGGCTACCAAAAGTACTGGTGATGACGCCGTCTTGGGCTCCACAGTGACCTCCGTCCTGCCGCTCTACTGGTCTTGGTCTCGTTGCACGGAATGGCAACCTTTGCCCGATGCCTTGGCCTGCGCTTGCCCCCTTTGCACCAAAGGGGAAACAAGGACACTGCGTAGGCCGGCGCCCGCCTGGTCTCGATCGTCATGGCTTGCGTCATAGGTTCCTCGCGAGGTACCCATGCCTTGATCTCTCCGCCTCCTCGCGAGCCTGCCTGATGAGGCTGCCTTTGAGGAAGCTTTCTGTCGTCCGCCCCGCGAGGCTTGGCCCCTTGCGAGGGTCTTGAGCTTGAGCTGATGAAGATGGACCGCGCTGGGCCCCCACTTGAGCCACGCCGCAGGCCGCAGGCAGGCAAGTCTGGGGACCCCCGTTCCCAGAACACCGACAGTAGCCCCCGGGCCCAAGGCGTGCCCGGGCTTGGCCTGGCGGGAAAGCGAAGGGGTTAGCGAAAAGCGCCGCGGGCCCCAACAGCCTGCGGCCTTGGGCGCCGTGTGGCGGTTGACTGGACGTGGGCGTCTGCGCTTCCCCACGATGCCTCGGCGGCCGCACGACTTGACAAGTCCCTGCAGGCAGAGAGACCGGTCATGATTACCTGTGATCGTGGTGCTCGGCGGTTGGTCTCCTCCGGCTATAAGTACGGGGCTGCGTGAGCCCCTTCAGCCCGTCCCTTCTTGCTGCTCCTTTTCTTCTTCTTGGCTACTCGCCGTCCCCATGCCCCCAAAGAGATTCTCGGCCGCGGAGAAAGGAAGGGCCCCCCAGGCAGGGCCTGACTCCCCCCCCCGACCAAGCGCGGCCGAGGCCACCCTTGCATTTATACCACGGTCCCCACGGTGGCCTCCCGCGACCATGGAGGCGGTTCCCTGCACGGTGGTGAGCGCCCGGTTGCTGACGTGGGGCACGCCGTGGGTGTGCGCCCCCTAGGCCGCGCTTTCGCTCTGCGGAGGTGCTGCCAGAGTTCGTCATGTGGTCGGTGGACCCACCCAGCACCCGGCTCCAGCTCCCCTATTTGTTCGTAGATGAACTGCCGGCCAGCACTCGGTGCGGCTTCTGGCCCCAGGCAGACGACTGCTGCAGCAGGGCCTCCTGGGCTTCGCTGGAAGTCTCCGTTTCTGGGAATGGGGCCCTGACCCGCGGCTGGCAAATGTTTGCCCACGCGCGTGGCCTGGGCCGGTGTTGCACCCTGTACTTCAAGTTTGATGGCGACGCCACCCTCTACGTGAGGGTGTTCGGGGAAGATGGTCGCCATGCCAGGTGCTGCCCTGAAGACGACGACCGCGGCCGCCTGCCCAGCCCCGGCACTGACCAAGATGAAGATGTCTACTGGCGTATAGTCGGTAGTGCTCGGGGTTCGCTGAGCTTCGGCGACCCCCTCTCAGGTAGCAGCTCCTCTAGCGATGGCCGCAACCAACCCCCACGCTGTCGCGCCCGCCTGGGTGAAGGTAGCGGGTTAGCCCGCCGTCGCGCCCCGGTGAAGCGAGAGGAGGGATCCGCCTGAGCCCCAGGAGCAGCTCGAGCCTTCGCTGTGGGCTGGCGCAGGATGAATCGCGCCCGTTTTGTTTTCTTTCTTACCCTGCACAAAAACAGAAAGTAATGTAGGGCCCCGCGGGGGCGTGTTAGAACTACTGCTGTTTAACCATCGCGCTGTTTCCGCTATTTCTGCGTTGTGTTTCCACGCCGCGCACCCACGTGCGGGAACTATTTTAGCTCGGTGGGGGCTTGGCGCGGTCCTCACCTCTCGAGGTCGTGGCCTCCTCGTGCGCTTCGTGCCCTGCAAGGATCAGTAGGAGGGGTAACTTATGGTCTTGGTTGTGGGGGCGATCGGCCCAGGTCTTGCGCTCGTGTCGTGATGCCCGTGGGGCACGGACTGGGAGGGGTGCTCCCGCAGAGGACTCGGATAGGAAAGCTCCAAACGATCAGGGCAGAAAACACTCGCGAGGGCGCCTACGAACCTCCC
Source organism: Triticum aestivum (assembly GCF_018294505.1). Taxonomy (NCBI): domain Eukaryota; kingdom Viridiplantae; phylum Streptophyta; class Magnoliopsida; order Poales; family Poaceae; genus Triticum; species Triticum aestivum. The sequence goes on along the minus strand of NC_057803.1, from coordinate 160,610,251 downwards.
TCGCGAGACTTGTGCTAGAGAAAACGAGGCCAGCGAGCGAGAAAGACAAAGAGTCACAAGCTAGGAACGTCAGCAACTCCAATAAAACATTAAACGGGAATAAACAAGCCAATTGCAGAAAGCAAATGGCACAGCCGTGTCCGGCACCTATTCTAGTCTTCGACGTCTTCTCACCAGCGTGGAGCTAAGTGCTACCACTGGGCGTGGGCGTGAGCCTCCGAGGCCCGAGGGCGGCACTTTGGAGACTCCGGGGCATGTACAGGCCCACTCATTATTACATGAGAGTGTCACGGGCGGCGAGCTTCATAGGCATTTGCCTTCTTCATAGGCACCGGGCCTTTCCCAAAACGCAGCAGCTTCACAGCCATTCGCCTTCTTCACAGGCACCGGGACTTTCCAAAATCGCAGCAGCTTCACAGGCATTCGCCTTCTTCACACGCACTGGGCCTTTCCCAAAACACAGCAGCTTCATAGGCATTCGCCTTCTTCACAGGCACCGGGCCTTTCCCAAAATGCAGCAGCTTCACAAGCATTCGCCTTCTTCACAGGCACCGGGCCTTTCCCAAAACACAGCAGCTTCACAGGCACCGGGCCTTTCCCAAAACGCACCAGCTTCACAGGCATTCGCCTTCTTCACAGGCACCGGGCCTTTCCCAAAACGCAGTAGCTTCACAGGCATTCGCCTTCTTCACAGGCACCGGGCCTTTTCCAAAACGCAGTGGCTTCACAGGCATTCGCCTTCTTCACAAGCACCGGGCCTTTCCTAGGCGCTAGGCCTCTCTCAGGGATAGAACCTCCGGAGATGTTGAATGTTCCACGCATTCTGGATGGGTACCCCCTCCGGGGTCTCCAAGCGCGCGGAGCCAGGCCTGGAAACATGAACAACCTTGAATGGGCCCTCCCACATGGGAGAGAGCTTGTGCAGCCCCTCCCTGGAGAGAACCCGTCTGAGAACGAGATCCCCTACCTCAGGAGTTCTGGGGCGGATGTTGCGGCAGTGGTATCGTCGCAGCGCCTGTTGTTACCTTGCCGCTCGCAGCGCGGCTTCTCGATAGCATTCCTCCCCCAGCACGAGATCCGTCCCCCGCATGGCGTCCTGCTGTGTCTCGTCGAACGCCAGGACCCGTGCGGAGCAACGCCTGACCTCGTGAGGGAGAACAGCCTCTGCTCCATAGACGAGGAAGAACGGGGTCTCGCCAGTCGGCTTGGTCGCCTGAAGAGGCCTCTCCTGCTCCGGGTGCGTTCTCCTACTGCGGTTGTTCCTTTCAGGCTGCGGTTGCGGCCTTCGCGAGGCCCTCCTGGCTCTGCTTTGCTTCAGTTCGGATAGTCGATGCGTCCTCGGCACAGCGCTCCTCCTTGACCGCCACCAAGGCTGCACTAGCGGAGTAGGGGGTGGCCGGAAGGTAGAGCACCAGGGGCTCCCGAGGACGTAGAGCTACCATCACTGGTGGACTGGTAAGGTACCTCTTGAGGTCTTGGAATGCCTTGTCGGCCTCTTCAGTCCATTCGAAGGGGCCCTTTTTCTTCATCAGCTTGAAGAAGGGCAGCGCTCGTTCCACCAGTTTGGAGATGAAGCGCTCCAGCGCAGTCACACGCCCGGTGAGCTTCTGCATTTCTCTGAGGGTCCTCGGCGGGCTCATGTCTTCAACTGCCTTTACCTTCTCCGGGTTGGCCTCGATGCCCCTGTGGGATACGAGGAAACCTAGGAGCTTTCCCGTGGGGACTCCAAACACACACTTCTCCGGGTTGAGCCGTAGGTCCACTTCGTTGAGGCTTGCAAAGGTTTCTTCCAGTTCCTGTATCAGGGTTCTTGCCTCACGAGACTTCACCACAATGTCATCGACGTAAGCTTCAGCGTTCCTCCCGAGCTGCCGGCCTAAGGCGATGTGCATCAGCCGCTGAAAGGTCGCGCCTGCGTTACAAAACCCAAACGGCATGCACGTATAGCAGTACACTCCACACGGGGTCAATAAAGCCGTCTTCTCCACGTCTTCTACCGCCATCTTGATCTGGTGATAGCCCGAGAAGGCATCCAGGAAGCACAATAGGTCACACTCTACGGTGGAGTCGACTATCTGGTCAATGCGGGGGAGCGGAAATGGGTCCTGCGGGCAGACCTTGTTGAGGTTGGTGAAGTCGACGCACATGTGCTCCGTTCCTCCCTTTTTTGTCACAACGACCGGATTAGCCAGCCAATCAGGGTAGCGGACCTCGCGGATAACTCCTGCCGCCTCTAGCTTCCGGGTCTCTTGAATGATGAAAGCATCTTTCTTAGTAGACTGCCGCCTTACCTTCTGCTTCCCGAGGCGCACATTGGGGCACACGTTGAGGTGATGCTCAATCACTTCCCTTGGGACCCCTGCTAACTGATCAGGTTCCCATGCGAATACCTTCTTGTTCACACGCAGGAACCTCACTAGGGCCTCCTCCTGCTCGGGCTCGAGGTTGGCCCCTATGGTGAAGGTGGCGCTAGTGGACCTGTCCTCATCAATTGGTACCTGCTTGGTTTCCGCCTTGTCTTGGGTGAATAGCTGCTTCTTTTTAGCCGGCGCAGCCCCCTTGGGCTCAAGGGCGTCGGTGCTAGTGGGCTGCGCCACCGCGGCCTCCCTGAAAACAAGCTGGAGCACCTGCAGCGCATCCTTTGTGTCTCCTGACACGATGAGGACTCCGCTGCTCCCAGGCATCTTCATGAATTTGTATGCTGGGTGAGTTGCTTCCATGAACCGAGCCAAGGCCGGATAGCCAAGGATGGCGTTGTAGGGGAGGCCAATGGGGGCGATGTCGAAGTCGATCAGCTCCGTGCGGAAGTTGTTGCAGGTGCCGAAGGTCACTGGGAGGCGGATCTATCCCAATGAGGTGGTGGAACCGGCTCCGACGCCCGAGAAAGGCTTGCTGGGTTGGAGCCGCTCCAACGGCACATGGAGGAGGCTGAAGGCCTCCACCGAGAGCACGTTGAGGCCGGCACCACCGTCGATGAGGGTCCTGGTGACAGCCACTTGGCAGATGGTGGGAGTGCACAGCATCGGGAGCGCGCCCGAACCAATGGGGTTGAAGGGGTGGTCCTCCGAGTCGAAGGTTAGATCGGCCTCGGGTGCCACCCAGCCCGGGGGGATTCTCGGTGCTTGGAGGCGGTGCTGATCCGGCGGGTGAATGGCTTGACGTGATGGCTCGAGGGTGGTGCCTGGGAGCCACCCAGGAGAGCTGCGACGACGGGCGGCACTGGTGCGGCTAAACGGGCGAGGAAGAGGTCGCGCAGCTCCTCCCAGGAGGTGACAGAGGCCGTCGGCAGGTGGAGGAGCCACACTCGCGGGATGCCGGTGAGGGCCATGGGTAATCAGTTGGCCATCACCCGGTCGTCGCCCCCGGCTCTAAGGACGGCCTCCTCGCACGCCAGTAGGAAAATCATCGGGTCCATCGCGCCGTCGTAGCACGGCGACGTCTCGGGCCTGAACTTGCGCGGCCACTGCACATGTCACAAGGCGGGGGCCAAGGCCTGGAGCCCCCTGGCCCCAGTGTCGGCATCCGTTGCTGGAGCGGGCGACGCGTTGTCCGCCATGAGGGCGGGATGCGATGTTGGGGGAGAGCGGGTCGTCAGGAGGGAGGACTCCGGCGCACCCCTACCTGGCGCGCCAAATGTCAGATTTTGGGTTCCGGCAGACCCTTGAGGTTCGAACACTGGGGTGCACGCGGAGATCTCTCCCCTACCGATCTACGTCCAATCTCCTCGCGTGATCTAAACTGGTAACAATGAACAACACAAGAGACACAAGGTTTATACTGGTTCGGGCCACCGTTGTGGTGTAATACCCTACTCCAGTGTGAGGTGTTGTGGATTGCCTCAGGGGCTGCTAATGAACAGTACAAGGGAAGAACAGCCTCGCGAGAGTTGTTCTTGAGCTGGTGCGATGAACTGCTAGGGTGAGTTCAGTCGCCTCTCCCTCTCTCTCTACTAGGGCTCTACCAGATTTCTAGATGTCCCTCTACTCTGTGTGGCTAGTTCTACTTATAGAGGCCCTAGGCCTCTCCAAAAAAATGAGCGGGAAGGGTGCCAACAATTGGCCATTTTGAAGGGGAATATCTAGTACAAGTTATCTTGACCAAAGGTGGTCTTCGGCTGCCAAAACTATTGGTGATGACGCCGTCTTGGGCTCCACGGTGACCTCCGTCCTGCTGCTCCACTGGTCTTGGTCTCGTTGCACCGGAATGGCAACCTTTTCCCGATGCCTTGGCCTGCGCTTGCCCCCTTTGCACCAAAGGGGAAACAAGGACACTGCGCAGGACGGCGCCCGCCTGGCGCCCGCTTGGTCTCGATCGTCATGGCTTGCGTCACGGGTTCCTCGCGAGGTACCCCTGTCTTGATCTCTCCGCCTCCTTGCGAGCCTGCATGATGAGGCTGCCTCTGAGGAAGCTTTCTGTCATCCGCCCCGCGAGGCTTGGCCCCTCACGAGGGTCTTGAGCTTGAGCTGATGAAGATGGGCCACGCTGGGCCCCCACTTGACCCACGCCGCAGGCCTCAGGCAGGCATGTCTGGGGACCCCCGTTCCCAGAATGCCGACAATAATGCTGCCCGAGTGGCGCCTCCAACTGAACGATTGGGAAAGAGTCACCTGGTACCGTTGTTGAAGGGATGCTGAAGTGGCTGAAGAAGCAATTCGAGGGAGTTGCTCCTCACGAGCCGCCTGGGTCCAGAGCCTCGGGAGGCCTTGGGGGCCTATGAGGCTCATGAAGAACCGTCGCCATCTCCACCAGGACTGCATGATGTCAGGCCTCCTGAGCCGCCAGAATGCTCCTCAGGTGGCGCTGAGAGGTGACAGCCGCATTCGGCAGGCCGAATGGCATGCGAATATAGTTGTGAGGTGGACCCTCGCACCGACCAACGTGCGAAGGCCAGAAACGCTCCTGTGATGCTGCCCTGTTTAGTCCTGGGACGTCGATGCAGACGTGTAGCTCGTCATCCTCGCTAGGACGAGGAGCTGTGCTAGGTGGTTATCTACGGTTGCCGCGTATGATTCTCGCCTCTTGAAGCTCCTCGATCGCCTTGGTGATGAACTCCTGAGTACCAGGCACTCCACGGCTTGTGCCCTCATGAAGGAAGCGTGCATTGAAGCATGCCTCATCGTGATCCCCGAGCGCCTCCCTCGTGATATTGGCTAGGTCAGAGGCCCTCCAGAAAAGAGCCACAGAGCCCAGCCTAAGAAGGGCACCGGGTGCATCTTCCTATGCGAGAGAGGGAGGCACCCCGTCCGCGGGCACGGGTCCTGAGGTGGTGCTGTTGGAGACACCGCTCTCCTAAAGCCCCTGACTGCGCAACTGCTTCTTCTTCTTTGAGATAGCCTCAGGAGGGTAGACGTTGCCTTCGTTATCTGGGTCTTCGGTCGCCCCAGCCTGGTAGGCGCGCTCGAGAGAGCACACCGCGTCCTTTTCCTTGCAGGCAACCGTGATGACGCCACTGCTTCCTGGCACCTTGAGGACATTCTAGCCCTGATGAGTCACTATCATAAAATTGGCCAAGGCTGGATACCCAAGGATGGCGTTGTATGGCAGGCAGATGTGGGCGACATCAAAGTCGATGAGCTCGGTGCGGTAGTTGTCGCGCTTGCCGAAGGTGACAGGGAGGGGGACCTGCCCTATCGGGTTGGTGGAGTCGTCGGTCACTCCTGAGAAGCGATTGGTTGGCTGCAGCTGATCATACGACACTTGGATGCGGTTGAACATTTCGACGGAAAGGACATTCATTCCTGCGTCGCCATCGATGAGGGTCTTGGTGACGAGGACGTTGCTGATGATGGACGAGCAGAGCATCGGGAGGGCGCCGGCAGTTGCCGCGCACTTGAGCTGGTCGGATGAGCAGAAGGTGATGGTGTACTTGGACCACCTGAGCGGGCGTGTGGCCTCGAGCCTGGGGAGGTCTGCGTTCACCTCATGAGCAAACTACTTGAACATGCGCTGGGAGGCTGGGGCCTGAGCGCCGCCTAGGATGGAGGAGACGACATGAGGTTCCTGGAATCCCGTAGCCCCCTTGTCCTAGTGATGGTCGTCGTTCCTCCTTGGTGGTGGCGGCAGTGGAGGGAAGCCAGCATTTCCCTAAGGGCGGTCCTCGCGAGGCTTGTCCCTCCAGGCGCCCTAGCGAGGCTGGTCCTGCCAGCAATCCTCGCGAGGCCGGTCGCGCCACTCCTGATGGGGGCCGCAGTCGTCCTAGCATCCTCCACTTCGGCCTCCTCCATGCCTGTAGCCTCGGTCGTTGCGCTCGGGGCGTCGACCCAAGCGCCCGTCATGGATGGCCCTGAGCTCCTGATAGTCGTTGGTGTTGTGGCTATACATGTTGTGGAAGGCACTGAACAAGCGGTTGGCCTTGGATGACCCGGGGTGGTCGAAGCCGCGCTTCATCTCCGGCTCCGCCACGAGCACGGCAGCCCCCTTGCACTTCACGTCCTTGGCCTTGGCCTTCTTGTCTTCCGGGTAGGTGGCTAGAAGCTCGAGCAGGAAGAGGTGTCCCTCGTCAACTCTTGCGCACTTGGTCGCCATGTTGAATATCTCCAGAGTTGTGCACATGTCCTCGTGTATGGCGAGCTCCTCCTTCATCTTGACATCACAGACGCCATCAGAGAATGCAGAGATGATGGCCTCGTCTGTCACCTTGAGGATCTTGAGACGAACGCTGTTGAAATGCTGGATGTACTTCTGCAGGGTCTCCCCTGGCTGCTGCTTGATGCGCCGAAGGTCACCAGCGGTAGGCGGGCGGTCGCGAGTGCCTTGGAAGTTGGCGACGAAGCGTTCGCGCATCTCTCCCCAGGAGGAGATCGACCCCGTGGGCAGGTTCAAGAGCCACGAGCGCGCACCGTCTTTTGAGAGCCATGGGAAACCAGTTTGCCATAACTTTCTCGTCGCTGTTGGCTGCCTCGATGCTCAGCTCGTAGAGCTGCAAGAACTCAGCAGGGTCGAGGGTGCCGTCGTAGCGCGGAGGCAGATCAGGCTTGAAGTTGCCGGGCCGGACAGCGCTGCACAGCTCGGGGTGAAGGCACGGCAACCCGCCGTTGTCACCGGAGCCCGTCATGGAGGTGGAGCCTGGTCTTGGTAACCATGCGCCGCCACCACAGGCGGCGCACGATCTTGACGTGGTGGTGCGGGGAGTGCAGGAGCATCTTCTTGCGGCCGTAGGATTTCCCGGTAGATTCCTTCCTCACGCGTGGCTGCCCTGCGCGGTGGGTCGTGCCACGGGGCCACGCATCTTGGTGCGAGGGCGACGTCTTGATGTGGAGGTGGCGGAGGGGTTCCACGGGCTACATCACTCGCAGCAGGTGGAGGACGAGGCAGCGAGATAGACGGCGCAGGGGAGCACCCAGCGGTGCTGATGAGCTCGGCGTTGCAGTCTAGCCAGTCCTTGTAGAGGTCATCGACGGGGCAGTAAGCAGGAGCTCGCGCGCCATGAGCAGCGCGGCCTGCGCATCCGCATCCCTGCGACGAGTGTGGGACAACGAGCCGGCCGGAGTGAACGACGGGGTGGCGGTGCGTCCATCCCGCCACACAGATGGGTGCAGCGACGAAGCTTGCTGCTCGTTTCCTGTCGGGCCGGTGGCTGTGTTGGCAGCGGGTGATGGAGAACGACGGGGAGGTCCGTCGACGGGCGCCGTCTGGGAGACGCGAGCGGCAAGGGCGGCCCGGCGCTTAGCGCGGGCCTGACAACGTCAGCCATGGATGCGGTGGAGGAGTGGTGCGTCGATCGATGGAAGAAAGGCTTCAGCGCACCCCTACCTGGTGCGCCAAATGTTGGATTACTGGTTCCGGCAAACCCTTGTGAGGTTCGAACTCTAGGGCGCGCACGAACAACACTCTCTTCCTCGCTCACTCACTCAATGATTCCACGGCCTAGATCGGCGGACCCAAAGAACAAGAGACACGAGGGTTTATACTAGTTCGGGCCACCTCGCGGTGTAATACCCTACTCCAGTTTGTGGGTGGATTTCCTCAAGGGGCTAGGGATGAACTAGTACAATGGATGAACCACCTCAGGAGGTGAGGTGTTCTTGGGCTCGATTAACTGGTGAGTAGTTAGGGTTGAATGAATCTAATTCTGGATCCTCCTTCTCTCTCTCTACTCAATTAGTTGATTCTCTCTGCTTGATCAGTCGATCCTCTCTACTCGATCAGTCGATCCTATACTACGGTGTTGGCTAGGTCCTATTTATAGTGGCCTTGGCCCTCTTCCCAAATGTTAGGCGGGAAGGGATCCCACAACGGCCAAGTTTGAAGGGGGACAACTAGTACAAGTTATCCTGACAAAAGGTGGTCTTCGCCTGCCAAAGGTGCTGGTGGTGATGCTGATGTGGGCTCCGCGATGACCTCTGTCCTGGTGGCCTTGGTCTCATTGCACCGATATGGAAACCTTTTACTGATTCCTTGGGACCCCGTGCGTGCGCTTGCCTCCTTAGCACCAAAGAGGAAATAGGTACACTACGCCTGTTGGCACCCGCCTGGCCTTGGTCGTCATGGCTCACGTCACGTGAACCTCGTGAGGTACTCCCTGCATAGATATCTCCGCTCCTCAGGAGCTAGCCTAGTGAGGCTGCCCTCAGGGAGGTCTTGGCGTCATCCGCATTGCGAGGCTTGGCCCCTTGCGAGGGTCTTGAGTTGTTGCTGCTGAAGATGGGATGTGCCAGGCCGTTGGTGGAGCCACGCCTCGGGCCGCAGGCAGGCAAGCCTGGGCACCCCCGGTCCCAGAACGTCGACAAAGCTTGCAAGCAGAGTGACTGTGGAGTTAGTTGCAAGATGATGTATTATGGAACGAGTAAAGAGACTTGCCAGTGATGAGATTGAACTAGGTATGGAGATACCGACGATCGAATCTTGGGCAAGTAACATACCAACAGGCAAAGGGAACTACTTATTTTGTCATAAAGGTTTGACTGATAAAGATCTTCATAGAATATGAAGGATCCAATATGGGCATCCAGGTCCCACTATTGGTTATTGACCGGAGAAGCGTCTCGGTCATGTCTACATCATTCTCAAACATGTAGGGTCTGCACGCTTAACGTTCGTTGATGATATATATATATATAGTGTATTATATGAGTTATGTGAATTGGTGACAGAATGTTGTTCGGAGTCCTGTATGAGATCACATACATGGCGAGTAGCTCCAGAGTGATCCGAAGGTAAAGCTTGATATATCGGATGATACTATTTGGTCTCCGAAAAGGTTTCGGAATGCACCAGGTATTTATCGGATCACCGGAAGGGGTTCCGGGAGACCTACGGGAAGTTATTGGGCTTATTGGGCCAACGAGGGAAGCACACGAGCCCACAAGGGGCTTGTACGCCCCACCTCTAGGCCGTCATCCCTTAGGGAAGGAAAGAGGGTGGAGCACCTAAGGGCAGGACAACCGTCGGCCCCCTCCTACCTTCTTATTCCCCCTCGGGAAGGAAAGGGGGGCGCGCCTAGGCATGCGCCCAGGGTGGCCACCGGCCCCTTGGGGCACGCCCTAGGGCAGCCCCTCCTCCCCCACATATATATATATGAGATGAGGGATAGGGTCAACACACACCACGATCCCCAAGCCGTGTGCGGCGCCCCTCTCCCTCTAGTTCTAGTTCCTCCTCCGTCCACGTCCGTTGTGCTTGGCGAAGTCCTGCGGATAGTTTCATCAACCCATCACGACACCATCGTGCTGCCAGAAATCATCTACTACTTTGCCTCTCTTGCTGGATCGAGAAGGCGAGGACGTTATCGAGCTGAACGTGTGATGATGTGACGCCCCCGATTCAATCGTACACTAATCATACACGCAAATGTGTACGATCAAGATCAGGGACTCATGGGAAGATATCACAACACAAGTCTAGACACAAAATGAAATAATGTAGGCTTCGTATTACAAGCCAGGTGGCCTCGAGGGCTCGAATACATAGCTCGATACACAAGAGCCAGTGGAAGCAACAAATACTTGAGTGCAGACATAAGTTAAACAAGACTGCCTCAAGAAGGCAAGCACAAAAGCAATAATAATCGAAGGGGCAAGGCCTCCTGCCTGGGACCTCCTAACTACTCTTGGTCTTCGGCGGCCTCCATCTAGTAGTATACGTCGGCGGTGGCATCTGGCTCCTGGGATCCACCAACTGGTTGCAACAACCGGATAGAAGAAAGAAGGGGGCAAAGGGGTAGAAAGTCAACCGTGAGTACTCATCCAATGTACTCGCAAGCATCAGATCTATACTAAATATGCGTTGGCATCAAAGGAAGGTATGTGTCTGTGGACTGAACTGCAGAAAGCCAGAATAAGGTGGGAAGGCCTAGCCTATCGAGGACTAGCATCTTCAAGCATCTGCAAGCATCTTGCAACAAGTAGAATAGTAAAGAATAGCAGTTTATTTTTAACAAACATGTTGTAGCATTAACGCCCAGAGATCCTTCCTCGACTCCCTGCGAGAAAGCAATCCCGGGGCCACATATCTCAAGTATCTATTTATAGTTGTAATAGATCAGGATATAAGTCTGGACGTCCGTTACCATGGACACGACTATTAATAGATAATCTTCCCTGTAGGGGTGCACCATGTTTTCCAACATGCTTGATTACTCTTGCCGGACACACTTTTCTAGGTCAATGCCCGGCCTCGGAAGATCAACACGTCGCAGCCCTACCTAGGCTCAGTAGAGAGGTCCCCGCCGGTCTACATCCTAAGCACTCCGGGGTCTGGGCCCATCGCCCATTGCACTCCGGGTCATTGTGCGGCGAGCCGGGATGAGCACCACCTCATACTGGATGGCACTGGCCCGACAAGCCCAAAATGCTGAACTGGACGTCTGACAAAGCTTCGGCTGATACTGCGACGTCGAGGCCCATATCTATTCTCGCATGGTGGTTAGTGCGTAAAGGCCAAAGGCCAACTCAGAACAAATACCGAAACCTGTTAATGTATTGGGGGCTCGCGGAGACGAGCAGAGACTCACGATAATGTGACCCCGTCGCCCCATCTCGTGGACTTACGGCAAGGGCCCAGACTGCCCGAGCGCGCCACGTAGGAAACTCACGGGTGCTCTACGGGCCCGCCTGACTTTCACATCAACTCGCGGGTACCCCTCAGGGCCGACCCGACTTCAACAATGGTCTCAAGTAAAGTCAAGGTAACCGTGTGTCGAAAACATCAAGGAGGAAAACCCGAGGAATCACCCTCGGTGGATTCCACTCGATGTAATCATCAAGGTGAATGTAACAGGAACCACCCTCGAGGTTCACACTTGAGCGGTTGCACGATAGAGTCATATCGGGAGTGGTCAAGGAGGAATCACCCTCGATGACCACGATTAAATAACTACACTAAAGAGTCATCATCAGAAGTGTGTTATGAGGTATCACCCTCAGCAGTCGATAATAGCTCCGCAGAATCGAGTAACAAAAGGGGTGTGATGTGAATTGAGGCATCAGATCTGGCCATCAATCACGTTGATTGAGTCATCGATGATGAAGCTGGGGCAACAAGGACAAGGTAGGGGTCACTGATGGATCCCTAGCCAACCTATACTAAGCAGTTTATGATGAGTAGGTAAGGTACAACAGCAGGTACAAAAGCAGGCTATGGATCAGAATAGGAGCAATCAATTACAGTAGCAAAATCTAATGCAAGCATGAGAGAATGTAATGGGCAATATTAGGATGATGAAAGGGGGGGCTTGCCTGGAAGCTCCGCTGAAAGGGAAGAAGAGTTGTCGACGACGTAGTCAATCACAGAGGCATCAACATGGGTGTTGGGGTCTATCGGACAAGAAGGGGAAGAAACAGTAAATACAAGCAAACGGATGCATAACAAGACAAACAGGTAGAGCTAGGGGTGATCTATCATAGTGCTACACGATACCGGGGAAGAATGGAAACATCCGGGAGAGTTTTCCCGAAGTTTGGCCTTTTCGGACAAACGGAACGGAGGGAGAAGGTTGCATGTTCGCTATGCTAGGTACGTGAGGCAGACGAACAGATTGTGTATTCGGATTCGTCTCGTTGTTCTGAGCAACTTTCATATATAAAACTTTTTCATCCGAGCTACGGTTTATTTTATATTATTTTTAGAAGTTTTATTGAATTCCTAGAATTATTATTAAATCTAAAATGGGTTATTGCATCGGCATGACGTCATCATGACGTCAGTGGTCAACAGGGTTGACCAAAGTCTACCCTGACGTGTGGGGCCGTTCTGTCATAGACTAACAAGTAATTAATAGTTTTAATTTGTTAAAAAGTTAATTAGGTTAATTGACATGATTAATTAAGTTAATTAATTATTATTTTGTTTCTGTTTTTTTAAATAGGGGCGTGGGGGTGCGCGTCTCAGCGCGGCAAGGCAGGATGACTACGGCGTCCGGCAGGGAGGAAGAGGGGAAGGGGAAGAGGGCTCACGAGGCCCTGTAGGTGTGCTGAAGTGAGCTTGGGGAGGCGCCGGAGCTCGGGGCGGCGATGGTCAATGACGTGACAACGATGACGCGGCGAGGTGGTGGCATTCGACGATGGTGTGGAGGAGGCCCAATGACTGGGTGGGGCAGCACCATGGATGGGTGCCGGCATCAAGGTGGCGGGTTGCGGTCATCGCGCCGGTGCCAGGGGGCAGTGGCATCCAGGCGGCAGGGCGTAACTCGATCCCCCTGATCCAATTGGAGGGGCAGAGGAAGTGGGGGAGGAGCGAGGGAGAGAGTGGGGAGAGTGGTGATCGGGTAGGGGTTAGGGTTTCGGCCTCAGGGGGTAGTAGGCAGGTGGGGTTGGGCCGACCGGCTGGGCTGAGGCCCAGTTGGGCCAGGGTCCAGGGGGTTTTCCCTTTTCATTTTGTTCTTTTTCTTTTAATGTTTCAGTTTAATTTTTAGCTTTCGTTTTACCTGGTTTAGAGCCTTAAAAAACCTCATAAAAATATTGGGTCACTACCATAATTTGCTATGGAATATTTACCACTGTTTGAACATTTTAGTTTGCACGTTTGACAAAATTTGAATTTTGACTTTAAACTCGATTTTAATTTGAATTGCGATTTGGATCAAGCAAAGATTAGCAACAGTAATATGATGATGTGGTATCATTAGCAGAAGATTACTATAGCATAATTATCCGGGCGTTACAATTCCCCTCTGCTACAGGAAATCTCGTCCTGAGATTTAGGAGGTAGAAGGAAACAGTTCGGGGTATTCATCACGCAGGCGATCCTCGCATTCCCAAGTGGATTCATCTTCAGAGTTATGCGACCACTGGACATTGAGGAACTCGATCACCTTCTAACGTGTGTGGCATTCAGCTTGGTCAAGAATGCGGACCGGATCCTCTTTATAGGAGAGGTCCTGTTGCGACTCTAACATTTGATGATCCACTACTCGGATTGGGTCCTTGAAGCAACGGCGGAGTTGTGACACGTGCAACACATCATGAACCTGAGAAAGGTTCAACGGAAGCTCAAGGTGGTATGCCACATTTCCACGCTTTTCGAGAATAGTGAAAGAACCAATATAGCGTGGAGCTAGCTTGCCCTTGATCCCGAAGCTGTGAGCACCCTTCGTTGGTGTAACTTGAAGATAAGCCTTTTCGCCAGGTTGATAGACCATGTCTTTATGATGACGGTCATACTGACTCTTTTAACGTGACTGAGCAGTCTTGAAATTCTCGCGGATTACGCGGACTTGTTCTTCGGCGTGTTGGATAATATCCGGACCGAAGAGTGGACGTTCCCCAGTTTCTGACAAGTTCAGAGGGGTTCGACACTTTCGTCCATATAACATCTTCAGACTAGTTTGATAGCTATTGTTGTAGGAGAACTCAGCATACGGGAGAGATTCCTCCCATTTCTTGCCGAAGGAAATGACCCAAGCTCGAAGCATGTCTTCGAGAACTTGATTGACACGTTCAACTTGTCCCGTGAAAAGCAGTGCTGGAAGACAATTGCGTTCCCATAGCTTCTTGGAAACTTGCCTAGAATCTAGAAGTGAATAAGCTTCCATGGTCTAAGCTAATTACCAGCAGAATACCGTGAAGTGAAACAATTCTGGAGATATAGAGGGTTGCCAGCTGACTAGCAGTGATCGTTTCTTTGACGGCCAGAAAATGTGCAACCTTGGAAAGCCGGTCAATGACAACAAGAATAACATCATTACCTTTCTGCGATTTGGGAAATCCAGTGACGAAGTCCATTTCAACATGGTCCCATTTCCATTCAGGAATAGAGATATGTTGCAGAGTTCTAGCAGGCCTTTGATGTTCTGCTTTGATACGATGACAAACGTCACATTCAGCAACATAGCGAGCAATGTCTTGATTCATGTTTGACCACCAGAATCTTTGACGAATGTCTTGGTACATCTTGGTGCTACCCGGATGAATAGACAGAGGCGTATCATGAGCTTCTTTCATAACTTCTTGAATCATATCCAGGTTGTCTTTTGAAGGAACCACTAGGCGACCTTTAGAGAACAAGGTGTCATCATCTTCAACAGTGAAGAACGAGGGCCTTCCTTCTGCAGGTAGTGCTTAATCTTCTCAACTTGAGAGTCGTACTTTTGCAATCTCTTGATGCTCTCCACGAGAGCTGGTTCGATAACCAGGGTATTGAGGGAACCCTGAGGAATAACACGGAGGTTCATCTTGCGGAACTCCTTAGGAGGGGGAGTGAGTGCACCTGGAGGAACAATATGGATGTTCAGCTTTCTGAATTCCTCGTCAAGCGAGGGCTGGACTTTGCAAACCTCGAGATGGTTGCAATATGACTTGAGGCTCAAGGCATCAACCATTACATTAGCCTTGCCTCGTGTATAGGAAATACCCAAGTCAAAATATGCTACCATCTCCATCCATCTCTGCTGATGGAGATTCAGGTCTGGCTGGGTAAACAGATACTTCAGACTTTGGTGGTCGGTGAAGATCTCGCAACGATTACCGAGGAGGTAATGTCGCCACTGTTTCTATGCATGTATGACAGCAGCAATCTCGAGGTCGTGAAATGGGTAGTTCTCTTCATGAGGGTGCAACTGACGAGAGGCATAAGCAATTACTCCACGTTCTTGCATTAGGACACAACCTAATCCTTGATGTGGAGCGTCATAGTAAATGATGAAATCCTTCTTAGTATCTGGAGGAGCAAGTACTGGGGCAGAAGTCAGCTTGTCTTTGAGTGCTTGGAAACTTTCTTGGCACCTTTCTGTCCATTCAAACATGACACCTTTGTGAAGCAGACCAGTCAGAGGCTTGGCGATCTTGGAGAAGTTCTCGATAAATCGATGGCAATAGCTGGCGAGTCCGAGAAAAATTCTCACTTGTTTGACATTATTTGGAGGAGTCCAATCCATAATAGCCTGAACTCGCTCGGGGTTGACGACAATACCATCCTTGGGGATCACATGATGAAGGTAGGTTACTTCGGGTAACCAGAACTCACACTTGTTGAAGACAATACCATACTTGTCATATAGTTGATGCTCTCAAAGTTTTTCCAGAACAAGTCGGAGATGTTCAACATGTTCTTCCTTATTCTTGGAGTATACAAGGATATCATCCAAATAAACCACGACGAACTTGTCGAGGTGTTCCATGAATATATAGTTCATCGGACAGGATAAGGTGGCTGGAGCATTGGTTAAACCGAAAGACATAACGGTGTACTTGTATGAGCCATAGCGAGTAACGAATGCAGTCTTGGGGATATCCTCTTCACGAACCCGGATCTGGTGGTAACCCAACCTCAAATCAAGTCTGGAGAATACTGAGGAACCAACAAGTTGATCATACAGATTGTTGATTCTGGGAAGCGAATACTTGTTCTGAATTGTTGCCTGGTTGATAGGTCGGTAATCTTGGACCAAACGATTAGTTCCATTCTTCTTCTTGACAAAGAGAGAAGGTGCTCCCCAAGTAGAGGAACTTGGACGAATGAAGCGTTTGATAAGAGATTTTTCGATTTCCTCCTTAAGTTCAAGGAGTTCATGTGGCGGCATCTTGTAGGGTCGCTTGGCAATAGGTGTAGTGCCCGGTTTCAAGTCTATGATGAATTCCATAACTCTAGCAGGGGGTATTCCTGAAAGTTCTTCTAGAAAGACATCTTTGAAATCATGAACGACTGGAATATTCTCTATTCCCTCAAGAGGTGAGGAATTCAATGCATTCAGAGCATATATCTGATTCTCGGCATCCTGAGTTGCTCGGACTGAGTATTGAACTGTCTGGCCAGAAGGGTGAGTGAGCTGGACTGCATTGATAGCACAATCAATCAGAGCATTATGGGTTGTCAACCAATCCATACCAAGAATGATGTCTATGTTGGAAGGTCGGAGTACAATGAGAGAAGCTGGGAAAAGTAGACCTCCAATCTCGATTTGGTTGCAAGGGCATAACATTGTGGTTTGCCACTTGGATCCCGGAGATTGAACCGCTAAAGGAGTGGGCAAATTTTCCATATCTAACCCATGCAACTTAGCAAATTGTTGGGACACAAAAGCATGTGATGCTCCTGAATCAAAGAGAACATAAGCTGGCACTGAATTAACGCGAAGGGTACCCATCATGATTTTTGGGGACTCATGAGCTTCTTCAATCTTGACATGGGTGACTTGACCACAACTCATGGCAGGTGTCCTGGCACTACCTCTTCTGGAATGATGGTTTTGGCTACTCTTCTTACAACCAACATGAGGACATGATGCATTCTGCGGCTGACCCTGGTGACAATCGAGGGTAAGGTGTCCTGATTGTCCACCCTAAATCATTGGTTGTCTCGGTGGCGGAGGCAGACGAGGTGCAACATAAGACGACCTTGGTGTTGGAGCAGGTCAATGATGAACATTGTGTGGGATCTAGACTTAACGTTTCTGAGCAGGCTGACTCGAGGATGGGCCAACTTCTTGAGTATGCTTGAGAGATTCCTGGTACTCAGTTAGAGCAGTTTTAGTTCGGAAAGCTTGGCTGACAAGCGTCGCAAAGTCTACGAAATCATGAGAAACAGGTGCGAGCTTTATATCAGTATGTAGACCTTCACGGAATTTATCCTGCTTGCGAGCGTCAGTGTAGATGTCATCCGCCGCATAGCGAGATAATTCCAGGAATTTCCTCTGATAATCATCCACAGTCATTGTACCCTGTGAGAGTTTGCGAAACTCCTTCTTCTTCTGGTCCATCAGACCTTGAGGCATGTGCCGTGCATGGAAGGCTAACTGAAATTCCTGCCAAGTGGTTACAGTCTCTGCAGGCAGCATACCCCTGTGGCTTTCCCACCATTGAGCAGCTAGACCCGTCAAGTGGAATGTCGCAAAGGTGACGTAACTGGCAGGGGCAACATAAGCTGACTCCATCTCAAGCAGGATGTCACGAAGCCAATCATCAGCATCCATAGGATTGGTGGAGTTGCAGAAAATGGATGGGTTGAGGCGCACAAATTCTGGCAGTGTTATTGAGGTAGGCTATTGATGAGCATTCTGGTTTGGAAAGTGAGCCATTACCCCAGTCATAAACTAACAATTCAGCTCAAACCGCTTCATCACTGTGGCAATACAGGGTGGAGGTGGAGGATCCTCAGCTATCCTGTTAAAAACACCAGGGAGCAGTTTAATAGGGGGTGGAGCAGGTGTATGTGTTGGATGTGGGGTTCTGGCAAACCCTTAAGGTTCAAACACTGGTGTGCATGCGAAGTCTTTCCCTCCTACCGATCTATGCTCTAGCTCTCTAAGATCTTGCGGACGAACTCGACGAACTCACAACACAGAAAGACACGGGGTTTATACTGGTTCGGGCCACCGTTGTGGTGTAATACCCTACTCCAGTGTGGTGGTGGTGGATTGCCTCTTGGGCTGATGATGAATAGTACAAGGGGAAGAATAACCTCCTGAGGTTGAGGTGTTCTTGTTCGTATGGACTTGTGTGTATCTCTGGGTCTGATCCTCCTCCCTTTCTACTATGGTAGCTAGTCCTATTTATATAGGCCCTGGTCCTCTTCCGAAATATTGAGCGGGAAGGGAGCCAACAATGGCGGGCTAATTTTAAGGGGGACATCTAGTACGAGCTATCCTGACAAAAGGTAGTCTGCGCCTGTGAAAGGCTCTAGGGTGACGCCGTCTTGGGCTCCACGATGACCTCCACCTTGCCATCCTCCTAGTCTTGGTCTCATTGCACCAATATGGAAACCTTTGCCTGATGCCTCAGTACTCCGCGGCTGCGCTTGCCTCCCTTGCACCAAAGAGGAAACAATGACGTTGCGCGTGCTGGCGCCCGCCTGGTGTCGATCGTCATGGCTCACGTCACGAGAGCCTCGTGAGGTTTGCCTCACCTTGATATCTCCGCTCCTCGTGAGCCTGCCTAGCTAGGCCACTCTAGAGGAGGTCTCGCGTCGTCTGCCTCGCGAGGCTTGGCCCCTCGCGAGGGTCTTGGGTGCGTTGTTGGTGAAGATGGGCCATACGGCCTGCTACTTGACCACGCCGCGGGCCGCAGGCAGGCAAGTCTGGGGACCCGCATTCCCAGAACACCGACAGCAGCCCCCGGGCCGAGGGTGCGCTCGGGCTTGGCTTCGCGGCGAAGCCAAGGGTCAAGTTCGGAGCACTGCAGGCCCCCAAAGCCTGCGGTCTCGGTTGACGCGTGGCGGTTGATTGGACGTGGGAGTCTCCGCTTCCCCATGCTACCTTTGAATCGGCCTGGCTTTGCGGCCCCTGCGGCCTACACAGTTATTTTCCCTTCACCGCGCCTGGTTCTTCCAATCTCCCTGCTTCTTCGTCGCCCTGCTCTGCCTTCCCGATCCGACCAGCGCTCCACCCGCTTCACCGCCATGGCGCCGAAGCAAGCCCAAAAGGGGAAAAAACCTCTGTCCTCGCCAACTGTGCCTCCATCCTTCGAACCGGCGCTCGGCCGGCCTCAGGTGCTCAACAACGAGGCCATGGGCAAGGTGCGCCCCATGCTCGCCTCCAGCTTCAACGAGTGCGGAGAGACGCCGGCCTGGCCTGCGTCTCGCTCCAGCATGGATCAGGCAGTCATCGAGGTTCCGATCTTCATTGACGCCCTCTAGGCTGGCCTGCTTCCTCCCTTCCCCGCCTTCTTTAACGCGGTGCTCGAGCACTATCAGATCCACATGCTCCATCTCGACCCTCAATTTGTGACCCTCCTCGCCGTCTTTTCTTTCGTGTGTGAGGCCATGGTGGGCATCGCCCCCTCCATGGCACTCCTCTGCCACTTATTCTCGCTGCATCTCACCGGTGCCCGACAAAGCTCAGGGTGTGTGGGCTTCCAGGTCGTGGCTGCGATAGCAGGCATGGGGATCAACTTCGAGCTCCCTTCATCCGCGAGCGAGTTCCACACGCGATGGGTGTTTGTTGATGCCAGCGTGCTCAACCCTCTGCTCCAAGCTCCGGTGGGGCCTGCCATTCCAAACTCCGGCTGGGGTCACCAGAGGCTCGCGAGCCCCTGTTTTGCCCCCGTCTGGGCCAGGCTGCGGTGGTTGAAGGACCTTGGTATGACTATGCCCATGGTGGTGAGGGAGTTCGTCAGGCGTCGAGTTGCTCCGCTTCAGCACCATTCTCTCCCGATTTGGGCCTTGCTTAGCAGGCTTCCTCTCACTGCGCGGCAAACAGTGCTCACGGTCCTATCTGGTGTCCCTCTACCGGACGAGATGCCCAGGAAGAGCTGCATGTTGTACCACTGCGAGAACAAGGTCACCTTTGCCCCGAACATGCCTTCCTTTGATGAGTGGGGGCTAATCCAATTGGCTTGGTGGAGCCCCGCGAGAATCCCATCATCGTGGTCCCATTCTTTGCCATCGGTGCCGAGCTAGCCCCAGGTGACGATGCGGGGGAGCGAGCGGCGACGGTGGCCGGCTGCACAGATGTTGAGGAGCACATGCCGAGCGGTAATCCGGGGGCGTCATCCTCGCGAGCTTGCGACGCCCCACCTGAGGCGTCGGTCGCTGATGAGATGCGGCATGCGGCTCCCGAGGCCGAGGCTCCTGGGGCCTCGGGAGATCGTAGCGAGAAAGAGTCGGGCTGTTCTCCATATCCGGGCTCCCCTGAGGCTATCCCTCTTGGTTCTTCTACGGCTCTGCCGCGCGCCGGCCGTCATGTCTAGTGCTTCGGTCGCCTTTGTGTGGACTTTGAGGAGCTCCGCAAGAGGAAGGGATCCCCTAGGGGCAGCAACATCTTCGGACCGTTGAAGCGACGGAGGTACATCGCTATCGATGAGTAAGCACCTCATCTTGGTGGTGTTCTATGTGCCGCCTTCCTTTCCTGACAATTATCCCTCCAGGTCCCCTTCTTCCAAGGCCGCGAAATCTCCAGAGAAGCCACTCCCTCTCGTCCCATCGCACTCGCCAAGCTCCAGCGCTACAGGCTCGGACGCTGCCCATGGCGTGGGGTCAGCCACGGGAGTTGGTCCGTTATCAAGGCGCCCCGAGCTTGCGCCTTCACCGTCCCTTCTTTGTGGCCTTGCTTGGAGCGCAGCAGGCGTGCCAATGGCTCCTCCCTTGGTCTCGGTTGGTAGCTGGCTAGCCTCGATCCTGGGGTCTTCTTCAAGCAGCGGGCCTTGTTTGGTTCGGGCCCCTCGCGAGGGTCAGCTGGCTCCTAGGGTCGTGCCAGCCCCCAGCCCCCAACTGGGAGGTGGTGCGCCACTCGATGCTCCACCCACAGCCCCCGAGGTGGAGGACGAGGTGGGCCGAGCGTTCGAGCTCGAGCGCGGGCACAACATGGTCCGCAACGAGCTCTTCTAGGAGGCGATGGGCATGATGAACCGCCTTGGTGAAAGCTTGCTGGTGTCGACTCGCGTCTTGAGGCTGAAGGTCTTCGGTTGGTGGAGGAGCGGTGCAAGCTGCGAGTGACCATCAACCTTGGCCATTATCGTCGTGACCTTGAGAACGCGAAGGCTGAGGCATCCCTCAATATTGCCAATGAGGCACGCTCGCGAGCTTTGGAAGAAGCTCACGAGGCCGATCGCAGCCACCAGGCTGCGGAGGAGCGCGCATGGGAGCTCCAGGCCTGGAGCGTGTCCCTTGAGCAGCAGGTCGTAGCGCGCGGGGCTGCCTTTCGATGAGGGGGACGCCTGCGGAGGAAGAGGAGGTCCGGCAGCGCGAGGAGACGCTAGCCCTAGAAGCCGTGGAGCGCAGCCTCGAGCTCGAGCAACTGGAGACGAGGGGGCGTCAAGTCGCTCAAGCTAAAGATGCCGTTGGGGCCCACGAGGCCAGAGTCGAGGAGGAGATCAATCGCCGGGTGGCCGAGGTTAGCACAGATCTGGAGGGCTGGTATGACTTGAAGCTGAAGCTCGCCGGTCAGGAGGGTGCGGGCAGGGCCGCCGCCCTCAGGCCCAGGTTGGACGAGGCTGAGAGGCATGCAGATGCCACAACCGCCGCCCTGGTTACGGCGCAAGTGGACTTGGCCTCTGCCCGCGTCGAGTTGGTTTCCCTCTGGAGACGAATTGACGACGCCGAGGCCGTCGCTCGGCAAAACAGGGAGGAAGTGCTTCAACACCGAACGCTGGAGCGCGAGCATGCTCCTATGCTTCAAGACCTTCGGAACAGGGCCAACGCCGCCCTGGGTTATATCTGCGACGAGAATGCCCCGAACCCTCACTCAAGTGACTACGCCAGCCACATGACCTTCACTGAGGTGGTTACGTGCCTGGAGGCTCAATCTGCCAGAGCTCGGTAGCTTGTGGAGGAGAGGGGTCGTGGCCTGCTTCAGCGTGCCTTCTCCCGTGTCTTCAGCCACCTCCTGAATGCCGACCCCAACTTTGACTTCGATGCTGCCATTGCTCCTGTACCTATAGCTGTCCGGGGTGACCTGGCGCGCTGGGTAGAGGACCATGTCGACGCGTTGGTCAAGGCCTTCACCTCGGAGAACAATGGGGTGGTGGTCATCACAGACGAAGGTGACGTGGTCAACGACGGCGATGACGATTCCGATGAAGATGATGACAATGCGAGCAATGCGTCCATGGATGATGCAGCGAGCGATATCTCTGGCTGATCCCATATTCTCTTGTTGTTTTATTCTGCATGCAAAACTCAAGCGCGGCCCTTGGAAAACTTGTAAGAGCATTTTGAGAGGGGGAGCCCCTCGTGTAAGCAAATCGCAATTTTTACTTTCCTATGCAATGTGGGTATGTGTCCTCGTGAGCTCATGAAGCTGGGGGTGAGTCTCCCAACGTGGTTTACCTTAGTCAGCGCCAACTTAGGGCTGGGTCGTGAGGCGACGAGTTCCTGAGAATCCCGCAGAGCTTATCGCCCCGTTTGAGGGGGGCCTGCAAGGGGTGAGCACCTGGCGTAGTGCTAGCGCATGCTTCGCGCGGTCCGGCTCGCGAGGAGCTTTGCAGGGGAAAGGCAATGGACGTGAGTCCCAAACCAAACAAGATCATGAAGTCGAGAAACGGCTCGAACAAGAAAAGGCACCCCCCGCGCGCATCGATAAAAATTCAGCTTCAACTTAAGTCCAGAATCAGAAAGCAAAGCCACAGAAAGAAAGATCCAAAGCAAAAGGCCGCGTCCGGCACCTAGTCTAGTCTTCGGGTCTTCAAGTCTTCTCACCAGCGCGGAGCTAAGTGCTGTCCACTAGGCATGGGAGGAGCCCCAGGGCCTGAGGCCGGCGCTCCTAAGACTCCGGGGCGTGTACAGCCCCAACTCATTATTATGTGACAGTGTCACGGGCGGTGAGCTTCACAGGTACCGGCCTTGCTTCATATCGCCAGACGAGGGCCCCGCCTTGCACCACCCTTGACCTCCTTTGAGCCGATGGGAGACCAGGACGACACAAAGGAGGGAAAGAGGACGCCAGCGGTTCCCTCGGCGACCACGGGTCCTCTGCCGGGGGAAGGGTCGTTGAAGCCACCCCGGCAGAGGGCCTACCTCCGGGTGTCCCTGGTTTCACTTGCCTTAGGGAGGGGCCTTGCTCCTAGCTCCCTCCCGGCGGCCCCCAGCATGTCTCCCTTGTTGAAACGGGTGCCGTCGTGCCAGGGTTGCCGATCGATGCTGCAACCTGATTCATCTGTAGCCCATGGTTAGCATAAGCCTGTTCCTGACAGGTTAGCGGTACCCTGTAGTTGCTGTCGCCAGCGTGATTGTTGTGGTTCTCCACTGGCTCTGGGAAGGGTTCGACTCCTAGAGCCCCTTCTCCCCAATCTTCTCCAACGAATGAGCGGACGTCGTCCTCTGGTGCGTACCCTTGGTCCATCATGTGGGGCACGTAGGCCTCCGGGGCCGTCACCCCGTACAAGTCGCCGTGGTGCCCCACGCTCCATGTTGCTCCGCCCATGATGGCGTCCTGGGGATGATAATATGGCATCCGGCCGGGAGCATGGGGGGTGCCTCTTGCGCTCGTGCTTGTCGAGGGCGTCATGGGGGGGTTGGAGACCCCTATGCCGCCGGCCGTGCAGATGTTGACGAAGCCCCCGGATGTAGTCGATGGTGCGCAGATGTGGTGAGGCTCGCCGCGACCTTGAAGTGGCCTGGGGGGAGTCGATAGCAGAAGGGTGGCGCTCCCGACGCTGCAGCATCTAGCAGCTCAGCTACACGCTCAAGCAGCGTGTCCCGGCCGCTCTCCATCAACCTGCATCACAGCAGCTCCCTTGCCACTATGAGCGCCGCCCGCATGTTCGCTTGCTCCCGCTGTGAGTGCGGCGTTGTTGCTGCGGCGTGACTCGCTCCTCTCGCCGTGGCTCGTACTTGCCGCGGGGTGAGGGTGGATGATGCCTGGCCGCGCTCTCCACGCGCAGTGGAGCTTGGTGGCGTCCGCGCCGCTTGGGGTGCGGGGTCGAGGCCTTCATGGGCAGGCGGCGCCGTCCGGGCCGGCCAGGCTGCCCAGCGGTCGGATCCGGCCCTTGGGTCGCCAGACAACATAGCCGGTGAACGTCGGAGAGCTGGTTGGTGGAGAAGAAGCTCCGGCGCACCCCTACATGGCGCACCAAATGTCGGTTGTGGGGTTCCAGCAAACCCTTAAGGTTCGAACACTGGGGTGCACGCGAAGTCTTTCCCTCCTACGATCTATGCTCTAGCTCGCTAAGATCTTGCGGACGAACTCGACGAACTCACAACACAGAAAGACACGGGGTTTATACTGGTTCGGGCCACCGTTGTGGTGTAATACCCTACTCCAGTGTGGTGGTGGTGGATTGCCTCTTGGGCTGATGATGAACAGTACAAGGGGAAGAACAACCTCCTGAAGTTGAGTTGTTCTTGTTCGTATGGACTGGTGTGTATCCCTGGGTCTGATCCTCCTCCCTTTCTACTATGGTGGCTAGTCCTATTTATAGAGGCCATGGTCCTCTTCCCAAATATTGAGCGGGAAGGGAGCCAACAATGGTGGGCTAATTTGAAGGGGGACAGCTAGTATGAGCTATCCTATCAAAAGGTAGTTTGCGCCTGTGAAAGGATCTAGGGTGACGCCGTCTTGGGCTCCACGATGACCTCCGCCTTGCCGTCCTCCTGGTCTTGGTCTCGTTGCACCAATAAGGCAACCTTTGCCTGATGGCTCGGTACTCCGTGGCTGCGCTTGCCTCCCTTGCACCAAAGAGGAAACAAGGACGCTGCATGCGCTGGTGCCCGCCTGGTGTCGATCGTCATGGCTCACGTCACGAGAGCCGCGTGAGGTTCACCTCGCCTTGATATCTCCGCTCCTCGTGAGCCTGCCTAGCTATGCCACTCCAGAGGAGGTCTCGCGTCGTCCGCCTCGCGAGGCTTGGCCCCTTGCGAGGGTCTTGGGTGCCTTTTTGGTGAAGATGGGCCGTACGGCCTGCTGCTTGACCACTCCGCCGGCCGCAGGCAGGCAAGTCTGGGGACCCCCGTTCCTAGAACGCCGACAGTATGGAGTCATTCATGATGTAACTTGAACATGAGCAAAGGCACAATACGTACAAATCAGTAGTCATTAAAGACATACATATACATATTCAGAGCCATTTACACGTTGTTAGTATGAGTTCGGACAAGAGGATCATCCTAGACATACTAGGCAGCACGTTGGCATGCGATGGAGGGATACAACAAAGTGACGTAGCAAAGGCTACATCAACGTCGGATAAAACCACTAGAGCGAGGAATCTGCAAGGGACAACGCAACGTGCCCTCGATAAAAGGATCCTACGGACCATGAACAATGTGAAGCAGATCCTGGCCCTCAATTCAAGAAAGGCATAATACAAATCTCCGGATGGATGTGATCACAAGATCCTACTGTTAGATTGAGCAAAATCATTTAACCTGGATGGAAGCAAGATCAGAGTCCTAGAGTATAGAAAAGGAGTAAAAGATCCTAATACCACCCATTGGCGACGTGGGCCCATAAGCCACACAACCATGTTAGTAAAACAGGTTTCAAAGACTAGACTCAACTTCGGCCAAGGAGTTTGAAAGGGGGATTCCTACAGGCAGTCGGCTCTGATACCAACATGTGACGCCCCCGATTCAATCATACACTAATCATACACGCAAATGTGTACGATCAAGATCAGGGACTCACGGGAAGATATCACAACACAACTCTAGACACAAAATGAAATAATAGAAGCTTCATATTAAAAGCCATGGGGCCTCGAGGGCTCGAATACATAACTCGATACACAAGAGTCAGCGGAAGAAACAATATCTGAGTATAGACAACTTAAACAAGACTGCCTTAAGAAGGCAAACACAAAAGCAACAACGATCAAAGAGGCAAGGCCTCCTGCCTGGGACCTCTTAACTACTCCTGGTCTTTGGTGGCCTCCATGTAGTAGTATCCGTCGGTGGTGACATCTAGCTCCTGGGATCCACCAACTAGTTGCAACAACCGGAAAGAAGAAAGAAGGGGGGAAAGGGGTAGCAAAGCAACTGTGAGTACTCATCCAAAGTACTCGCAAGCGTCAGATCTATACTAAGTATGCGTTGGTATCAAAGGAAGGTATGTGTCTGTGGACTGAACTGTAGAAAGCCAGAATAAGGGGGGAAGGCCTAGCCGATCGAAGACTAGCATCTTCAAGCAGCTCCAAGCATCTTGGAGCAAGTAGACAAGTAAAGAATAGCAGTTTATTTTTAACAAACATGTTGTAGCATTAACACACAAAGATCCTTCCTCGACTCCCTGCGAGAAAGTAATCCCGGGGCCGCATATCTCAAGTATCCATTTCTAGTTGTAATAGATCAGGATAAGTCTAAACGTCCGTTACCATGGACACGACTATTAATAGATAATCTTCCCTGCAAGGGTGCACCATGTTTTCCAACATGCTTGATTACTCTGGCCAGACATACTTTTCTGGGTCAATTCCCGACCATAGAAGATCAACACGTCACAGCCCTACCCAGGCTCACCAGAGAGGTTCCCGCCGGTCTACATCCTAAGCACTTCGGGGCGTGGTCCCATCGCCCGTTGCACTCCGGGTCGTTGTGCGACGAGCCGGAATGAGCACCACCTCATACTGGATGGCACTGGCCCGATAAGCCCACAATGCTGAACTGGACGTATAACAAAGCTTCGGCTGATACTGCGATGTCGAGGCCCATCTATTCTCGCGTGGTGGTTAGTGCGTAAAGGCCAAAGGCCAACTCAGAACAAATACCCAAACCTGTTAGTGCATTGGGGGCTCACAGAGACGAGCAGAGACTCACGATAATGTGACCCCGTCGCCCCTTCTCGTGGACTTACGGCAAGGACCAAGACTGCCCGGCCATGCCACGTAGGAAACTCGCGGGTGCTCTACGGGCCCGCCCGACTTTCACATTAACTCGCAGGTACCCCTCAGGGCTGACCCGACTTCAACAATGGTCTTAAGTAAAGTCAAGGTAACCATGTGTACAAAACATCAAGGAGGAAAACCCGAGGAATCACCCTAGGTGGATTCCACTCGATGTAATCATCAAGGTGAACGTAAGAGGAACCACCCTCGAGGTTCACACTTGAGGGGTTGCACGATAGAGTCGTATCGGGAGTGGTCAAGGAGGAATCACCCTCGATGACCGTGACCGAATAGCTACACTATAGAGTCATCATCAGGAGTGTGTTATGAGGTATCACCCTCGACACTCGATAATAACTCCGCAGAATTGAGCAACAAAAGGGGCGTGATGTGAGGTGAGGCATCGGGTCTGGTCGTCGATCACGTTGATCGAGTCATCAATGATGTAGGGGCAACAAGGACAAGGTAGGGGTCACTGATGGATCACTAACCAACCTATACTAAGCAGTTTAGGATAAGCAGGTAAGGTACAACAGCAGGTACAAAAGCAGATAATGCATCATAATAGGAGCAATCAATAACAGTAGCAAAATCTAATGCAAGCATGAGAGAATGGAATGGGCGATATCGGGATGATCAAAGGGGGGCCTTGCCTGAAAGCTTCGCTGAAAGGGAAGAAGGGTCATCGATGACGTAGTCGATCACAGTGGCATCGATAACGGTCTCGGGGTCTATCAAAGAAGAAGAAGGGGAAGAAACAATAAATACAAGCAAACAGATGTATAACAAGACAAACAGGCAGAGCTAGGGGTGATCTATCATAGTGCTACACGGTACCGGGCAAGAGTGGAAACATCCGGGAAACTTTTCTTGAGGTTTTGCCTTTTCGGACAAACGGAAAGGAGTGGGAAGGTTGCATGTTCGGTATGCTATGGCACATGAATGGACTGTGTATTTGGATTCGTCTCATCATTCTGAGCAACTTTCATATATAAAAATTTTCATCCGAGCTACAATTTATTTTATATTATTTTTAGAAGTTTTATTTAATTCCTGAAATTGTTATTAAATCTAAAACGAGGTTATTGCATCAGCATGACATGATCACGACGTGAGTGGTCAACAGAGTTGACCAAAGTCAACCCTGATGTGTGGGGCCGTTCTGTCATAGACTAACAACTAATTAACAGTTTTAATAGTTAAAAAGTTAAATAGGTTAATTAATAGGATTAATTAAGTTAATTAATTATTTAACTAATGAATAACTATTATTATTATTATTATTATTATTATTATGGTTTTTTTAAAATAGGGGCGTGGGGCTGCGCGTCTCAGCACGGCACGGCACGACGACTACTGCGTCCGGCAGGGAGGGAGAGGGGAAGAGGGCTCATGAGGCCCTGTAGGTGTGTGAAAGCGAGCTCGGGGAGGCGTCGGAGCTCGGGGCAGTGATGGTCGATGACGTGATGACGATGGCATGGCGAGATGGCGGTATTCGGCGACGGCGTGGAGGAGGCCCGGTGACGGGGCGGGGCTGCGTCGTGGACGAGCGCCGGCATCGAGGTGGCGGGGCGCGGTCGTCGCGGCGGCGCCTGGGGGCAGCGACGTCCAGGCGGCAGGGCGCGGCTTGATCCCTCCTGATCCAATCGAGGGGGCAGAGGAATTGGGGGAGGGACGAGGGAGAGAGTGGGGAATGTGGGGATCAGGTAGGGGTTAGGGTTTCGGCCTCAGGGGGGTAGTAGGCAGGTGGGGTTGGGCCGGCCGGCTAGGCTGAGGCCCAGTTGGGCCAGGGTTCAGGGGGTTTCCCCTTTAATTTTCTTCTTTTTCTTTTAATATTTCACTTTAATTTTTAGCTTCTGTTTTATCCGGTTTAGAGCCTTTAAACACTTTATAAAAATATTGGGTCACTACCATCTTTTGCTATGGAATGTTTACCACACTTTGAACATTTTAGTTTGCACATTTGACAAAATTTGAATATTGACTTTAAACTCGATTTTAATTTGAATTGCGATTTGGATCAAGTGAAGATTAGCAACAGTAATATGATGACGTGGCATCATTAGCAGAAGATTAATGTAGCATAATTATCCAGGCGGTACAACTGAACTCGGAGGTGTCGTATGTTCGGTACTTGATCGAGACAGATCGTCAAGGTGTACGACTGTCGGATTACGGGTTTCGGCAAACCCTTGTGAGGTTCGAACTCTGGGGTGCACACGAAGAACACTTTCTTCCTAGCTCGCTCGCTCAAGATCTCACGGCCTAGCTCGACGGACCCAAGGAACAAGAGACACGAGGGTTTATAATGGTTCGGGCCACCTTGCGGTGTAATACTCTACTCCAGTGTGTGGTGGATTGCCTCGAGAGGTTGAGGATGAACTAGTATAGTGGATAAACAGCCTCATGAGATGAGGTGTTCTTGGGCTCGATGAGCTGATGTGTGTGAGGATGATCTCCATGCTCCCCTTGCTACGGTGATGGCTAGGTCCTATTTATAGTGGCCTTGGCCCTCTTCCGAAATGTTAGGCGGGAAGGGATCCCACAATGGCCAAGTTTGAAGGGGGACAACTAGTACAAGCTATCCTGACAAATGGTGGTCTTCGCCTACCAAAGGCTCTGGTGGTGATGCTGATGTGGGCTCCGCGAGGACCTCCGTCCTGCCATCCTGTTGGTCTTGGTCTTGTTGCACAGATATGGAAACCTTTGCCTCATGCCTCAAGACCCCGTGCATGTGCTTGCCTCCTTAGCACCAAGAGGAAACTGGTACACTGCGCCCGCTGGTGAACGCCGACAGTAGCCCCCGGGCCAAAGGAGTGCTCGGACTTGGCTTCCAGGTGTAGCCAAAGGGCAAGTGCGGAGCGCCGTGGGCCCCAACCGCTTGCGGCCTTGATTGACGCGTATCGATCGGTGGGACGTGGGCGTTCCGCTTCCCCACGCTGCCATGACAACCGTTCGACTTGACGAGATCCTGCTGCATGCAGAAGAAAACCATCATTACCTGCAATCGTGGAGGCTGGTGGTTGGCCTCCTTCTGGCTATAAATGAGGAGAGGGGCGGAGCCCCCGTTGGTCATCTCCTTATCCACACCGCCTGTTTCTTCTTCTCCCTCCTCGTCTCTCTGTCCTGCCGTGACACCCATGGCACCGATAAGGAGATTCTCCGCCACTGAGAAAGGGAAAACCCCCCGCGAAGAGCAGGGGCTACGTCCGCCGAAGAAGAGGTTCGTGCGCTCCCGCGATGCCGTCGTGAGGCAGGAGGTGACGAGGGCTTGGTACGAGCGGCCTCCTCCCGGCTACCCACTGCCCTTGCACGCCCATGTGCAAGGCTCCAGAGGAGGAGGCAGCGCCCCGCGCCGCTCGCGTCATGGCTGTGGTGGCCAGGCTATGGTGCCATGTGCCACTGGCCCACGAACTCATGCCGAGGGCTCCTCGCGCAAGCTCGTGGTGTGGGCGGAGATGCCACCGCGCACATGGACCAGATTCCCACAGTTGTTTGCCGAAGAGATGCTGCCGAGAGGGCCGCTTGAGCTATGGCTGCAGGATGCCGAGTGCAGCACCCTGGCAATGGGGGCGAAGGTCGAGGTCGTCTCCCCGGGCAATATCTTCATGACCAGCGGGTGGGGCGAAGTCGCCCGCGCTTGCCGCACAGAGGGGGCCCTCGCCATCCACTTTGAGGACAACGGCGCCACCACAATGTTCTTCAAGGTCTTCGATGAGGAAGGCCACTGCCTGGAGTGATGCCCTGGAGGGGGCTGCCTGGATGGCGCGGCAGCGGGCGTCGGGCCGCCCCCAGGCCTGTTAGCAGTTCCTCCAGCAGAAGCGATGACTCATGGGAGTCCAGCGAATCTCCCTAGCTTGAAGAATGTCTAGAGACGAGCGACGATAGCTACGTACCACCGAGCTCTCGTCGTCGGAGCGCGGCAGCAACATCTGCTCACCGTCGCTGATGAACTGGATGGGGTCAGCATCGGCCCCTCGTGGTCCACTATTGATGATGGCGTCGACGGTGGCACTTGTAGCTAGGACCCCTTGAAGTTTTTCTTCCTTGTTCCCTGGGAGGAATCGGAACGAACCCCGTGGGGTGTGTGTAAGGAATCTGTAATGCTTTTGCTCCAAGGCTTATTGCCCCTACTATGAGATTTGTGGTTGCACGACTTTCTTCGGCACTGTCCCCCTTTTCGTTCTCGCGGTAGCTTAGCGCTCTACGCCGGCAGGTCCTAGTCCCCAAGCATGCTTCAGTCATCGCCGGTATGCCAGGTCACGATGCCGTGGGCAAGGCCAGGAGGTGAGCGGCTTGAGGTTCGGTAAGAGCTCCCAAGCTGCGATGCTCGAGAGGTCCCCATTGGCGTGCAAGCAGTGTCCTGAAGGTAGAAAAGGAAGGCGGCATTGCCAGAGCAAGGCTGTCCGAACTAAAAAATTCCAATTGCGGCATTGTGCTACGTGAATATGTTACTTATCTTGTCGAGTCCGAGGTGGTCCCTCGTACGGCGTCCAGTTTGCGCTTCAGCGGCAGTGTTATTGGGTGAGGCTCACGCCGGCTTACCAGTTCCTCGCTCATCTAAATGCTCTGCATCCTCGGGTCCCGACCCTTGAGCAAGCTCAGCCGCCGCTGGTATGCCAGATCATGGTGCCGTGGTCAAGGCCAGGGGGTGAGGGCTGGAGAGTCAGTAGGAGCTCCTGAGGCGCAATGCTCAGGAGCCCCCCTTTAACACGCAAGAGAATCACGCAAAAGGAGGCCGACCGGCGAGGCCACCCGTAGACGAGCCCCGTAGATCCCTGCGGGAAGTGCGAGTGGAGAATATAGCTTGTAATCGCGCTTGCTGCCCTGCTGCTGGTCTTTCCGCAAGAAGATGAAGGCACTGAGGGTCTGGTGAGGTGACGTGCGCGGGGCGTGCCGCGAGCCAGAGCTCAACCACTTAGGTTTACAGCGTTGCAGGGACGGACCCGAGCACAAGCGTCATGCCAACATGTGTAGCCCCCGTTGCGGGATGAGCAGGAGGCTGGTCAACAACGTGGGTGGCCGCGAAGGACAACAGGCAAGCAGGTGATGATCATAAGGTAACTCATGCAAGGAGGCAAGCTAGTTCAGATAAATGCAAGGACGATACGTGCCGCGGGGACGGACCCGTGCGGCCTGGGGATGATGCAGCCCGAGGGGTGGCCCCAACAGAGTAAGCTAGAGATGCAAAAGGATACACTTCGCAAGAACTAGCCCATGCGACTTGGGGATAGTGCTGCCCGAGGGGCTCCCCCAATTGAATGAGTCAGAAAGAGTCACCTGGTACCGTTGCTGGAGAGGTGTTGAAGTGGCTGAAGACGCATGCTGAAGGAGTTTCTCCTCACGAGTCGCCTGGGTCCTAGGCCTCAGGAGGCTTCGGGGGCCCGGGTTGCTCATGAAGACCCGTCGCCATCACTGCCAGAACTACGTGATGCCGGGCCTCCTGAGCCGCCAGAACGCTCCGCAGGTGGCGCTGGAAGGTGACATCCGTGTTCAGCAAGCCGAATGTCATGCAAACATAGCTGTGAGGTGAACCCTCACACCAACCAACACGCGAGGGCAATAATCACACCTGGGATGTGGCCTATTGAGCCCTGGGATGTTGACGCAGATGTGCAGCTGGTTGTCCTCGCCAGAACAAAGAGCTGCGCCAGGTGGTGGGCGGCGGTCGTCGCGCATGACCCTTGCCTCTTGAAGCTCCTCGATCGCCTTGGTGAAGAAATCCCGAGAACTGGGCACTCCCTGCCTTGTGCCCTCATGAGGGAAGCGTGTGGTGAAGCATGCCTCCACATGGTGCCCGAGCGCCTACCTCATGACATTGGCTAAGTCAGAGGCCCTCCAACAAAGAGCCCCCGAGCCCAGCCTGAGGAGGGCGCCGGGCACGCCTTCCTATGCAAGGGAGGGAGGCGCCTTGTCCGTGGGCGCAGGTCCTGAGGTGGTTGTCGACGTCCTGGGAATGGGGTCCCCAGACTTGCCTGCCTGCGGCCCGCGGCATGGCTGAGCCAGCAGGCCGTATGACCCATCTTCACTAACAAAGCACCCAAGACCCTCGCGAGGGGCCAAGCCTCGCGAGGCGGACGATGCAATACCTCCTCTGGAGTGGCCTAGCTAGGCAAGCTCACGAGGAGCGGAGATATCAAGGCGAGGCGAACCTCACGAGGCTCTCGTGACGTGAGCCGTGACGATCGACACCAGGCGGGCGCCAGCGCGCATAGCATCCTTGTTTCCTCTTTGGTGCAAAGGGAGGCAAGCGCAGTCGCGGAGTACCGAGGCCTCAGGCAAAGGTTGTCATTTCGGTGCAACAAGACCAAGACCATGGACTGCAAGACGATGGTCATCGTGGAGCCCAAGACGGCGTCACCACCAGAGCTTTGTGCAGGCGAGGACTGCCTTTTGTCAGGATAGCTTGTACCAGCTGTCCCCCTTCAAATTAGCCTGCCATTGTTGGCTCCCTTCCTGCTCAATATTTGGGAAGAGGACCAGGGCCTCTATAAATAGGTCTAGCCACCAAAGTGGAGAGGTCAACTCGAGATATCAGCTCGAGAGAGACACAAGTCCATACGCGCAAGAACGCCTCAACCTCAGGAGGCCGTTCTGCCCTTGTATTGTTCATCATCAGCCCAAGAGGCAATCCACCACCACCACACTAGAGTAGGGTATTACACCACAATGGTGGCCCGAACCAGTATAAACCTTGTGCCCTTCTGTGTTGTGAGTTCGTCGAGTTCGTCCGCGAGATCCTAGCAAGCTAGAGCGTAGATCGGTTGGAGGGAAAGACTTCGCGCGCACCCTAGTGTTTGAACCTTAAGGGTTTGCCGGGACCCCATCCACGACATTTGGCATGCCAGGTTGGGGGTGCGCCAGAGCTTTTCTCCATCAACCAGCGCCCCGTACCACCGCACCGCGCTCCCATGGCAGGTACCTCGCCACCGACCTCCTCGGCCGGCGCCAACAACAGGGAGTCTGGGTACCGAGCCCTGGCCCCCGCTCTCCGGCGGGTGCAGTGGCCGGTCAAGTTTAGGCCGGAGATGCCGCCGCCTTACGACGGCGCGGTGGACTCGGCGCTCTTCCTGCTAGTGTACGAGGAGGCCGTCCTCAAAGCCGAAGGTGATGACAAGATCATGGCAAACTTGTTCCCCCTGGCCCTCGCCGGTGAGCCGCGCGCCTGGCTGCTCGGCCTCCCGGGGTCCACGTTGATGTCCTGGGGGGAACTCTGCGACCTCTTCACTGGGCACTATGCGGCACCGGAGCACCACGCAGTCGCTGCACTGCTAGGCGGCTCTCAAGCACCTCTTTTAGATCACCACGTCAAGCCTTTCTTCCGCCAGATTGGGGTCGCCTGCAAGCGCCCGGGGGCTCCGCCGGGTTGGGCCGCGCCGGAAGCCAACCTCGCCTTCGACTCAGACGACCACCACGGCTCTACCGCCGGCCCAGGGATGCTTCTGATGCTCTACACGCCCACTCACGGTGTCCTGGACTAGGGGGTACTCACCACGTCATCTCCCGGTCAGTTATATTGTGCCGAGGACCCCCATGGTCGTATACTCATGGGCCAGTTCGGACAGCTGCCGCATACAAGGAAGATTCCACAAGACTTGGTGGTCAAGACAAGGACTCCTCCCCCACCGGCGTATTCGGCTAGGACTCTTGTTATCCAAGCCGTCTGGTGCATTATATAAACCAGGGCCAGACTAGTCGATAGATATACATGCAATCATACCATAGGCTAGCTTCTAGGGTTTAACCTCTACGATCTTGTGGTAGATCAACTCTTGTAATACTCATATCATCAAGATCAATCAAGCAGGAGTAGGGTTTTACCTCTATCAAGAGGGCCCGAACCTGGGTAAAACATTGTGTCCCCTGCCTCCTCTTACCATCCGCCTTAGACGCACAGTTCGGGACCCCCTACCCGAGATCCTCCGGTTTTGACACCGACATTGGTGCTTTCATTGAGAGTTTCGATGTGTGATCAGCAAAAGGATCGATGGCTCGTCTGCAGGTCAACTGCGATGCCGGCATCTTCGTCGCCGGCTCGACTGGTCACCTTGGCTCAACTGAGGACCGTGCTCCATCTCCGATCGTCATGTTCGGATGAGGGCCTTCATCAACATCAACTCCGATCTCTATCAAAATCATGGAGGAATCATCCATGGAGCTCGGGGGCTCAACGTCAACATTGCCCTCGGGCGACCATGCTGTTTTTCCGAACAGCGAACTTGTATCCGCTACCACCACCTCTTAGAGCATCGCTTTGACGATCCCTTTGGTGGAACTGTGCGAAATTGAGTCTACAACAATCATGTAAAATTTTGTCGAGTTCCAATGGAGGAATCTCTGGCAATCTATGATATACCGGAGCCCTGTCAAATTTGGACGGGAATCTGGACGAGTTTAGGGCGTGGTCTCCAGCACCTAGCTCGGACGTCCTTTGGAAGATCCAACCATTGATCGGCTGCGGAATTCCTATATCTAACACCCCTCGAATTTTCAGCTCGATCCGACCGTCTAAACTCCAGAAACCTTTCGATTAGTGCATCACTTTTCGCGTTTGTTTTCTACGCAAATACGGATCCGACCTGAATTCATGTTTCTTTATGAACATGATATGGGACAACCTTCTTAAGGGAATTTTCTCCTAGGGTATTGTACGTTGTTTTTAAACATGTGCCCATAAAATTTTAAGTCTCCACTGAGGTAATCTTCACTATCATACTGGTGTCAAACCAGTTCGGCAATACTGCTCCACGGCTACCGACCTGCGGTAGACACGTCGTCGCCTTTTGAGCCGAGCTCAACTACTTCAGATCATCATCTCGGCGAGTGAAAAAGAGTTCGGAATCACCAAGGATAAATCATCACTAACATCGCCGCCCCATGGAATACAAGGAGCGGGAACACAGGCATCGCCGCATTGTCACTTCATTAAGCCGGCATTGACCGCGTCACAAGTTATGACATGCGTCGGCATGGCCACATTGTTGCTTCTTCAAGCCGATGTCCATCACGCGAACTGCTTCAACACCTCGGCTGACATGGCAGCTCCGACCAGCTTCATCGCATTAGCAGGACCACGGGCTTTTCCTCGGTGAGCCAACCTTTGCTAGCATCGCCATGCCACCGCTTTATCACCCATTAGGCAATGGGTCTGCGGATCGAGCCCCAATTTTGGGAGTAACCTTTCTCCAGATTGCTACAACAGATAAACCAGGTGCTATTAATCCTAGTATTTTTTCTTGCTTGGGTTTATTTTCCCCAAGGAATTATTACTCCGGTTTGTTTCATCATCTATACACAGGTCTATCAAATGGTGGCCGCATTAACAACGGCCGCATGGTGGTTCGGTCAGTTTTCGTATATAGTTAGGCAAATGCCGCATCTGGAACTCAGACTGGCCTGCGAATTCGGGCTTGGCCATGCCTTCACCGCGTCATGCCGAAGCCCTGCATGGACATGACTTCGATGCCATGCCACATCTCTTTCAATAAATTATTTTTGTGAAAAGAAATTATCCTTTTTGGACCACACTATTTTATGCGTGTAGGTGATCGACTTCGACTACGTCACGTGGTCTCTTCGGCAAGCCGACGCCGTCGTCCTAATCAGCGTAAATAGGCTCGTGTGATCACCTTGTTGGTCGTGTTGCCATACCGACGTGTTCGGTTGCCTCGGGGACTTCGCCATCGCCGAGAGAGCTCTACCCCATCGAGTGTTCGGCACACAGGCCATATTTCCTTTGTTACTCACTTCGCATAAATTATTGATAATGCAACAATTTTTTTTATTATTCCTATTATCTCGAGCTTGCACTATTTTCTGTGCGCAGGTAGATAATCCGGGCAGCGCTGTCACCACGGCGTACTGATGTACCATGTCACCTCGGCTGACCGGGGGCTTCCTCATCACTTCATTAACACACGCTGGGGGCTTCGGCGTCACACTGACGGCCTGCTCCGTCGCCGCGGTCGGACTAGGGTTTTCACCTCGCCCATTGACTATGCTGTATCACCAATTCATCAAGCCGAATTCTTTACTCGGACATCTCGGGACCGGCTTGGGGGCTGGGATCTCATCCGGCCACAATCGCGGCCTGCGCCATCAACATCGAGCACATTAACCAGCTAAGTCTCTTTCATGCTGAAAAACTTTTAGTTTTAAATTTTGTTCGGTTCGACCAAGCATTATACTTTTCGGCACAAAGTTGTTTGGGACAAAGTTCCTTGTCATAACTTTGTTTGTGACTCGCATATTCAAATACCCCGTTTATTTGGGGGCTCCCTTGATGGAGTTTTTCCTCTTGCATATGATTATACTTGTACAGCTTCGTTCCTTGTTCGTGTATTACGCCACAATATGCACCATATTGACCAAAGCGATTTGCAAGCTGGGTTGCCTCGCTCCTGTGTTTACCCCTACGTTCCCGATTGTTCGGCTAGGGAGTAAAGGGAGCACCTCTACGATTGTCATGACCGGGTCATCCGCGCTCTGACCTCAGACTGGGTGAAGCCGAAATCTAGTGCTCTTATTGTTTTCAATCATGGTCGGCACACAATGGAACTCATGAGTACAAAAAATCTATTGCACAAGTCTCATAGTAATAATGAGCACCAAAGAAAGGTATCGGTGGCGGTACTATTTTCTTCAAAGATGCTTCTTACACTTCGTTAGTAATATAGCATAAGTTCCCTGAGCGCGCTTTGTCTGTTACAGCCTTATGGCCTGATTGCCTGGTCATCGGAAACACCGTCGATACTCTCGACAGGCGGAGTACATGACACTTTTCGGCCCTTGGCCGAAGAGATAGAAGCCGACGGTCGGTTAAGACACGTTTATAGTTCGGGTGAACACAAATATGATATAAGTACTTCGGTACATACAATCATTATATATATAATTCTTTTACCCAAGTCACTTGGGGCTCTTAAAATTTATATATGAGCTGTAAATGTGCTTTCTTCTTGGTCGTTGTCAAAACATGACAGAAGCACACTTTTTTTTCTCTTCCAATTTTGGGATTGGCACCGAACACTTGATCTTGTTCGGACGTCATGTTTTTACTGACGGTTTTTGGTTTTCCAAGCTTTTGGCACTTTTAAACTATTTGTGTGTTTTCAGCACAAGTCTCACAGTGCAACGCCGGACACCTTTAGAGATTCGGCAAAAACATTCTCGGATATTTCTATATATGCATCGGTTTCGAATTGTGTCTTCGGTTAACAGTTGGGTTGCTCGGCTCCTGCACTTGCCTCCTACGTTCCGCTTTGTTCGGCTAGGTGTGCAAAGGGAGAACCACTGCGATTGTGCTTCCAGCTCGCATGGTTAAGCACCTCAGTGGAGAAAGCAAAAAAACTGATGGTCACAAATAAGCGTAAACTGGTCAGCGATCCGATGACTGTGTTAAATGATGGGCCATTCATAACATTGGCCGAAGTGTTTACGGCTTGACCTCGACTGTTGCCGAACACTACCGGGGGCTAGTAACTGCCCTCCCAAACTAAATCCTCAATATTTTGCTCTTACATTAGAGCTGAGGTTTCATGATCATGCTTAGCATGACAACCCAAAGAAAGGAACGATAGCGGGATTATTTTCTTTGGAAGACATTTCTTATGTTAAACAGTAATATAACATATCTCCCTATGTACCTTTGTTTATCAAACCGAATGGCCAGATTGCCTTGTTTGTCATAAATCTTTGCCCTCACAAAGGCTTTATAAAGTAGGACAAACACTCCTCGGCTACTGGCCGAGAAGGTGGAAGCCGATGGTCAGTCAACAAAGTTTTGTACAATGCGGATCCGAGCATTAATGACGTAAAGTACTTGGATAGATAGAGTCATTACACATAATTTGTGATTTTACTATGGATATTGATCCTTAATTCAGCCACCCGTGCCCGCAATAAGGCTCGGGGGCTACTGGGCTTCGGGCTTATTATTTACAAATATTAAAGGGGCACATCGATCCCCTGATCTGGTGTTGCCACCCGACCAGTGTCTCGGGGGCTACTGCATTGGCAATCCATTGTAGAAAATTTAAGTGCAATATAGTTTTCGAGGAGATTATGATCCTTAGGTTTGTCGGCCGCACCCAACCTGAGTCTCCAGGACTCTACACACCGCTTTTTGTCCCGAAGTATTCTGCCAAGCTAGGAGTTGGTCCTCAGCCCGATTTTGCAAATCAACCTGAGTCTCAGCGGCTACTGGGATTAGTGGTTTTATGTCATCCTTCAAGTGCATCTCGGGTTTTAGACCGATACACACCTTGAGGGCTACTGGCTATATATCTCGGCAGAGAATAAATTGCACCAATACAAAATATTGACAAAAAATCGGCCCATAGTCGGGGTGCCGCACCACCTGGGAAGCGGTCCTGTATGAAGGTTGGGCGCTAGTGGCTGGCTCCATAGAGGGCATTTTCGGCATTAAGCTCGGCTAAACTCCTTCAACTTTTTTGAACCAAGGTGATATGACACCTCGGATATAGTCCGACGTTGGAGCCCGAATACGGTCTGGCTTTGGAGTTTGGACATAGTCCGGCGTTGGAGCTCGGACGCAAGAGGACGCTGCCGCCTGGGAACAACTTCAAACCCGAGGTGTGGCATAAAAATAACAAGGCATTAATAAAGGCCGAAGACTTAAAGGGCTCCTCAGATACCCGACGTGTGAGATCTTCAGATTTAGCTCGGCAATCCTCAAGATAGAAGATGGGAAGATTTGTTGAACCAGTTTTCAACACCGACGACCGAAGACAAATTACAGTTCGGAAGAATCGAGGAGCGTCCCCAACTTGAAGACCGGTTCAGGGGGCTACTGACGGTGTCCTGGACTAGGGGGTACTCACCACGTCATCTCCCGGTCAGTTAGATTGGGCCGAGGACCCCCATGGTCGTATACTCATGGGCCAGTTCGGACAACTGCCGCATAAAAGGAAGATTCCACAAGACTTGGTGGTCAAGACAAGGACTCCTCCCCCACCAGCGTATTCGGCTAGGACTCTTGTTATCCTAGGCCTCTGGTGCATTATATAAACCAGGGCCAGGCTAATCAATAGATATACATACAATCATACCATAGGCTAGCTTCTAGGGTTTAGCCTCTTCGATCTCGTGGTAGATCAACTCTTGTAATACGCATATCATCAAGATCAATCAAGCACGAGTAGGGTTTTACCTCTATCAAGAGGGCCCAAACCTGGGTAAAACATCGTGTCCCTTGCCTCCTGTTACCATCTGCCTTAGACGCATAGTTCGGGACCCCCTACCCGAGATCCGCCTGTTTTGACACCGACACCCACCATCTGCAACATGGCCATCACCAAGACCCTCATCGACGGTGGCGCTGGTCTCAACCTACTCTCCGTAGAAGCTTTCAACCTTCTTCATGTGCCGCTCGAACGGCTCAGCCTCAGCAAGCCCTTCACAGGGGTGGGCGGTAGAGCTGCTCACCCCTTGGGGCAGATCTGCCTCCCTGTCACCTTTGGCACGCAGGATAACTATCGCACCGAGCTGGTGGACTACGACATCGCCCGCATCGGTCTCTCGTACAATGCCATTCTCGGGTACCCGGCCCTCGCTCAGTTCATGGCGGCAACTCACCCGGCCTACAACCTCATGAAGATGCTAGGGAGCAAGGTCGTCCTCACCATCCAAGGGGACGCTAAGGAGGCCGTGACGGCGCTCGGGCTCCCCTTCAAGACCGCGGCAGCGGCGCAGCCAGCCGGCACCGATGCGCCGGAGGCCAAGGAAGCCGCACCCACCAAGAAAAAGCATCTGTTCACCCAGGAAAAGGCAGAGACCAAGCAGGTGTTGGTCAATGAGGATGGGTCCTCAGGAGCCACCTTCACCATAGGAACCAACCTTAACCCGGAGCAAGAAGAAGCTTTGATGAGGTTCTTGCGCGCGAACAAGGAGATATTCGCGTGGGAGCCCGATCAACTGGTAGGGGTCCCGAGAGAGGTAATCCAGCATCATCTAAAGGTGTGCCTGTCGGTGTCAAAACCGGCAGATCTCGGGTAGGGGGTCCCGAACTGTGCGTCTAGGCGGATGGTAATAGGAGGCAGGGGACACGAAGTTTTACCCAGGTTCGGGCCCTCTTGATGGAGATAAAACCCTACATCCTGCTTGATTAATATGGATGATATGGGTAGTACAAGAGTAGATCTACCACGAGCTCAGAGAGGCTAAACCCTAGAATCTAGCCTATGGTATGATTGTATGTTGTCTTACGGACTAAAACCCTCTGGTTTATATAGACACCGGAAAGGGCTAGGGTTACACAAGGTCGGTTACAAAGGAGGAGATATACATATCCGTATTGCCTAGCTTGCCTTACACGCCAAGTAGAGTCCCATCCGGACATGGGACGAAGTCTTCAATCTTGTATCTTCATAGTCCAACAGTCCGGCCAAAGGATATAGTCCGGCTGTCCGGAGACCCCCTAATCCAGGACTCCCTCAGTAGCCCCTGAACCAGGCTTCAATGATGATGAGTCCGGCGCGCAGTATTGTCTTCGACATTGCAAGGCGGGTTCCTCCTCCAAATACATCACGGAAGAATTTGAATACAAGGATAGTGTCCAACCCTGCAAAATAAGTTTCCACATACCACCGTAGAGAGAATAACATTTCCACAAATCTAATCTGCTGACACATTTTGGCAACACGACATTATGCCATGGCCCGTTAATTATTCGAACCGTTTTTCTTCAACCAGCTCCACACATAACGCGAGGCAGTTTTTTGACTCGTCTTGTCAAAGCAGAGATCGTGTTCCCCTAATTATGGGATTCTCATCAATACGATTGTGGGTAACTCAACCGTATCTAGGACTCCTAGATTATTGGCAAGTCCCAAACGGCTACGGAGAGGACGCTTGATATTCACCCTCTTTATAAAGGGACAAGGCTTTTACTCTTTCCCTCCTGTGCTCAATCGAATCCTTCCCCCACCTCGAGTTCTAACACCCAAAGCCCAGGTCAGGTGCTTCGGACCTTCAATCATGTCCGGATCTACCCTTCAAGGCCGGTGGATGCCCTCCTCCATTACAGAAGAAGATATCAAGAAGTTGAGGGAGGCCAGATACCTGACCGCCGAGGTTTCGCATCGGCTGCCTGCCCGAGGGCAGGTCGTCCCTACTCCTGAACCCAACAAAGACGTCGTGTTCATATCCCAGGCCTCACTCTGGATCCCTTCGTTAGGGGGCTGATGTTTTATTACGGGCTAGATTTCCACGATCTAGCCATGGACTCCTTTCTCCACATCTCATCATTTATTGTTGTATGTGAGTCTTTCCTCCGCATTACCCCTCACTTCGGCCTATGGCTCAAGACCTTTGACGTGAAGCCGAAGATGGTCGAGGGGCAGCATGTAGCGTGTGGAGGCGCATTAATAAGCAGGATTGCTGGAGCTCCATGGCCAAAGGGTTCTATTCCAGATGTGTCCAGATTATGGCAACGGGAGTGGTTTTACATCACAGCTCCAAGAAGTGCCAAGTGGGCAGCTGCCCCTGCTTTCCGCTCAGGCCCTCCACCACAATTGATGTCATGGATTAGCAGAGGGCTGAGCAGGGGTCCCGCCAAGGACGTGCCTGTACTGCAAAGCCGCATTCAAAATCTCTTCGAAGGAGATTTCAGTTTGATTATGGTAATGCAAGTCATGCTGGTTCGACGAATCCAGCCATGCAAATGCCAGCCTCTTCGCATGTGGGAGTTCAACCCAGAAGGACCGCACACTATTCAGAATTTCCTCGGCCTGACGCACGAGGAGATGTATAGATCATTCTTCGGACCCCAGATAGAGTGTCCGGATACTACCGAGGACGTGGGCC
Organism: Triticum aestivum; assembly: GCF_018294505.1. Lineage (NCBI taxonomy): Eukaryota > Viridiplantae > Streptophyta > Magnoliopsida > Poales > Poaceae > Triticum > Triticum aestivum. The sequence continues at coordinate 160,567,802 of NC_057803.1, read as the reverse complement.
TGAGTAGCATCCGCACCACCGACCAAGTAAGTTATCCTCTAGCCGAACATACCGTCTTTCATTTATCATGACGTTATTCTGAGAAATTGCTCTTTGACCAGGACTGGATAAAAAAGGCGAAGATGATTCGGTGTTCGGCCCCCCTTCCTGAGGGTTTGGAAAATCCGGTACTGGAAAAGATGCTCGAGCTAGCACCTTGCCCGGAGCCCTCAAAGGAAGACAAAGGGGGGAATAATGAGGGCGAAAGCGAGCCTCCACCGCTACCTATTCCGACCGAGGGAACGAGCGCCTCCATGAGGGAGGATAACAGAGGGGAGGAATCTGACATTCTCTCACCCCAGGTAAGGAAGAGGACTACCTCTGAAGATCCGGAAACTAAGGTTTCCAAGCGGGAGAAGAAATCTCCACCAGAGGGTCCTGCCTTTGAGGGTGCTCTTGCCGCACAAAGTCCGCGCAGGGATCAGCCCTCTAACGAGTTGTAAGTAATTAAAAAGTACTTTAATAGTGAATATATATTACCTTACCTCTGAGGAAAATAATCGAAGTATTTATCTTGCAGTTTGGATCTTAGCCCTTCTCAGCAGAGCTCGTCTTCGGGGGATCTTCTTCCGGAGATGATGGAGAGTGAAACGCCTCCCCTGGACTCCTACGCTCAAGAAGCGGGCGACCTTGAAGTGTCGTCACGGAGGGCCTCTCCGGATCCGGTGAGGCCAGAAGATAATCCTATAGTCGCCCGAAGTCCCCAGCGTCCGGCTCTTGAAGAGAGCAAACAAAAGAGTCCGGCACCGTCTGGTATGCGGTCGGACGTACTGAGAGAGCTGTTGGAGCGAGCGGCCATCTCAGAAGAACACCATACGTTGATGGGTACGGTGATGGAAAGGATTTCATCCGCCGAAAGCGGGTTGCATGATGCCTTTATGAGTCTACTGACGGGCTTTGAGGTACGTAAATGATGTACATTTGTGATGGTACCGCACATTTTTAGGTGTGCCCTGTGTAGATAGTAGCCCCTGAGACTCTGGTTGCGCCGAGAACGGTGGCAAACAGAGGATCGTAGTCCCAGGCAATAACCATACCGCTTTAATGTGCAGGTAGTGGGAGCTCCGGTGGCTAGCCGGACTCATGAGTTTGTCGAACTGAAGCGACAACTGGATGCGGCGGATGCCGACATCGAGCTTGTTAACAAGAGGCTTGACGAGGCACAGGGTAAGCGGTATTTTCTGGTGAATGCCACATAGTAAGAGCACTATGATGCCAGTATCTTTAATATGTTGTGACTGCAGATGGAGCTGCCACCGTGGAAATCCTGCAGGCGGAACTTACCCGAGCCAAAGAACAAGCAAGGATTAGTAATGCGGCCGCTTTGAAGGCGGCCGAAGAGTTGAAAGCCGAGAAGGCCGCGCATTGCGAGAGCAAAGAGAAGATGGACAAGATGGCCGTGAAGTTAAAAGACACTGTCGACCGTTGCCAGTTCCTTGAAAAAGAAAACCGAGCGAAGGCTACGGACCTTGAAAAGGCCACGATGGCGAACAAAGACACCCGCTCTGCTATGAGAGCGAAGAAGGAGGAGCTGTGTGAAGCCGGAGATATTGCGGCTGGGAAGCCCTTTATGCTGCGGAGGAAGTTCGGAGATCTGTGGTATGCCCCTCTGGATCGGATGTGGAGTTCGGCAAACGCATATATGGACTTGGCGGCGAGCGCTGTCGATGCGGCCAAATACTTTCGAGATGAAATAGATCATGAAGTGGACAAGCTGCTCTGGTCGCAATTTAACATTCCAGAGCGCCCGCTTCCGTTGACTGATCAGCTAGCCGAATGGGCCGAACTCAATAGGTTTTCCAGACTCGCCATGAGGTCTGTCATGGATTAGTTGTGGCTGGAAAAGCCGAAGCCGAACAGCTATTTCAGCTTAGTGCAGCAGTTCCTTGGTGCGGTGCCGCGCATCAGTGCGATGAAGAGGTCAGCGTGCATAGAAGGCTCATGGATGGCCATTGCCCGTGTTAAAGCGTACTGGGCGGAGATGGATGCTACCACTGTTGTGGCGCAGGGTTCGGCCATAGGCCGAGTGGCTGTCGAGCACTATTTTGAAGAGGTTCTCGAGGGTGCTCATTTGATGGAGGCCCAGTACTCGAAGAATATTATGTTTGAGTGACATGTATTCCCATTGTAAACACCATGTTTTTATGAAATTTATTAAGGTTGTGTTTATACTTTTGCCTGAAAGTAATATGATGCCTCCTATGCGTCCGTTTATGTATACATGTGTATAACCCGAAAGATTGAAGTCATTGGCTTCAGCCCCCACGCATATAATGCGGAGGTGTTCGCAGAAGACGCGTGTTCACACTTAACCCAACGTCTTGGTCCTATTAAGGAGGTGACAGCGTAGCGAATGAGGCAACCGGACTATAATGCTTTAACACTTTCACTTAGCCATAGGAGTTTGACGGTGGGGCTACTAAATAGCCCCTGGTGGCTCCGCACTCTCCCGAATTCGGGGTGCGTACATGCTTGGCCGGGAAATAGCCCTTCGTTAAGGTGGAGGAATTCTAACATTCCGATAGGTCATCGAGTGGTTGACCAGTCTCACGCCATATCATGACAGTCAGTTTTCGGCTTTCTCTACTGAGGTGCTCGTCCGGATGACCCAGGGCACAATCGCAGTAGTTCTCCTAGTGCTACCTTAGCCGATAGAGCGGAACGTAAGGTACCAAAACATAGGAGCCGGGCAAACCCAACATTTGACCAAAGACATGATTCGGAGCTGATGCATATAGGGTCAAACTCACGACGCTGAACACTCCCTAAGGTATTCGGTCTTTATGGTATGAATCGGGCCTAATCAGTGCCCTTTGTAAGAAGCCCCTGGTGTTCAGGTACGTGCATTATTCTGACGTGGCCACATGCCAAGACGCCAGCATCATTCTCAATTGTACTGAGAATCTGAGGGATGTGTATCAACAAGAGATAGTAAAAATGGTTGACGTAGGGTCTTAATCTAAAAAGAATCCTTGGAACGGGTCCCTGCTGCACGTCTGCGCCTGTGTCTCTGTTGTGCCGTATCCTGGACGGGTGTAGCACGATGGTCATCTGTAAAAGAGAGAAACTTGGGTGAAAAGTTGTCGTGCAAAGAGGTAGTTTTAAAGAAACTATGTATAATTCGAGATGAATAAAAATTGCCACTTGTCTGCGCGCGTTGAGCACCTTGTATTTGTAATAGGGGTGTGGCCATCAAGCTTGTGTGAATTACATATAGCTGCGTCGGACTCGTCTAACCGGGTCCATGGTCTTGACGACCTATCAAATGCTTTAGTTGGTGAGGCCATTTTTTAGTGTGCGGCTGCCAAGGCAGTCGCACTCTCTTCGGCGCGCAAAGATCGCTCAATATTTCCGGTCGCTGTAATGATGCCACGTGGACCGGGCATTTTGAGCGTGAGGGAAGCGTAATGCGGTATTGCATTAAAGCAAGCGAAAGCTTCGCGTCCAAGTAGTGCTTGATAGCCACTTTAGAACGGAGCAATGTGGAAGGTTAAATTTTCGCTACGGAAGTTATCGGGGAAGCCGAATATAACTTCTAGTAGCAGGGAGCCCATGCAGTGAGCCCCTGGGCCTGGCGTTACTCCTTTAAAGGTAGTATTGTTGTGGCAAATTTTCATTGGGTCTATCCCCATTTTGCGGATTGTGTCTTGATATATCAGGTTTAGACTGCTGCCGCCGTCCATCAGGACTCGTGTGAAATGGTATCCGTCAATTATTGGGTCTAATACCAAGGCAGCCCATCCTGCATGCCGGATATTTGCTGAGTAATCCCGATGGTCGAAAGTGATCGGTTGAGCTGACCAGTGGCAGGACTCCGCGGTGATAGGCCCTTGGGCATATTTCTCTGGAAGTGCCGCTTTATTTCTCCCCTCGATCACGTGTAACACGTTTACTGTTTTGACTTCTGGTGGAAATTTCTTTTGTTCCACAGTGTCTTGCTTGAGAGGCTCGTCCTCGTTTTCGCTTGGTGTATCCTCCCCCTTGTGTACGTCGTTGAGCTTGCTGGACTGCTTGAAGACCCAACATTCTTTGTGGGTATGATTAGCGGGTTTACTAGGGGTGCTATGGATCTGACATATTTGGTCCAGAATTTTGTTGAGGCTGGACAGTTCGTCTCTGGCGCCTTTAGAGGGCAGCTTTCGCTGACCTGACCGAGAGCTTCTGAATCTGGCGTTTACTGCCGTGCTCTTCTGCATGTCTTCTTTATTCCGGCGCTTATTATTGTTGATGCGCCGTGATTTCCCGTTTCCATCTCTGACTTCGGATGTACTTGGGTCACTCGTGCGGCATCCGGCTAGCCAGCTGTCCTCACCCATGCAAAAGGGGGTCATGAGGCTTGTTAATGCTGCCATTGTCCTCGGCTTTTCTTGGCAAAGGTGTCTGGCAAGCCATGCATCATGGACGCTATGCTTAAAAGCTTCCAAGGCTTCGGCGTCCGGACAGTCGACTATTTGGTTCTTTTTAGTAAGAAACCTGTTCCAAAGCTTTTAGGCTGACTCTCCGGGCTGTTGAGTTATATGACTCAAATCGTCCGTGTCCGGAGGTCGGACATAAGTCCCTTGAAAATTTGCCCGAAAAGCGTCTTCGAGCTCTTCCCAGCTTCCAATGGAACTTTCGGGGAGGCTTTTAAGCCAGTGCCGAGCTGGCCCTTTGAGTTTAAGGGGTAAAAACTTAATGGCATGGAGATCATCTCCTCGAGCCATATGGATGTGGAGGATATAGTCCTCAATCTAGACCCCAGGGTCTGTTATTCCGTCGTATGCCTCTATGTTTACGGGTTTGAATCACTCTGGAAATTCATGGTCCAGCACCTTATCGGTGAAACATAGGGGGTGTGCAGCACCCCTGTATCTGGTTGTACCGTGGTGTTCGGATGTTTGGTGTGTTGCATCATATGCTGGAGCGCGCATGCGTGGTCCATAGATGGATCTGGTTGCGTCGTCCTTTTGATGCGAGCCCTCGCGTGGATCGCGTATTGGCTTATGTGCGTCATTGCTTGCCGCTCTATGTTGGCCATGAGGTCGTCTATCCGGCCAGGTGGCCGTTTTAATTTTTGGTTGTGGGGGATCTAAGGCCTCCTCATTGAATTCAGGTAGCATCTTCCGCTTCGGGTAGCTCTTGGTGGGGCGATTACCGCCATACTTCGCTGTTGTGTTGAGTACTTTACTCCATCTGATTTGGAGTGTGTCTTGCGCAGCCTTGAGCCTTTACTTCTGGTTTTTAGACTCCTCGCGGTGGCAACAAGCCTTTGATGGGCATTCTGTTACTCCAGGTGTCTGTCCGGTGTTATGTCATCCGGGCTATTATCTTTGACAGAATCGGGTTGTTCGGTTTGATTCTCTGTGTTGCCGTGTTCCGGTAGTGGTTCACCCTGCTCTAACGCCTCCGCTTTGACTGCTTCTCGAGGGGATGACCCTTCGTTGCATCCTTCTGCTCCTCGTCATCGTCTTTTGGTGTGTCCACCATGTAGACGTCATGTGATGGAGTGGGAGTCCAGTGCCCTGTGGGCAGTGGTTCCTGTTCGTCTCCTGCATCGTCGTCCATACCGTCGATGTCTTCGGAGTCGAAGTTGAGCATGTTGGTTATGACATCGACAGTGGCTACCAAGTGGGTGGTGGGTGGGCAACAGATTTCTTCGTCATCCGCATCCCAGTCCTGCCGGACATAGTTCGGCCAGGATCCTCCTAGCCAGGAGAGAGACCTTAATGAGTTCAGTATGCCGCCAAAGGGCGAGTGCTGAAAAATATCCGCGGAGGTAAACTCCATGATCGGCGCCCAATCAAATTCACTAGGAACGGGCACAGGCGGATCGGAGTCCGTAGCCGGAGAAGGATCCGGCAGTTTGACAACACGGCTCTTGTGCAGGGTAAGGTCGATGTTCGGCTCGATCACCGATGAGAATAAGGGTACCATGGTGGGGTCCATCCACCCGTCCATGGACTGCACCACTGGCTCCAAATTGAGGGTCGGAGCAACTACCGGTGCGATCTCCTGAACACTGTTGGATGGTAGAGCTAAATCGTACTCATCATGACCGCGTGACGCACAAGGCAGAGGCTCGAATCCGTCGAAGATCGAGTCTCCGCGGATATCGGCCGTGTAGCTTAAGCTTCCAAACCTGACCTGATGGCCACGGGCGTAGCTATCAATCTGCTCCAGATGGCCAAGCGAATTGGCCCGCAGTGCAAAGCCGCCGAATACAAAAATCTGTCCCGGGAGAAAAGTCTCACCCTAGACTGCATCGCTAACGATGATAGAAGGAGCCATCCAGCCTAACGACAACGACACAGAGGAACTCTCAATGAAAGCACCAATGTCGGTGTCAAAACCGGCGGATCTCGGGTAGGGGGTCCCGAACTGTGCGTCTAGGCGGATGGTAACAGGAGGCAGGGGACACGAAGTTTTACCCAGGTTCGGGCCCTCTTGATGGAGGTAAAACCCTACGTCCTGCTTGATTTATTCTTGATGATATGAGTATTACAAGAGTTGATCTACCATGAGATCAGAGAGGCTAAACCCTAGAAGCTAGCCTATGGTATGATTGTATGTTGTCCTACGGACTAAAACCCTCTGGTTTATGTAGACACTGGAAAGGGCTAGGGTTACACAAGGTCGGTTACAAAGGAGGAGATATACATATCCATATTGCCTAGCTTGCCTTCACGCCAAGTAGAGTCCCATCCGGACATGGGACGAAGTCTTGAATCTTGTATCTTCATAGTCCAACAGTCCGGCCAAAGGATATAGTCCAGCTGTCCGGAGACCCCCTAATCCAGGACTCCCTCAGTGCCCCAACGTATGCCCCGTGAAGCAACGAGCAAGACGGCAGTCCACTGAGAAGCAGGGCTTTATTGTCCAAGAGACACGCAAGCTGGAGGCGGCAGGTACAATCCGAGAAGTTCGATACCCCGAATGGCTGGCGAACCCCGTTGTAGTGCCGAAGAAAGGCGGGAAGGAATGGATGTCCGTCGACTTCACCAACCTAAACAAATCCTGCCCCCAAGACCCTTTCCCCCTTCCGCGCATCGATCAAATCGTCGACTCCACCACCGAGTGCGACTTGCTGTGTTTCTTGGATGCATTCTCTGGATACCATCATAACAAGATGGCGATGGAGGATGTGGAGAAGACGGCCTTCTTGACACCATGCGGGGTGTACTGCTACACCTGCGTGCCTTTCGGCCTTCGCAATGCGGGCGCAACCTTTCAGCAGCTGATGCACATCGCCTTGGGGCGGCAGCTCGGCAGGAACACAGAGGCCTATGTCGATGACATAGTGGTTAAATCTCGTGAGGCGAGGACGTTGATTCAAGACTTGGAGGAGACCTTCGAGAGCTTGCGCCAAGTGAACTTGAGGCTTAACCCAGAAAAGTGTGTGTTTGGCATCCCATCCGGCAAGTTGCTAAGGTTTCTCGTATCCCATAGAGGGATCAAGGCGAACCCAGAAAAGATCAAGGCCATCAAAGACATGATCCCACCATAGACCCTAAAGGAGATACAAAAACTGTCAGGATGGGTGACCGCATTAGGGCATTTCATCTCTAAGCTACGCGACCGCGCCCTGCCTTTCTTTAAGCTCATGAAGAAGAAAGGCCCCTTCGAGTGGACCCCGGAGGCCGACCAGGCCTTCCGAGACCTGAAGAAATACCTCACCAGCTCCCCGGTGATGGTGGCACCACGGCCTCTCGAGCCTCTCTTGCTCTACCTTGCCGCCACCCCGTACTCTGCCAGCGCGGCGTTGGTGGCGGTTCGGGAAGAGCGTCAAGATAAGGGTAGAGCTGATACAGCACCAGGCTGAAGAGGTGCAGCGAAGCCATCAGCGGTGGAAGACCTAGCTCAGCAGAGCAACATCGTGAAGGCTCCCGACGGTGGTCAGGTCTCAGGAGACCCATCACCTCAGGATATGCCGCAATCTACGCGGGACCCGAGATTCAACGGTGCACCGGCCCTCTTCGAGCACCCAGTGTACTTCGTCAGCACTGTACTGCGGGACGCAAGGGCGCGCTACCCCATGCCGCAGAAGTTCCTGCTCGCACTTTTGGTGGCCTCACGCAAGCTGCGGCGCTACTTCCAGGGGCACCCCATCAAGGTCGTTTCGTCTTACCCGTTGGAGAGGATACTCAGGAGCCCAAACTCAGCCGGAAGGGTCGCTGAATGGAACATCGAGCTGCAAGCATTTCAGCTAGAGTTTAGCACCACCAGGGTCATCAAGGGAGTCGCGCTTGCCGATTTTATGGCAGAATGGACAGATGCCACGGCTCTTGAGGAAGGAGAAGACCGGTCCACTTCCCCAGGAAGTGAGGCGCCAGACGGCTGGGTCATGTATTTTGATGGCGCCTTTGTGCACAAGGGCGTGGGGGCTGGAGCAGTGCTCATCTCGCCCACTCAGGACAAGCTTTGCTACGCCATGCAACTCTGCTTTCAGCACGGCGAGAAGGTCTCTAACAACATCGCAGAATATGAGGGCCTCATAGCCGGCCTGAAGGCTGTGGCGGCTATGGGGGTGAGACGCCTTACCGTCAAGGGCGACTCACAGCTCCTCGTCAACTTCTCCAACAAAGTGTACGAGCCAACGGACGAGCACATGGAGGCCTACCTTGCTGAGGTGCGCAAAATGGAAAAGCAGTTCATAGGCTTGGAGCTGCAGCACGTGCCCCGGGGCACCAACAAGGAAGCCGATGACATCGCCAAGAGAACATCCAAGCGGCAACCGCAGGAGCCCGGCATCTTCGAAGAGCGGCTCTTCAAGCCGTCAGCTACGCCGCCTCTTTCAAGCACGACTCAGCCTCGGGAGGAGCTCCCTCAACCCCCGGCCTTGGGAGCCCCAGATTGCGGCCCAACCTCAGGAGTTCGGCTGCTCCTGGCGCTCGAGTCCCAGGAGGAGTGCTGGACCAAGGAGTTCAGGGAGTACCTGATGCATGGGACACTGCCAGAGAAAGAAGAGGACGTGGAGTGCGTGTCCTAACAGGCCATGGCATACTGCATTCAAGATGGCGAGTTGTACAGGAAACGACCGAACGACGTCACACTGCGCTGCATCTCCAGTGATCTAGGGAGGGAGCTGCTGACTGACATACACGGCGGGGACTGTGGACATCACTCGTCATCACGGACCCTCATCGGCAAGGCCTTCCGCAGCGGATTCTATTGGCCTACAACACTTAACGATGCAGCCGAGCTGGTGAAGTCCTGCGAAGCTTGCCAATTCCACGCCAAGCAAATCCATCAGCCTGCTCAAGGCCTCCAAACCATCCCGCTCACGTGGCCGTTCGTGGTCTGGGGGCTGGACATCCTAGGCCCATTCCCGCGAGCGCCAGGGGGCTACCGCTATCTCTACGTCGCCATCGATAAGTTCACTAAGTGGGCAGAGGTGGAAGCCGTCCGAACCATTCCAGCTGGCTCTGCCGTCAAGTTCATCAAGGTCCTCGTGAGCCGCTTCGGGGTCCCCAACCGCATCATCAAAGATAAGGGCCCATAGTTCACTAGTAACCTCTTTAAGACCTACTGTGCTAACCTTGGAACGCAGATCTGCTACGCTTCGGTAGCCCACCCCAGGAGCAATGGTCGGCCGAGCGCGCCTAGGCTAATGTCCTAAGGGGCCTCAAGACCAGGACCTTCAAGAAGAAGCTGGAGGCCTGTGGCAGGGGCTGGCACGACGACCTCTAGTCCGTGTTGTGGTCCATCTGCACCACCCCTACCAAGCCAACGGGCGAGACAATGTTCTTCCTCGTCTATGGTGCTAAAGTGGTCCTCCCTCACTAGGTCAGGCATCGCTCCGCACGGGTCCTGGCGTTCAACGAAACGCAGCAGGACGCCATGCGGGGGATGGATCTTGTGCTGGGGGAGGAACGACAGTGCGAAGCTTCATTAAGAACGGCAAGGTACCAGCAAGCGCTGTGGTGCTACCACTGCCGCAACATTCGCTCCAGGACGCTCGAGACGGGTGACCTGGTCCTAAGGCGGGTCCTCTCTAGGGAAGGCTTGCACATGCTCTCACCCATGTGGGAGGGCCCGTTCAGGGTCATTCACATTGCCAGGCCTGGCGCCGTGCGGTTGGAGACGCAAGAGGGGACACCCGTCCAAAACGCCTGGAACATCCAACACCTCCGGAAGTTCTACCCATGAAGCAAGGCCCAGAGCCTGAGAAGGAAGGCCCAGAGCCTGTGAACCAAGGCCCGGTGCCTATGAAGCAAGGGCCAGATCCTGTGAAGCAAGTCCTGGTGCCTGTGCTGAATCGCCGCCCGTGACACTCTCACGTAATAATGAGTTGGGGTTGTACACACCCGGAGTCTCAGGAGCGCCGGCCTCAGGCCCTGGGGCTCCCTCCTATGCCTAGTGGACAGTACTTAGCTCCGCACTGGTAAGAAGACTTGAAGACTAGATTAGGTGCCGGACGCGGCTTTTCATTTGCTTTTCGTAGTTGGCTTGCCTTTCCTTAATCGAGTTTGCCTTTGGCGTCCCTTGCTGATTTGGTTCCTTCACCTTTTACCTCATTTTTCAGCTCTGGGTTACCCGTGATCTCTCTCTCGCATACCTCGCGAGGGGGCTAGGCAGGTGCCCTCGCGAGCTTTTCCTTCTCTCTGCCTTCTCGTGAGTCACCCTTGTTCGAGCCTAGAAGCTGGCGCAACTCTCCTGAATCCATGCCCCTTGGGTACCGCGATGCAAAGCGCCAAGTCAAGGTTCGGGTGAATGGTAAAATCCTCTAGCGCACCCCCTAACAAATTCTTGCAGTTCCTGAGCAAATGTAGATATCTCGTGAAGGAAGGGGCATCCCAAACACGCCAGGTTAGGTTATCTCTGCGCAAAATAACAACATGGCACGTGAATAACACGCAAGTTGCATTAACCAAGAACCATAGTTCGATACACGCCCCTTTGGGCCCATACTAGTTTTATTTTCTGGTGCAGGGAAAGAAAGGAAAAAACCAAACAAAGCGGCATTTCAACAATCTGCGAGGGCAGGCCCTTAGCGACGCCCAAGCCTAGCCACACCCCTCCTCGTGCTTCACGGAGGCGCGTCGACGAGATGACCCACTGCCTCCTTCGAAGCGAGCATGGCGGCTAATCATAGCCACTGCTGCTGGAGCTGTCGCAGGAGGGAGAGCCGCCGTATCTGGAGGAGATGCGGTCGCTGCTGAGGGCAGGCTCGCCCTCACCCTCGTCACGACCGTCGCCAAGGCCGAGCACCTCCTCGCCATTGTTCATCTCGGGGCAGCATCCGGCGCGGCGGCCATCTTCCCCGAACACCCTCACGAAGAGGGTCGACCTGCCGTCATACATGAAGTGGAGCATGCACCGACTGCCTAGGCCGCGCGCGCGGGCAAACCTCTGCCAGCCGCGGGCCAGGGCTATGTTGCCCGTGGCAGAACTCTCGACCGTGACCCAGGAGGCCTTGCTGCAACAACCATCCGCCTGCAACCAGAGCCCTCCTAGACCAGGGGCTGGCAGCTCAGCGACAAAGAAGCGCGGAAGCTGGAGCCGGTTGCCGGTCAGGTTTTCTGACCAAACAACGAACTCCGGCGATGCCTCCGCTAAATGGAAGCACGGGCGGGGAGGCCTCGCCACCATCGCGCACCTCGCCCCGTCAAGTGGACCGGCATGGTTGGGACGGCCCCCTCCGTGTGCCGTGGCACCGCCTCGATGGTGAGCCACGGCGGGGGTCGCAGCGTGCTTGCACGGGCGCCCGCGGCCGCGCTTGGGCACCGTGGAACTAGGACCCTTGCGAGGGGCCTTACCCTTCTCGGCGGCAGAGAACTTCCTTTGAGGCACCATCGGAGGTACTGCGAGCAATGCAGCAAGAAGGAGGAAGCAAGCAAGGAAGAGATGGGCAATAGGGGCTCCGCCCCCTCTCCATTTATAGCAAGAGAAGGCCAACCGGCGTCTCCCATGATCACAGGTAATGATGGTTTTCCTTGCATGTCGCAGGGACTTGTCAAGTCGTGCAGTCGGTGAAGCAGCGTGGGGAAGCGGAGACGCCCACATTCAATCAACCGCCACGCGTCAACCGAGGCCGCAGGCTTTTGGGGCCCGCGATGCTTCGAGATTGACCCTTGGCTTCGCCGCGAAGCCAAGCCCGAGCGCACCTTGGGCCTGGGGACTACTGTCGGCGTCCTGGGAACGTGGGTCCCCAGACTTGCCTGCCTGTAGCCCGCGGCGTGGCTGAGCCAGCAGGCCGTACGATCCATCTTCACCAACAAAGCACCCAAGACCCTCGCGAGGGGCCAAGCCTCGCGAGGCGGACGGCGCAAGACCTCCTCTGGAGTGGCCTAGCTAGGCAGGCTCACGAGGAGCGGAGATATCAAGGCGAGGCAAACCTCACGAGGCTCTCGTGACGTGAGCCTTGACGATCGACACCAGGTGGGCGCCAGGCGAGCACCAGCGTGCATAGCGTCCTTGTTTCCTCTTTGGTGCAAAGGGAGGCAAGCGCAGTCGCAGAGTACCGAGGCCTCAGGCAAAGGTTGCCAGTTCGGTGCAACAAGACCAAGACCATGGACTGCAAGATGGAGGTCATCGTGGAGCCCAAGACGGCGTCACCACCAGAGCTTTGTGCAGGCGAGGACTACCTTTTGTCAGGATAGCTTGTACTAGCTATCCCCCTTCAAATTAGCCCGCCATTGTTGGCTCCCTTCCCGCTCGAAATTTGGGAAGAGGATCAGGGCCTCTATAAATAGGACTAGCCACCACAGTGGAGAGATCAGCTCGAGAGAGACACAAGTCCATACGCACAAGAATGCCTCAATCTCAGGAAGCCGTTCTGCCCTTGTATTGTTCATCATCTGCCCAAGAGGCAATCTACCACCAGCACACTGGAGTAGGGTATTACACCACAATGGTGGCCCGAACCAGTATAAACCTTGTGCCCTTCTGTGTTGTGAGTTCGTCGAGTTCATCCGCGAGATCCTAGCAAGCTAGAGCGTAGATCGGTTGGAGGGAAACACTTCGCGCGCACCCCAGTGTTCGAACCTTAAGGGTTTGCCGGGACCCCAACCCCGACAGTGGTGCCGCTGGAGACACCGCTCTCCTGAAGCTCCTGGCTGAGCAGCTGGTTCTTCTCCTTGGGGACAACCTCAGGAGGGTAGATGACACCTTCGTTATCTGGGTCTTCGGCCGCTGCATCCTGGTAGGCGCGCTCTAGAGAGCACACCACATCCTTCTCCTCGCAAGAGACTGTGATGACGCCGCAGCTCCTTGGCATCTTGAGGATGTTGTAAACATGATGATCCACTGCCATAAACTTGGCCAGGTCTGGATACCCAAGGATGGCATTGTACGGCAGGCGGATGTGGGCGACGTCGAAGTTGATGAGCTCAGTGCGGTAGTTGTTGCGCTTGCCGAAGGTGACAGGGAGGCGGACCTGCCCTATCGACGTGGTGGAGCCGTCGATCACTCTTGAGAAGGGTTTGGTTGGCTGCAGCTGATCATACAACACTTGGAGGCGGATGAACATTTCGACGGAAAGGACATTGAGCCATGCGCCACTGTCGATGAGGGTCTTTGTGATGAGTATGTTGCTGATGATGGGCGAGCAGAGCATCAGGAGGGCGCCCGCAGTTGCCGCGCACTTGAGCTGGTCAGATGAGATGAAGGTACTGGTGTACTTGGACCACCCGAGCGGGCGTGTGACCTCAAGCCTAGGGAGGGCTGCGTTCACCTCGCGAGCACACTGCTTGGAGATGCGCTGAGAGGTCGAGGCCTGAGCGCCGCCCAAGATGCAAGTGATGGCACGAGGCTCCTGGAAGCCCCCAGCCCCTCGTCCTGGTGATGGTCGTCATTCCTCCTCGGTGGTGGCGGCAGCGGAGGGAGGCGAGTATTGCCCTGAGGGCGGTCCACGCGAGGCTGGTCCCTCCAAGCGCCCTCACGAAGTTGGTCCTGCCAACGGTCCTCGCGATGCCGGTTATGCCACTCCTGGCGGGGGCCACGGTTGTCCCAGCGTCCTCCACTTCGGACTCTCCCACGGTCGTAGCCTCGGTCGTTGCGCTCGGGGCATCGACTGAAGCACCCATCACGGATGGCCTTGAGCTCCTGACAGTCGTCGGTGTTGTGGCTGTGCATGTTGTGGAAGGCGCAGAACGGGCGGTTGGCTTTGGATGACTCGTGGTGGTCGCAGCCGCGCTTCATCTCTGGCTCCGCCACGAGCACGGCAGCCCCCTTGCACTTCACGTCCTTGGTCTTGTCCTTCTTGTGTTCCGGCTCGGCGGCAGGGAGCTCGAGAAGGGAGAGGCGTCCCTCCTCAGCTCTCGCGCACTTGGTTGCCATGTTGAACATCTCCAGAGCTATGCACAGGTCCTCATGTATGGCGAGCTCCTCTTTCATCTAGACATCACGGAAGCTGTCGGAAAATGCTGAGATGATGGCCTCATCCTTCACCTTGGGGATCTTGAGGTGAACACTGTTGAAACGCTGGATGTACTTCTGTAGGGTCTCCCCTAACTGTTGCTTGATGCACCGCATGTCACCAGTGGCAGGCGGGCGGTCGCGAGTGCCTTGGAAGTTGGCGACGAAGTGCTCGCGCATCTCTCCCCAGGAGGAGATCGATCCCGCGAGCAGGTTCAAGAGCCATGAGCACACGTCGTGTTTGAGAGCTATGGGAAACCAGTTCGCCATAACTTTCTCGTCGCCATTGGCCGCCTCGATGCTTAGCTCGTAGAGCTGCAAGAACTCAGCAGGGTGGGCTTGAACTTGCCGGGCCAGACAATGCTGCGCAGCTCAGGGGTGAAGGCGCGACAACCTGCCATGGTCACTGGAGCCCATCGTGGAGGTAGAGCCTGGTCTTGGTACCCACGTGCCGCCGTCGCATGCGGCGCGTGATCTTGACGTGGTGGTGCGGGGAGTGCAGGAGCATCTTCTTGCGGCCGCGGGACTTCCTGGCAGCTGCCTTCTTCACGCGTGGGCGCCCTGCGCGGTGGGTCGCGCCGCGGGGCTGTGCGTTTTGGTGCGAGGATGATGTCTTGATGTGGAGGTGGCGGAGGGGCTCCATGGGCTACATCGCCCACAGCAGGGAGCGGATGTGGCAGCGAGAGAGATGGCACATGAGAGCCCCTAGCGGCGCTGACGAGCTCGACGATCCGGTCCATCCAGTCTTCGTAGAGGTCGTCGACGAGGCGGTAACGTAGGAGCTCGTGCGCCATGAGCAGCACGCCCTGTGTGTCTGCAGGTGCGCGACGAGTGTGGGACGACGAGCCGACCAGAGTCAGCGATGGGGTGGCGGTGCGTCCGTCCCACCGCACAGAGGGGTGCAGCGACGAAGCTTGCTACTCGTTTTGCGCCGGGACGATGGCGGCATTGCCAGTGGACAATGGAGAGCGACAGGGAGGTCCACCGACGGGCACCGTCTGGGTGACACGAGCTGCAAGGGTGGCCTGACGCTCTGCATGGGCCCGGCGAGCATTAGCCATGGATGCGGCAGAGTAGTGGTGTGTCGATTGATGGAAGAAAGGCTTCAGCGCACCCCTACCTGGCGTGCCAAATGTCGGATTACGGGTTCCGGCAAACCCTTGTGTGGTTCGAACTCCGGGGTGTGCACAAAGAACACTCTCTTCCTAGCTCGCTCGCTCAACGATCTCACGACCTAGCTCGACAGACCCAAGGAACAAGAGATATGAGAGTTAATACTGGTTCGGGCCACCTTGCGTTGTAATACCCTACTCCAGTGTGTGGTGGATTGCCTCGAGGGGCTGAGGATGAATTAGTATAGGGGATGAACAGCCTCAGGAGGTGAGGTGTTCTTGGGCTCGATGAGCTGATGTGTGTGAGGATGATCTCCATGCCCCCCCCTTGCTACGGTGATGGCTAGGTCCTATTTATAGTGGCCTTGGTCCTCTTCCCAAATGTTAGGCGGCAAGGGATCCCACAACTGCCAAGTTTGAATGGGGACAACTAGTACAAGTTATCCTAACAAAAGGTTGTCTTTGCCTACCAAAGGCTCTGGTGGTGATGCTGATGTGGGATCTGCGATGACCCCCGTCCAACCATCCTGTTGGTCTTGGTCTTGTTGCACAGATATGGAAGCCTTTGCCTCATGCCTCGGGACCCCGCGGTTGCGCTTGCCTCCTTAGCAGCAAAGAGGAAACTGGTACACTGCGGCCGCTGGTGCCCACATGGCCTTGGTCGTCATGGCTGACGTCACGTGAACCTCGCGAGATGCCCCTTGCATAGTTATCTCTGCTCCTCGGGAGCCAGCCAAGTGAGGCCACCCCAGGGAGGTCTTGGTGTCATCCGTCTTGCGAGGCTTGTCCCCTCGCGAGGGTCTTGGTTGGTCGCTGTTGAAGCTGGGCCGTACCAGGCTGTTGATGAAGCCACGCTCGCGGGCCGCAAGCAGGCAAGTCTGGGTACCCCCGGTCCCAGAACACCGACAACGACTACATCAACCGCATTGATAAACGCTTCTACTTAGCGATCTACAAGGGTATGTAGATTCTCTCCCCCTCTCGTAGTTATGCATCTCCATGGATAGATCTTGTGTGTGCGTAGAATGTTTTTGTTTTCCATGCAACATTCCCCAACAAATGGTATCAGAGCCACGTCTATGCGTAGATGATATGCACGAGTAGAACACAAAGGAATTGTGGGCGGTGATGTTCATATTGCTTCCTACCAATGTCTTATTTTGATTCAGCGGCCTAGTAGGATGAAGCGGCCCAGAGCAACCTTACATGTCCACGCACATGAGGCCTGTTCCATGAACTCACATGCAACTTGTTTTGCATAAAGGTGGCTGGTGGGTGTCTGTTTCTCGTACTTTAGTTCAATCATATTTCATTACGGCGATCCTTGCAGAAGGTTAAATAGCAACTTGATAATCACCTTTGTGGTTTTGCATAGGTAAGACCGTGTAGTGGCCGGATTTCCGCGACATAAATCCCAGCAAATGACCCTTGTGTCATCACCGGCCCCAGGATTATTGTTCCTAGTGGACACTTCCTTGATACCGAATTCCAAGCAATTACAAGAAATTGAGTACAAGACCACAAAGGTCAAATGAATATAACAAGGATATCAAGTGGTGGATGATGGTAGCGAATCGTGGATCTCCAACGTTGATGGGACTCCATTCCCATAGGAACAGCTGACCAGGATAATTCATATCTCGCATGGCTGCTATCTTCGAATCCTAGGGTGCGAGGTGTCTTCGCAGTACTCCTCGCCGAATCATGATCTGGCCAAGACAATAGCCAGGGATAAGCCAGTAAGTACGTTTGAATGTACTCGCAAACATGATAAACAAAACATATACTGGATGCATATGCTCATGATGATTTAAAATATATGCATGTGCTGACTGAAAATCAAAGCATAGCATGATAAATATTCATATGGTGCAGAAGGATAAACAAATCATGTTAGTAGTAAATCCAGGAAGTGACATGGAACATCGGGCGTTGGACCGCCTGAAGGATTCCAATAAAAATGCCAATCAGGTGTCTAAAAGTGAATCGGGCGAGATAGGACCGCATGAGAACTCAAGCGATGCCATGAGAGGTCTTGAAAATACATGCCATAGTCGGGTGTATGAAGCGACGCCTCATAAAGGGCTTATATGAGAACAATAAATGGAGTATCCAAGTGGACTAGTTATCCCAAGTCATACCCAGATATGAAAATCAAAATGAGTATCTCGGGTGGTCTAGCCATCCCTAGAGATACTCACAGTTGCACATAAGAGGAAAGGGTTAGTCCACAACAATATTTATATCAGCAATAATATTCATAGTGACACCAGTAGTGACAATAATTATCTTGCAGAATGAACCATGATCAATTTAATTATTTCCTCCGAAGACTTACACTAAGATCGACACTTGACCAATCCAAACTGTATTCCTTAACCATGGACACGGCTATTCGAATAGATATAACTCTGCAGAGGGTGTACTCTTTACCCACATGTATAGGATTTCTTTAGCCAACCCCAAGATGCTGACTAATTCCCGTTACGACCATTGGGTTGAAAACAGACCTGGCCAACACACACTAGATTAACTTTCCGGATGCTAGGAACCACCCAAAGCATCGTTCAAGAGAAACTCTAAGGCGGGGAGACCATCGTCTCCAGTAGCATGGGATCACTATTAACACGCGTGCATTACAAGGGGTGCCCTCCTCTCAGCCCAGCTAGATACACCCATGCCCCCTGACTCGATGACTGGCATTGCAGCCGGTACCTGGAAACCCTCATCGTGGCTTCTCTGTACGGTGTGTGCAGGGAAAGGGGTTAACAACTTACTAAACTGTACCCTGCCTATGGCAGGGACAAGTGGTAGCACGAAACTAGTATGGGGGTTACCGAGACAAGACTCGATCTACGGTCAACTCAGGAGGTTTAAGTTTTCCTGCAGTGGTTAGCACAATATATTTCCTTAGAGGTACCCGATAGGGTCAGCACCTGGTATGTCTCGACATACCCTCACTGATCATTCTCGTCACAACGAGATTTTAGTCTCACGGTCACTTTCTCGTGATTGATTCTTTCCTGTAGATTAGCCTGGACCAACACATGCATATATGGCACGTGAAAATAACCATACTCACTTATACTTCATGAAGATAAAATACCATGAAGGGGGATCATGCATGTATGAGCAATACTATGCAAACTTCATATGAGTTCAACATATTCATAATTCAATTCTACATGCAAAAAAACAACTAAGCAATCACCATATCATGTGTTCAAGATGCTTGCCTTGAGCATGCAGAAATGTTTGGTGTACATCCAAAACTTTGAAAATTATATCTCCCCTCCATTTCCTATTTTCGAAATATTGTAATCACCACATAATGCCAAAACAGTGCCAAAAGTTGTTTGGACAAAAATATGTAATAAATACTAAAATACACTAGATGGAATTTTAGAAATAACAGAAAAGGAATCAAATGATTTTGAGCTCAGATGATTTTCCTAGGAAATTCCTAAGCTGAGATAATTAAGGAAATAAATATTTAGTAGATTCAGGAAAAACCAGGCCTAGGAAAAATGTTCACCCTCTCTGGGTAAATAAAGCATGAATTTAGAAGTGTGTGGAAATTTGAATAATCAAATTTGGATTTGAAAACTTCTCTAGAATTAATTGCGATCTGCTAGTAAAGAAAAAGAGAAAAGGGTAGAAGTGCGCAATGGGCGGGACTTAGCCGCCTGGCGCAACTAGGCCGAACCCAGCCGTTCGGCTACGCGGTAGGGCCGATGACGTCGAAGACATATTCACATAGTATGTCTTCCCCGCGTGAAGGCGGCCCCAATGGAGTTAGTCAGCCACCCACATCATGTCCTCTGGCCGAACTGAGGCGGAGCTCCGGCGAGGATCGCCAACGATTGGTGGCTCTGTTTGGAAAACCGAGGTTGTCGTGGTTTTGTCACGGCAGATGTCCTTGTGAAAGGACTTAGTCGTGTAGCCATCGCTATGGGTTAGCTTAAAGGGGTTAAAGTGGACAAGGGACACGAGAGTTTTATACTGGTTCGGGCCCTTACGATGAAGGTAAAAGCTAACTGTTGTGATGGAATTGCTAGGGTTTCGATGACCTACGAGCGAATCCACTTTGCCTGGCTCTCGAGTTGTTTTCTGTTGTTCCTAAACCGCCGTCGGGTTGTCCCTTTATATACATAGGTCATCGCCCGTCAGTTTACAGAGTCCCGAGGCCGGATCATCAACGTGTACAACTCGGTCTCTATTCCTCCTATCTTACAATACAAGTTTACATGATAATGTCGGTTTATGTCTACAGGCCTTAACCCGCCTTTGGGCTTTGGGTCTTCATAAAGCGCCAACGTCCTTTGTCTTCCTGGGCTTCTAATCTTCATAGAGTTAATCCAGCCACTCTTGGCCAGTCTACGTCCAGTAGTAATATCCCCAACATTAGGCCCCAGATTGATTTGAACTTGTTCATGTCAATCCTCAATACTTAGAAAAATTCCTACCCTTGCACCTTCGCATAAATCTTGTAAACCGCCCTGACGTCATCCTCCGGATTTGTAGTAAACCGCCATGACATCACCTGCTTATTTAAAGCTGAAGATATCCCTTCTATTAATAAGCATCTGACAATCGAGGCAACAATCTCGTTATCTATCCATTTTTTGGGATCCTCGATTCCCGTGCCTATCACTTATCTCTTTGTCCTTATAAATAGGGTGGAGGACCCCTTCCTTTTCCTTCTGTTGCCCTTTCCTCTCTTCTTCCTCCTTGCGACGCCTCTGCACCTGAGCACCGCCGTCGTTGTCAAGCTTCGTAACTGCCTCATCATTGGTCACAGCATCAACCTGACTGGATCAGAAAAACGCGGCGCACCTCTTCTGCTTCAACAGCTCCGGTAAGTCTTCCCCCTTTTTCTTTGTAGATCCACTTAGGGTTTCAGTGTTCATCGGAGTTCATCGAAGCTCCAACGCTATTCTTCTCTTTCCTTTCTAGTAGCATCAAAGACTAGCTAGATCCGTTAGCTCTTTGTGCGACCGTAGCCATACTCTCCCTTTTTCTTATCATACCATCCTCTTCATATAGGAAAATCTCATCCGAACCTGATAAACTGGTATCTGAAATTTAGGTCTAAATATATTCTAGTTTTCTGTCATACCACAGATCTGAAATCATCGTATAACTCTTGTGAAACTTGTTTTCCTTCACTTAGGCATTTGTAGATCTATACTCTTCATACCAATATAGGCGGTTTAATTTTTGGAAGTATGATAATCCGGCATATACCATTAGTCCCCTTGTAAACAGTTCATCGCTTTACCACTTAAAAAACACTCGCCGTAGGTGGTTTATAACCTCCTCCGGTTTATCAATACTACATGCTTGAATTCCTTTTTACCCAACCTGTTGTACCGTACGCCTTGTCATTAATGAATCATAAACCGGCATTATTTTCTTTCCATATGTTCACTTGCAATGGACAAACAGTTATATTCCTGTAATTGGGTCCCTTCCCGGGTTACTGAGGAGCAACTGAACGGAATGGTCAAAATTGGTACTTTACCAAAGAAAAATGAAATCCGGTGGCGAGTTCCTGGGCCGGAAAATCCTCCTACCCCTAGAGAGGGTGAAGTAGTGGTGTTTGTTGATCATATAGGTCGTGGTTTTAAACCACTTGGATCCAAGTTTTTCTGGGATGTACTGGACCCAACTCTGTATCCAATATCTGCAACTTTCAGGTTTTTTGTGAAGCATATCTACAAGAAGAACCAACTGTCGAGTTATTCCGGGATTTCTTCCACTTAAACTGTCGCACTGAATTCATAGACGGGCCCAATACTGAACTTGGTGGCGTCTCCATTCAGAAAAGGAAGGATGTTAGTTTTCCTCACGCCAAACTTCACAGTCACCCAAAGGAGTGGAATCAAAGTTGGTTCTATTGCAAGGACACCTCTCCTGAAGGTGAGATTTGTTTGCCGGGTTACCGTGCTCACCGGCTCGCCAATACTCATCCACTTCCACAATGAGTAAGTGCCCAGTAACTGGCCTCGTACACCCCACAAATAGCCAAGCTTAGAGCTTTCAAGGCCACGATTTTAAAAGGTGTGGACTTCGTCCGTTGCTGGATATCCTGGAGTATCTTGCCATTAAGTCGCCGCTCCGGTTTAATGTGCGAGTACACCGGTGACGTAAAAGACTCCCAACGTTACATTGACATTCAGCTAACAGATGAGGAAGTTACCAAGTTTGTTAAGAAGATGCTGAATGAACCGGAAGTTGTCTGTAGCAAGACCGGGTTAAGCCCCTTTTATACACAGAACAAACCGCCCGCTATAAGTATTGTTTTTGCTTCCGCTTTGCACCTGATATTTTTGAACTGTGCAACTTCGAATATCCTCTTCCTATTTTTAAACAGGGTGATGATCCGTTCTGGAAGAAGAAACCTCTGGAGAAAGCAATGAAGCCTTCTCGACCTAAAACAAAAGCTGTCAAGAAAACCACGAAGAGAAAGGCATCGGAACCCATCGGTTTAGAGCTTGATGATGACCCTGATGAACCGGAAGGAGAGTAAGAACTTGATTCACTTGGTTCACTTTTCATGCACCTCATTGACAATGATATTTATCAGGAGGACGCTGAGGCAGCCAAGCTGATGATGCAGAGGTAATTATCCTTTCCACTAGTTCAGACCCTCTGCCAACACAAAAAAATCCGTCAAGCAGTTCGAAAAGTAAGATTTTCTCACCCTCTTGCTCACTTGGATCCAAAATTTCTTTCGAAGAAGCAGCAGCACGAGGCTCGCCACACAACCCGGCACAGCGGCCAAACGGTCACTTCAACCGGTTTACCGAACACCCCGGTTCGAAAACGCCTACCTGAGGTCACACCCACTTCTGACACTTCTTATCCCAAGGCCGGCTATTTCCGACAACCTCTTAATCCGTCCGATTCGAATTATCAGGTGACACCACCTTCATCATCCAGCGAATCAACGGCCACACAACTCCCTAATCTTAAGACCGTTGATGGGTAAGTATTTCAACTCAATCTTTTTGATGTTTCACACTTTATATGATGTGCTAACCTTTGCACCTGTTCTTTTTAGAGCCAAAGTCAGACCCAGTAAGAAGGCTCGGGTGAATAACCCTTCTGAAGACCATGCGGTGATTGAACCGGAGTTGACTACTGAACCGGAAGGCCCAAATACTGAGGCCACATTAGATGAACCGCCCCCTCAAGATCATGACGTTGATGAACAAGTAGAAGTTGATACCGCTGTGCAAGATGATAAACCGGCAAGTCCAGTTCGGACCGATGACGGACATTCTAGTCCAGTGAAGGCTGCTAATATTCCATCAACTCCAAAAAAAAGCTGCTGGTGACAAGGAAGATGAGGTTATCATTACTGGTGTTGGCCACATCTCTCCAGGCCATCCTGTTCTTTTGGCAAAACATAGTGCCAAGGAAGAGCATGCTGCCATGGAAAAAGGCAAATGGAGCATCGATTTATCAAGCTATGCCCACCTCAGTGCTCAAGAACTCCACTCTGGCTTTCTAAACCGTCTGCACTCAAATCGTGACTATGAAGCCGGTTTAGTGAATCTGATGAAGGAGCGCTATGAGGTATTTTCATCATTTTTCCTTTCTTAAATCCAATTTGTAAGTACCAACTCTAGTAGCCCCCAAGGGCCGGTTTATGATGGCAATCATAAATCGGGACTTTGTAATATTTTAACCCTTGCACGCTTATCTTTCTCATGTTAAGTAATCTTGAAAATAAACCGGTACTTTATCGTTGTGTTCTTGTACTTTTCGCCTGTGTAGCCCCCAAGGGCCGGTTTATCTTTCCAAGGTAAACCGGGTCTTTAACCAATGCTTCAATGTGAACAGATGTACATTAGCCCCCAAGTGTGAAAGATAATGCTTGCATTGTACTTGGGACTTGCATAAAAAAATTCTGATAACAGAGCAAATAGGCATTAGCCCCCAAGTACAAAGTGCATAACTTGTTATGTGCTTGGTACTTTAAATATACATAACCCATTGATGATACATCTTGTCTTTGTAGGCCGAGCTGAGTAAGAAGGATGCACAAACCGCTGACCTTCAGGAGAACATTAAATCTCAGCAAGTGGAGGTGTCCAAAGCCAAGGAAAAACTGACTAATGCTTTAGAAGCCATGGAGAAGCTGAAGGAGAGCTTTAAGAAGAAGCGTGCAGATTGGGACGCAAAAAAGGCCGCTTTAGCAAAGAAGGTCGAAGACACAGAAGCAGCCCTGAAACCGGTGGTTGAGGAACTCACCGGTTTAAAGCAGCGAATAAACGCTATGACTTCCGCTGTGTTTGGTAAGCGTCCTACTCTGACGTTTGTCCAGGTCACCTTTTCCTTATCAGCTGCCGGTTTACTGATGCTTGCAATGTCATAGGGACCCGCATTACCGATCTGGTATCTGATATGCGGATGAAGCTGAAGGTTGCCTATACATTGATAGAGCAGCTATATTCCGGATCCCAACGGGCTATCTGCGCTGCTGCTTACAATAGGCCTCCTCCAACTTTGATAAAAGAAACCATCGAGAAGCTTTCAATGCCGCGTGCCCGATTGGATGAACTGAAGAAATCAGCTGCAAGGTCAGGCGCTATTACTGCGCTAATCCGGGCCAAGGCATGGATTCCAGATCTTGAACCGACAGAAATTGGCCAAGGCTACCCCAACATAAAGGAAGATGGTTCATAATTCAACAATTATGATCTCCGAAGACTCACAAGGGAAATGCGACCCATAGCGAGCAAATTGGCGGAGGAAACGGATCTATCTCATTATCAGCCGGTTTACGATGTTGATCAGAAAAGACATCCCGCGCCGATACATGATGTGAGGATCTTGTTCCACCAATTCGTAAGTACACTTATGCCCATGAAATTGATCCTTCCCCCCTTATAAGTGAAGAAGCCATGTTCCAAGCTTTAACCGAAATCGACTGGACAACAATTGATTTCCAGCCACTGGGTAGACAGGAGGAGGATGCACCTACTCAAGATGATCCGCAATCGTCAAGTCGTCCTGATGATGAATCCTGAACCGGAGAGCAGTTTTAGCCCGTCATAGACTACCCTTTCTTGCTGAAACATTTATCCTGTGTGGGCTGAAAAAATGCCTTGTAATAGGCTAGTTCAAACACTTTGCCTGTTATGCCATCGAGCATACTTATGTTGCTGGATACTGATAACTCGCCGTGCTTTTTGGGATTGGTATTTATATTCATAATCCGCAGTGGTTGTATGCTAACTTGTTCCTGCATACAAGAGATTGAAAAAAAGGGTCCTGGCGGTTTACGGCTGGACGGGTCATGATGCCCAAAAAATAGAACTTGTATGTAGGACCAAGGTTGTTTTACAAGATAGAAAAATACTTGTTACCTTGTTCTTTTTCCCATGGCTGTGTAAAAAAGAGGTGATAACACCAAGCTGGAGTGTAGATGGCTCCTTGCAAGTTTGCCGGTTTACGATAAAACCATACCAAGTTATGATAAACACCGGTTTAACCATATAACACTGGTGACTAGTAGTCAAAACCAGACCGAAACAGAAAAAACCGGACTATAGCTGATCATGTACTAACAATTTAGCATTGTAAGTCACGCCAACTTTTAATAAATGCCGGTTTATGAGAAATACTTATGAATATCAAAAAAAGAACAACTTTGCAAAAAAACACAAGAATAATATGCAAGGCTTTTCATGGGCTTCCAGGCCACTGAGTTAAACCATTTTTCAAAGCCTTTTAAGATGGACCTCAATCTTTAACCAATCATCATTTTAACTTTGACAAGTTCAGGATCTATGAGATTGACTTGTCAAACGTTCGACGGGTCATACCAGGTTTACCTGGATGGAGTGGCCTACTTAAAGAGGCAGGATAACTCGGGGTTTTAGGTGAATACACCTGGCTTCCAAGCCTGGCTTGATAGCCTATTGCAAAGGTGCAGACTCTTTGTTCTTTGAGAAGCAAAGATCCCCTAAGCAACATTTGGGCTGTGCTCGATGGGTGCCTATGTTTGAGTTGTGCTGGTGCAACACTCTCTTTGGCCCCACATAATTTCCTTTTTGGCTGTAAGCCGATCAAGAGGTGTAGCTATGGTGTAAATAGAACCAAGCCCCCTAGCGATGTCCCTTTGGCTCTAAGCCGATCAAGAGGTGTAGCTAAGTTTCAGATATGACCTAGCCCCCTAGTGATTTCCTTTTATATATGTAGCTTGACAAGCCGGATTAATAGAAATCCACTTTGTAAATAGAAGCCCCCATGAAAACCCATGATGTAAAACAAACAGAGACCACGCTTTAGCTGAGGCTCCGGTTTATTATATTGACTATAATATATACATTGTCATAAGCATGTACATAGAAAGAGCCTATGGCTCAAGTATAGAAAGGCCGAAGATGAGCTATATTCCACGGCCGCGGGGTCTCCTCCTCTGATTTACGTGAGTCTTTGTGCTCTCGAACATCAATGAGGTAGTATGATCCATTGTGCAAATTTTTGCTAATCACAAAAGGCCCTTCCCAAGGTGGGGATAACTTGAGCATATCAGTCTGATCCTGGATGAGCCGGAGCACCAGATCGCCATCTTGAAAAGTCCTGGTTTTAACCCGGTGGCTGTGATAACATCAAAGATCTTGTTGGTAAATCGCTGAACGTGCCGCCGCAAGATCACGCTCCTCATCTAATAGGTCCAGTGAATCCTGACATGCTTTCTTGTTATCAGTTTCAACATAAGCCGCCACGCAGGGCGAGTCATGACGTATGTCACTACGAAGAACTGCCTCTGCTCCGTAAACCATGAAGAAAGGCGTGTAAACTGTAGATCTGTTTGGTGTGGTGTTGATGCTCCATAACACAGAAGGTAACTCCTCCACCCAACAACCCGGTGTCCGCTTTAAAGGAACCATAAGCCGGGGTTTGATACCTCTCAAAATTTCTTGATTGGCCCTTTCTGCTTGGCCGTTAGATTGGGGGTGAGCCACTGATGACACATCAAGCCGGATGTGCTCTCGTTGATAGAATTCCTCCATAGCACCTTTGGAAAGATTAGTACCATTATCAGTGATAATGCTTTGTGGAAAGCCAAACTGGAATATCACCCTTTTGATGAATTGAACCGCCGTGGCTGCATCACACTTACTGACTGGCTCTACCTCTACCCACTTGGTAAACTTATCAACTGCTACCAATAGGTGAGTCTTCTTATCGACCTCTTAAAAGGTCCAACCATATCGAGCCCCCAAGTTGTAAATGACCAAGTTATTGGGATCATCCTTAACTCTTGGGCCGGAACATGAGCACGGCATGCAAACTTTTGACAACCATCACACCTCTTTACCAGATCCTCGGCATCAGCGTGAGCCGTTAACCAATAGAAGCCGTGACGAAAAGCCTTAGCCACCAAGGATTTTGAACCGGCATGGTGACCACAATCTCCCTCATGAATCTCACGCAATATCTCACAACCTTCTTGAGGAGAGACACAACGCTGAAATGCTCCTGTGACACTACAATGATGTAGCTCTCCATTGACAATGGTCATTGATTTCGATCGCCGGATTATCTGCTGGGCCAGAGTTTTGTCCTCTGGTAACTCGCCCCGGTTCATGTACGCCAGGTACGGGACCATCCAATCCGGAATAACATGAAGAGCCGCCACCAATTGAGCCTCCGGGTCGGGCACATCCAAATCCTCTTCTGTAGGTATCTTCACTGACGGATTATGCATTACATCGAGGAAGGTATTGGGTGGCACCGGTTTACATTGAGATCCTAAGCGACTTAAAGCGTCAGCTGCTTCATTCTTCCGCCGGTCTATGTGGTCCACTTGATAACCCTTGAAATGACTAGCCACTGCATCCACCTCTCGTCTTTATGCTGCCATAAGTGGATCCTTGGAATACCAAGTGATACATACCTGCTGAGCCACCAGGTCCGAATCACCGAAGCACTTAACCCGGCTTAAGTTCATTTCCTTAGCCATCCGAAGACCATGGAGCAAAGCCTCATACTCAGCTGCATTTTTAGTACAAAGGAACATTAAACAGAGAACATAACAAAACTTATCACCTAGTGGGGATGTTAATATGACTCTAGCCCCCGAGCCCTCCAATTGCCTGGACCCATCAAAGTGAATAGTCCAATAAGTGTTGTTTGGCCTTTCCTCCGGTCCCTGCGACTCTGTCCAATCATTGATGAAGTCCACAAGTGCTTGGGATTTGATTGCTATGCGAGGTGTATATTTGAACCCATGAGGTCCAAGCTCAATAGACCACTTAGCAATCTGGCCGGTGGCTTCTCTGTTTTGGATGATATCTCCCAGTGGAGCTGAACTGAGCACTGCGATAGGATGACCTTGAAAATAATGCTTCAGCTTCTGGCTTGCCATAAAAACTCCATACATCAGTTTCTGCCAATGTGGGTATCTCTGTTTGGATTCTATAAGCACCTCGTTGATATAATAAACCGGCCGTTGAACCGGATACTCTTTCCCAGCCTCCTTGCGCTCCACAACAATAGCCACACTAACAGCTCGGGCATTAGCAGCCACATATAGCAATAAAGGCTCCTTATCAATCAGATCTGCAAGGATAGGTGGGTCGGCTAACTGTCTTTTTAGATCTGCAAGTGCTTCATCAGCAGCATGACTCCAGACGAAGTGATCCGTTTTCTTTAACATCTGATACAAAGGGATACCCTTCTCTCCAAGGCGACTCATAAACCGGCTTAAGGCCGCAATCCGGCCCGCCGGACTTTGAGCATCGTTAATGCATGCCAGTTTAGCCAGAGACGTGATAGCTGTGATTTTCTCCGGATTAGCTTCAATCCCCCTGTTAGACACCAGAAAACCCCAAAGCTTGCCTGCCGGTACACCAAAGACACATTTGGCCAGACTAAGCATCATCTTATAAACCCGGAGGTTATCAAAAGTTTCCCTCAAGTCACCTATCAATGTCTCCTCCTTTCTGGATTTAACCACAATATCATCCACATATCCATGTACATTGCGTCCAATTTGTTTATGTAGATAGTTCTGAACACAGCAATAATAAGTTGCCTGGGCACTCTTGAGCCCGAAAGGCATAGATACATAGCAGAAGGCTCCAAAGGGGGTTATGAAGGCTGTCTTCTCCTGGTCCTTAACTGCCATTTTGATCTGATGATAACCAGAATAAGCATCCAGAAAACACAAATGGTCACAACCTGCTGTAGCATCAATAATCGGATCAATATGAGGGAGAGCAAAAGGATCAGCTGGACAAGCTTTGTTCAAATCTGTGTAATCCACACACATACGCCAAGTGTCGTTTTTATTAAGTACTAGCACCGGATTAGCTAGCCACGCAGGGTGAAAGACCTCCACGATGAAACCTGTTGCCAAAAGTCGGGCTACCTCCTGACCAATAGCCTTACGCCTTTATTCGTTGAAGCGGCGGAGAAACTGCTTGACCGGTTTAAACGTAGGATCTATATTAAGGGTGTGCTCAGCGAGTTCCCTCGGTACACCTGGAAAGTCAGAAGGCTTCCATGCAAAGATGTCCCGGTTCTCACGGATGAAATCGATGAGCGTGCCTTCCTATTCCGGATCCAAGTTAGCGCTGATGCTGAACTGCTTGGATGAATCACCAGGAACAAAGTCAACCAGTTTAGTCTCCTCAGCCGATTTAAACTTCAGTGCCGGATCATGCTTAGTAGTTGGCTTTTTCAAAGAAGTCATATCTGCCGGATCAACATTGTCTTTGTAAAATTTCAGCTCCTCCGTGGCACAAACCGACTCAGCATAAGCTGCATCCCTTTCTTCACATTCCAAAGCGATCTTCCGACTTCCATGCACCATGATGGTCCCCTTATGACCTGGCATCTTAAGCTGTAGATAAACATAACAAGGTCTGGCCATGAACTTAGCATAAGCCGGCCGTCCGAACAGGGCATGATATGGACTCTTGATTTTCACCACTTCAAAAGTCAACACCTCTGATCTTGAATCATGATCGTCTCCGAAAGCAACTTCTAGAGTTATCTTACCAACTGGGTAAGCCGATTTACCAGGCACTACCCCATGAAACACAGTGTTCGACGGTTTAAGACTCTTATCTGTTAACCCCATGCGACGAAAGGTTTCATAGTAAAGGATATTGATAATGCTTCCTCCATCCATAAGCACCTTCGTAAATTTGTACCCAACCTGGGGTGCCACCACTAAAGCCAGATGACCCGGATTGTCAACCCGGGGTGGATGATCCTCTCGGCTCCACAGGATGGGTTGTTCAGACCAGCGCAGATAATGAGGTACCGTCGGTTCAACAGAGTTAACAGCCCTTTTATGAAGCTTCTGATCGCGCTTACATAGGCTAGTGGTGAAGACATGATACTACTCTAATAACCAGATTGCTGGTGTTGTTGATTCCCTTGATGATTGTAACCTTCCTGGTTGCCCTGGCTGTTTTGATTGCCATGTCCGGTTTGGTTGCCCTGAAACCCTGAACCGGAACTGCC
Organism: Triticum aestivum; assembly: GCF_018294505.1. Lineage (NCBI taxonomy): Eukaryota > Viridiplantae > Streptophyta > Magnoliopsida > Poales > Poaceae > Triticum > Triticum aestivum. The sequence goes on along the minus strand of NC_057803.1, from coordinate 160,537,818 downwards.
ACCACCATAACCCGGCCCATGGAAACCGCCTCCTGAACCACCGGGCGGTCCATTGTCATATTGAAAAAGATTTGATTTTTTGAACTCCCGCATAATGAAGCAATCTTTCCAAAGATGCGTAGCGGGTCTCTCCTTTGATTTGTGCTTTGGGCAAGGCTGATTTAACAGGCGCTCTAGGTTGGAACCTGACCCTCCACCCCACTAGGGCGGTTTACCCTTACGCTGCTGACCGTTATCCTGGGCGTTGGTGTTAGCCACAAAGTCCAAGCTATTGTCTGCCTTGCGTTTACCATTGTTCCCATGACCTGCCGGATTATGTTGTTGCCCCTTGGCGTTAACATTGTCGCTCCTCTTTCCCTTCCCTGTCTTGTCATCCTCAGACTCGGGGTCCTTGGTACTATCAAAGTCGGCATACTTCACTAGAGTCGCCATGAGTGTTCCCATGTCATTACAATGGTGTTTAAGCCGTCCCAATTTCAGCTTCAAAGGTGCAAACCGGCAATAGCCCTCCAATGTTAAAATGGCTGTGTCAGCGTTGATGCGGTCCAACGAATGCAAAATCTCCAAAACCCGGTGCACCCAGTGGGTCATTGATTCTTCTTCCTCCTGGACACAGGCAGCTAAATCCACGATGGACATAGGCTGTTTGCATGTATCTTTGAAGTTCTGGATAAACCGGGCCCTTAACTCGGCCCATGATCCAATAGAGTTGGCTGGTAGATTTTTAGCCATGTGCAAGTTGTTCCCTCCAACATCATGGTAAAGTACTTGGCACACGCCGCTTCGTCCATATCCAGCATCTCCATTGCCATCTCGTAACTCTCCACCCATGACTCAGGGGATAAATTGGTGGTGTAATTTGGCACTTTACGCGGGCCCTTGAAGTCCTTGGGTAACTGTATGTTGCGCAGAGCTGGAACAAGACATGGCACTCCCAAAGAACTGGAAGTAACCCCCGGTTCCACCGATGTTGTTGGACGTGCCCTAGCGCGATCCACTACATCATGGGCATTGCCACCGCCACCCGCCGGGTTATTGCCACGGGGTGGATTACGATTCCTCGCACTTCTTGATAGAGACGGCTCATCGATGTGCCTGCTGTAGCTCCGGCTTGGCGAGGAGTGGAGTAAATCCTTTCGCAGCTATATGAATAGGCCTGCTGATGAGTCAAAGCGTCTGTAGGAGGTCCCTAGCCCGTCGTGTCTCAACTGCTACGGGGGACTCGGCATCAATCGGGAGAGCTGCCAATCGTGAAGCGGCCGCAGTGATGTTATCCAATGGGTTAGAGTAATGACCCGGAGGTGTTGAAACGTGATGTGGTGGAAGGTCGTTTTGACGAGGTGGAGGAGGCGGATCGGTCGCACGAGGCTGAACCGGCGCCCTGGTCTCTGGTGCCTCCACGGGGTTTACCACAGGTTGGTTGCTGGTGCCTAGTCCGGGTGTGTTAAAGAGATTCCTCACCTCTAAGACTGACGGAAGGCATGATCGGTATCTTCTCCTCATGACGTCCTCCGACGCACTCTGATCCAGCATAAGCCGGTATGCCTGAGCCTCCAATCCGGCCCGCTCTGTAGCCATCCTGGTATTTTGTGCTGCTAGGTCCGCTTTAGCTTGAGTGATCTGATCCTTCACCTTTGCAATCTCTGTGTTGTGTTTATCCCGGTTTGCCACATCCAACTCCACCGCCAACAACATTGCTAAAGCGTCGAATAGATCAGACAAAACTTGAGTCGGAGGCGGCGTCGAGCCCCTGCTCCCGCTAGTGTTGCTATTGCTGAACCGGAGATCATTGCTGCAGCGGTAGAAGAGTGTTGCGCTGGTTGTGTATCGTCCATGAGGACCGCGACCCGGCTCGGCAGATCAAGGGGGTCCGGAATACTGTTGCCCACGGAACCTCCACTAATCCGGCCATCCTGCAGCTGCTATAGCGACTCGGTCTCTCCGATTGAAGACTCGTCATCGGAGCAGACAACGGTTTTGCCACCAGATGTCGATCCATCCTCATATTTTGCCCCATGGATGACACCTACGAAGACATGCTTTACGGCGGGCTGAACTGGGGCAGAGCTTGCACGCTGAGCCGTCTCGATGATGTTGGTGCAAATGTCCGGCTCAGGGCCCGGTTCGCCGATCTTGCCGATGAAGACATGAATTCCACCAAAGGGGACCCGGTACCCGTATTCAATTGAACCGGCCTCGCGACCCCATCCTGGGTCGTCGATGCAGAGCTTACCGCGACGACTTTTAGCCATCCGGCCCACAGCGTATCCCTTGAGTCCTTCGAAGCTACCCTTCAAGGAGTCGAAACCATCGTGTGATAGCCCCGCGGTGGGCGCCAACTGTCATGGTTTTGTCACGGCAGATGTCCTTGTGAAAGGACTTAGTCGTGGAGCCATCGCTACGGGTTAGCTTAAAGGGGTTAAAGCAGACAAGGGACGCGAGATTTTATACTGGTTCGGCCCCTTATGATGAAGGTAAAATCCCACTCCAGTTGTGATGGAATTGCTAGGGTTTCAATGACCAGGGAGCGAATCCGCTTTGCCTGGCTCTTGAGTTGTTTTCTATTGTTCCTAAACCGCCGCCGGGTCGTCCCTTTATATACATAGGTCGACGCCCGTCGGTTTACAAAGTCCCGAGGCCGGATCATCAATGTGTCTCTATTCCTCCTATCTTACAATACAAGTTTACATGATAATGTCGGTATATGTCTATAGGCCTTAACCCGCCTTTGGGCCTTGGGTCTTCATAAAGCGCCAACGTCCTTTGTCTTCTTGGGCTTCTAATATTCATAGAGTTAATACGGCCACTCCTAGCCGGTTTATGTCTAGTAGTAATATCCCCAACAGAGGTCATCCACGAGCTCAGGAGGTCGAGGCGAACACGTGGGTACCTTGGTCGTCGGAGTGGAGGGAGTCGCGGGTGGCGAGCTCAGCCGAAGAGCTCTGTCGGAGGCAAGTTTGGTGTTTCGCCCACAGGCCATCTCCGATGGAATTTATGAGCGGGACGGATTCGTGGGAGCTCCAGGAGTCTACTGGTGGAGATAAGAGAGTGGGGGAGGCTGTGGTGGATTCAGAATCAAAGCAGCAGTGGCGGCGGCAGTGGTTTCCAGAATTGGAGAAGATGATCTTCTCTGTTCATGCTGCTACTACGGGAGGATCAATTAGGGAGAGGGAGAGTGAGATGGTGCTATTTGAGGGCCTAGGGTGGCTTTTATAATGCGAGGGCATTGGTTCTGTGGTGTCTAGCAGATAAGCACGGCGGCGATGATCATTACAACAGCAGGTGAGGCCGTTCAGGCCAGCAGGGTGGTCGGTGAGGACGGTAGCCATCCACAGTTACTCCTAGGAGGAGCTGGGTGGCTCGGGGCGTGTCGTGCATTGCGGGAGGAGAAGTGGCCGTGTGGGACTCGTGGGCGGTGGACCTGGTTGCCGTGGACAGCGGTGGACGATGCTTGGAGCCAAGGCGAGTTGTCGGCGAGGGTCCAAGTGGTCGGGCTGATCCAGAGGTGGATCAGGTTGAGAGGGGGAGGCAGCAGAGACATGGCAGGAGCTCGATGTCGATGCATGCAAAACACACGCTCTGGACGTGCCTAGAGCACGTGCAAAGAGTGCTTGACGAAATGCCTCAGTGGTCTAGGAGCCTCTGATGCCAGTGCAAATGAACATGATTGTGAACCTGGTTATGAGAGAGCTAATGGACATGCTGGTTTGGCCAAATGACCAAGTGTCCAAGGTAAGTTAGAAAGTGGCAACATTTGTGTCATGCCCACAAGGTGTTTGATAGAATGCTAGGGCTAGCTAGGAGACTTTGTTGGATTTGAAACTTGGCAAGATGGAGTCTCTTTAGATGGTAGAGATGATGGTGGAGTTGGTTTGGCAAGAAGAGAAACTTGTTAGTGCAAGTTTTACCTGAATTCAATTCAGGATAGAAACTACAGAGGAGTATTTGGTGGACTTGTAAGTTGAAATTGGAGCTGCCCTTCAAGACTTAAGGTACTAATTGGAAGGACTAAAAGGTAAACAAGTTTCCGAACTATCGGAGCTAGGAAAATTGGGGTTGCAGTTGTAACTCATAAATGGGACAAAAATGAAAAGAGAGTGTATCACTCAAAATTTTCAAAAGACCTAGTTAGGTTTTGCCTGGAAATGATATACATGCATCACATGACCTCTCACAATTTTTGGGGGATTTTAAAACAATTATTTAAAATGATTTTAGTGCAAGAGAAGTATTTCAAAGGCTGAAAATGCTATTAAAAGAATTATTTGTGGAAATTTTTATTATGAAAATATTTCCTACTGTTATTAATGATATAAATGAAATGATTTACAAAACAACCAAGGACCACAACATTCTACAAAATAATATTCTATAGAGGGAAGAATTTTGTAAAATAGAAAACAGAAAAGGCTGTGAAATTAATAAATGACCTAGTATAACTCAAAATTTCATTCCTGGCCAAATTTTACTTAATAAAATTATGGTTGAATTTTTGGGGTGTTACAAACTCTACCCCCCGTAAGAAAATATCATCCTCGAGATTTGTTAAGGGTGGAAGAACTAAAACCAAATCACAACAAATGATCATATGCAGAAGGCAATCATGGCAATGCACTTATGACATACGCCCTAAATTACAATACAATGGTTGCATCACGTAAACTGGTGCTAGGTACTGCAACAATGACCGTCTACGGTCTGAAGGTGAGTTCTACAAGGTCTTATGGAAGGGTTCCCGGTGCTGGAGCACATTCTTCTTCCAGGGGAAGTGAAGGAAATAAACGAAGAACACGCCCTTCCGGAGTTGGCCAAGGTGGTCCACCAATGGCGATATGGGGATTCAGGACAACAAGATAATGGAGGCATTCCATTAGTTGTTGGGTTAGATGCTCCTGGGCCAACACATACTGAACGAGATTAGCCAGAGCTGGATCTCTTTCTACACGTTCACAGTGGAACGTGGCTTCTGCTCCAGAAGCTACGTGGCTCGGGAAATAGTAGTATTTCCTTTCACTGGTAGCAGGTACCGTGAAACAAAGATGGGTAACTTCTTCATAAGCAGCAACCTCAATAGCTATGCCTGAGGTTGGCATGGATCATCCGACGAAGACAACATATGGAGGGACTTGATTTAAATCCTCTCATGGGATGTGCAAAACTGTCTACTATTTTGAGGAATCAGGGGTGATCCTCATTTTAAACAACTCATACTGCGGTGGGTGGCTAGAACCAAGTGTATTGCGGGTCAAATCCACAAAACCTTAACAAAACTACCAGGGCTTGCATCTGGAGTTCTCAGGTAGGCTCCGGGGTGAGACATGGAAGGATGAATGGAGAAGAGCGGTGCTCAAGTGTGGTGGTGGCTGGTGTGGTGTATGGATACAACCCCTTATAAGGTGCCTGGATCAGGAAACACGACGCGGCGCTGGTACGACTTGTGCATCGGCTCCGATATAGGGTTGTCCAAGTCAAATTGTCAGACACCACTTCTCAAAAGGAGTGTGACATATTACTGTGCATGTCGGCAGTCACGTATAGCATTTATTCTATTGACATATGCCAACAATTTACGCTAGATCACACATAGTACCATTACAACAATGGCACACGGGTAGTTTACAACCTCACCACGCCATGCGATTGCTACCTTGAAAATACAAGATAATAGGAGTACTAAGATTTGACAACCATACTGGTGGACTCAATCCACCTCGTTGACATCTAGTGTGTGTGTCTTGTAGATGTCGGGGCTTCTCTGTTAGCTTCAGTGTTAGAGTTGATTGAGGTAGGATGTGGAGCTACAGTGCTGGGATAGCAGTGATGCCCCTCATGGGGTCTCGTGGTCACAATCCCGTTGGAGTATGTCTCCAAGAGATGACGAGTTCCCTTGGGGAGGCAAAGGCATTGCCTGGATAGATGACAGGAGCAGACCTTCGGGGCTCACCTGGCCTCCCAAGTATCATTATCGAGGTGTCGGTGTCGGTTGCAGCTTCACCTCTCACCGGTGTCAGGAGAGAAAGAGTCCCGTGGGTCGCAATCAGATCATTGGTGACCTAATCGAATAGTGCCTCTTGCGCTCTCAGGTAGCGCACCAGATGCACTAGAGTAGGATCCGACTCATGGTCACCGTTGGTGACTTGGGTCGGGCTACCATAGCCTTCACGACTAGGGTAGTAGAAGAAAGGCCAAGTGTTAACACTCAGTGACAAGTGTAGGAGACTAACTATACCCTCTCGGGCTGCAAGTTGGATGGCTTGGGGCTTTTCGGATGTCGTCCTCCTGATGAACATATTATGGGGGTTTGTCTATGCCAAAAGCATGAAGAGTGAGATTGGCAAGGATGGCTAAGAAATCTCCAAGCTCAGATGTGGTGGTCTCATTGTGAATGATGGGACCAAGCATCTTGGTGGCTTGGAAACGGAAATCTGCCTGCGAGTGAGGGTTGTGATGTGCTGAGTTGGGCCAAGGCTTCCTTATAAGCCAGCGTGGTCTTCCATTGCATGCTTGTGGATGGGACAACTCAGGTGTCGGCCACAGACGCACGACCTATGGGCTAGGATGTTGGGTTGGGCACCGACTATCAAAAAGATGTCAGCTAGCCAATGTGCGTTGTCGGAGGGCTTGACTATGGATAGGAAAGGATGTGGATGGTGTGGAAGCCTAGAGATAGTGACATGCTAAGATAGGATTAGCCAGTGGTTAGCCTGGCTCTAATACCAAGGTTGTAGGGGACGGATCTCTGGGACATAAATCCCAGCAAATGACCTTGTGTCATCACCAGCCCCAGGATTAATGTTCGCTGTTGGACACTTCCTTGATACAGAATTCCAAGAAATTACAAGAAATTTAGTACAAGACCACAAAGGTCCAATGAATATAACAAGGATATCAAGTGGTAGATGACGGAAGCGACTCGTGGATCTCCAACATTGATGGGACTCCCATTCCCACAGGATCAACTGACCAGGATAATTCCTATCTCGCACGGCTGCTATCTTTGAATCTTAAGGTGTGGGGTGTCTTAGCAATGTCAATCGCTTAAGCGCCTTGTAATTTCTTTACTTTATCACTATGCGTTAGCAATAGTTGTAGAAGCAATAGTTGGCGAGACGACCCCAATGCAATGATGGAGATCAAGGTGTCGTGCCGGTGACGATGGATATCATGATGATGCTTTGGAGATGGAGATCAAAAGCACCAGATAATGACGACCATATCATGTCACATATTTTTGACTGCATTTGATGTTTATCCTTTATGTATCTTATTTTGCTTAGAACGACGGTAGTACTATAAGATGATCCCTTCACTTAATTTCAAGATAAAAGAGTTCTCCCTGAGTATGCACCGTCGCCAAAGTTCTTCATTTTGAAGCACCTCACGACGATCGGGTGTGATAGATTCTATGTTCACATGCAGAATACTTGGGTTAAACTTGACGATCCTTGCATGTACAGACATCGTCTCGGAACACTGGAGACCGAAAGGTTGAACGTGAGTCATATACATAGTAGATATGATCAACATAGAGATGTTCACCTTTGAAGACTACCCCATCTCACATGATGATCGGACATGGGTTAGTTGTTTTGGATCATGTATCACTTCGAAAACTTGAGGGATGTTGATTTAAGTGGTAGTTCATTAGTAATTTGATTATTTGAACTAAAATTTATCATGAACTTAGTCTTACTAGTTTTTGCATATCTGTGTTGTAGATCAATGGCCTGTGCTACCATTCCCTTGAATTTTAATGCGTTCCTAGAGAAAGCTAAGTTGAAAGATGATGGTAGAAACTACACGGACTAGGTCCGTAACTTGAGGGTTATCCTCATTGCTGCATAGAAGAATTATGTCCTTGATGCACCGCTAGGTGACAGACCTCCTACATGAGATGAGGCTGATGCTATCAATGTCTGGCAAGCTCGATCTGATGACTAATCAATACTTCAGTGTGCAATGCTTTACGGCTTAGAACCGGGACTTCAAAATTGTTTTGAACGCCACAAAGCATATGAGATGTTCCAAGAGTTGAAGTTAATATTTCAAGCAAATGCCTGGGTTGAGAGATATGAAGTCTCCAACAAGTTCTTTAGCAGTAAGATGGAGGAGAACAGTTCTATCAATGAACACATACTCAAAATGTCTGGGTATCATAGCCACTTCACTCAGCTGGGAATTGATCGTCTAGTTGAGAGTGTTATTGACAGAGTTCTTCAGTCATCGCCACCAAGCTACAAAGGCTTGGTGATGAACTATAACTTGCAAGGGATGACAAAAACGATTCTCGAGCTCTTTGCGATGCTGAAATCGGCGAAGGTAGAAATCACGAAGGAGCATCAGGTGTTGATGGTTAACAAGACCACTAGTTTCAATTAAAAGGGCAAGGGAAAGATATGGAACTTCAAGAAGAATGGCAAGCAAGTTTCTGCTCCCGTGAAGAAGCCCAAAGCTGGACCCAAGCCTGAAATTGAGTGCTTCTACTGCAAGGGAAATGGTCACTTTAAGTGGAACTGCCCCAAGTACTTGGAAGATGAGAAGGATGGCAAAGTGAACAAAGGTATATTTGATATGCGTGTTATTGATGTGTTCCTTACTAATGCTAATAGTAGTGCCTGGGTATTTGATACTGGTTCGATTTCTTATATTTGTAACCCAGAACACGAGCTGCGGAATAAACGAAGATTGGCTAAGGACGAGGTGACGATGCGCGTCGAGAATGGCTCCAAGGTTGATGTGATTGCTGTCGGCACGCTACCTCTACATCTACCTCCGGGATTAGTTTGGACCTGAATAATTGTAATTTGGTGCCAACGTTGAGCATGAACATTATATCAGGATCTTGTTTATTGCGAGATGGTTATTCATTTAAGTGTTGAATAATGGTTGTTCTATTTATATGAGTAATATATTTTATGCTCATGCACCTTTGATGAATGGTCTATTCTTGTTGAATCTCGGTCGTAGTGATACACATATTCATAATATTGGTTCCAAAAGGTGCAAAGTTCATAATGATAGTGCAACATACTGGTGGCACTGCTGTTTAGGTCATATTGGTGTAAAACGCATGAATAAACTCCATGCGGATAGACTATTGGAATCACTTGATTATGAATCATTTGATACTTGTGAACCACGCCTCATGGGCAAGATGACTAAAACTCTATTCTCCGGAACAATGGAGCGAGCTAATGAGTTATTGGAAATAATACATACCGATGTATGTGGTCCGATGAGTGTTGAAGCACGCGGCGGGTATCGTTATTTTCTAACCTTCACAGATGATTTGAGTAGGTATGGTTATATCTACTTGATGAAACACAAGGCTGAAAACATTTGAAAAGTTCAAAGAATTCCAGAGTGAAGTAGATAATCATTGTAACAAGAAAATAAAGTTTGTATGATCTGATCGTGGAGGTGAATATTTGAGTTATGAGTTTGGCCTTCATTTTAAGACAATGTGGAATTATTTCACAACTCGCGCCACCAGGAACACCACACTGTAATGGTGTGTCGGAACGTCGGAACCGTATTTTATTAGATATGGTGTCTTCTATGATGTCTCTTACCGATTTGCCTTTATCATTTTGGGGTTATGCAATCGAGACAGCTACATTCACGTTAAATAGGGCACCATCTAAATTTGTTGAGACAACACCATATGAACTGTGGTTTGGCAAGAAGCCTAAGATGCCATTTCTTAAAGTTTAGGGATGCGATGCTTATGTAAAAATGCTTCATCTTGATAAGATCGAACCCAAAGCGGAGAAGTGCGTCTCCATAGGATACATTATAGAAACTAATTTCTAGAGAAGGAGTTTCTCTCAAAAGAAGTGAGTGGGAGGAATGTAGAACTTGATGAGGTAGTTGTACGTTCTCTCGAATTGGAAAGTAGCACATCAGAGAAAACTGTTCCCATGATGCGTACACCAACTAGAGAAGAAGCTAATGATAATGATCATGAAACTCCGGATCAAGTTACTACTGAACCTCGTAGGTCAACCAGAACATGTACCGCACCAGAGTGGTACAGTAATCCTGTCCTGGAAGTCATGTTGCTACACAACAGCGAACCTTCAAACTACGAAGAAGCTATGATGAGCCCAGATTCCGACGAATGGCTTGAGGCCATGAAATCTGAGATAGGATCCATGTATGAGAACAAAGTGTGGACTTTGGTGGACTTGCCTGATGATCGACAAGCCATTGAGAATAAATGGATCTTCAAGAAGAAGACGGATGCTGGTGGTAATATCACTATCTACAAAGCTCGACTTGTCTCAAAAGGTTTTCGACAGGTTCAAGGGGTTGACTGCGATGAGACTTTCTCACCCGTAGTGATGCTTAAGTCTGTCCGAATCATGTTAGCAATTGCTGCATTTTATGATTATGAAATCTAGTAAATGGACGTCAAAACTGCATTCCTTAACGGGTTTCTTAAAGAAGAGTTGTATACGTCCAGAAGGTTTTGTCGATCCTAAAGGTTTTCCCGGTCATGTCTACATCATTCTCGAACACGTAGGGTCCGCACGTTTAATGTTTGTTGATGTGAGTTATGTGAATTGGTGACCAAATATTGTTGAGAGTCCTGTATGAGGTCACGGACATGACGAGGAGCTCTGGAATGGTCTGAAGGTAAAGATTGATATATAGGACAATACTATTTGGTCTCCGAAAATGTTTCGCAATGCAAAGGGTATTTGATATATAGGACAATACTATTTGGTCTCCGAAAAGGTTTCGGAAGGGGTTCCGGGAGACCTACGCGGAGTTATTGGGCTTATTGGGCCAATGAGGGAAGCACATCAGCACACAAGGGGCTGGTGCGCCCCACCTGTAGACAGCCGGTCGTTAGGGAAGGAAAGGGGGGCACCTAAAGGCAGGGCAGCCGCCGGCCCCCCTCCTACCTTCTTGTCCCCCCTCGGGAAGGAAATGGGGGCGCGCCTAGGCAGGCGCCCGCCAGGGTGGGGCCGGCCCCCTTGGGGCGTGCCCTAGGGCAGCCCCTTCTCCCCCACCTATATATATGAGAGGCAGGAGAGGGGCAACAGACACCACGATCCCCAAGCCGTGCGCGGCACCCCTCTCCCTTTAGTTCTAGTTCCTCCTCCATCCACGTCCGTTGTGCTTGGCAAATCCCTGCGGATAGTTTCACCAACACCATCACCATGCCGTCGTGCTGCCAGAACTCATCTACTACTTTTCCTCTCTTGATGCATCGAGAAGGCGAGGACGTCATCGAGACGAACATGTGCTGAACGCGGAGGTGCCGTACGTTCGATACTTGATCAGGCTGGATTGTGAAGGTGTACGACTACATCAACCGTGTTGATAAACGCTTCCGCTTAGCGATCTACAAGGGTATGTAGATGCTCTCTCCCTCTCATAGTTATGCATCTCCATGGATAGATCTTGCATGTGCGTAGAAAAACTTTTGTTTTCCATGCAACTTTCCCCAACACTCTCACTCAAAGCCTCAAAAGAAATGCCCACTGTCTGCTTGAGAGTAGTCTTATTATCTTCCCCACAACCCTTCCCTAAGAAGATGATGATTTCTATAGGTTATTAACTTTCTTCCGTGATGCAACCTCATAGTCCTGCAAAATAGTTCCGAGAGCTTGAAAGTTTTCTTGGGACCCCTCTAGGAACAACACACAATCACTACTACAGGATGGTCCGAACGCGACACTACGATCAGAGACCGTTCGACGAAACTATGTGAGATGCCATAATCGCAAACGGTGGTGTAAAAGAACCGTAAAAAAGGTGCAAAATGTTTGCGATGGCAGAGCTATCAAACATGGTTCAGATTTTAGTTGCATGTGCGATGCAGGGCATATGGTTCAGCTCAATGAACTGTTTGCGATGAGGCGGAACAAAAGAAACGGGTAGCCTGATGAAGGCGTGTGCGATATAGAGCATACGGTTCACTCGGATGAACTGTTTGTGATTAGGGAACACAAAAGAAATGGTCAGCCAGATCAAGGTGTGTGTGATACGCGGCATACAGGTCCGTAATTAGAAATGTGTGCGAAGACCAATAATAACACAGACGATTGCTGCTAATAAGTCGTGTGATTTGCTCTGTCTACAATAGAATAACATGTATATATATATAACTGAAATAAACATCCAATTACATAAGTGACTATACAGATCATTCGCACACACCTCAATAAACAATTGCATGCATTCTAAAGTAGGAGAAACGATCGTCTAGTCATCTACTTCTTGTGACGCTCCCGCCATTGCTATGTGGCTCGATCCCTCGTCTGGGTCAGGAAGAAGACAGTTCCTCATGTCAACGATCCACCTGCACATCTCGTAGCTTGTGTACACGTCCATGGCCGCATACTTGACATGTTGTTCATCCAGTCTCTTATGCCACACACTGTGCCAGGCGTTCCTGTCCTTATTGCTTTCTTCCTTCATCTTCATGTAGTACGGGTTGATGATGGCCGAGGCGAGGTCAACTAGGGAGTTCAGTTTGTTTTTATCGTTGCCCCGGACCTTGTAGTGGCTTTGGATGTTGACAAAATTCGGGCATTTCAAGTCGGAAACCTTGAGCGCTTTTAGATCATTGGTGGTGCCCACCGTAGCGAAACTGTAGTCGGAGCTGTTGATAAAACTGGAGAAACGCTCGCAAGGCCTTGTGGCAAGGTCGTGGTGGGAAACGTGGACGTCATGTCGCACGCACAACTAGGCGACGGCAACCTTCTGATTGTGCATGGCACGACCGATGGTGTACTCGAGGTCAAAGCCGACCATTCGGTACTTGTACTCGGCAAGAAACTACTCCATAGTTTGGATGGAGCTCTCCACCGAGACCGGATCGTTCGTGTACACTACCGAGAGGGCCTTCCCCCTCACGTGGGTGTCCACTACGTGATGCGTGGTGAACTGCCCGCTGTTGTCATTATCGGTGCTGGGAGCGCCATTGGAACCACTGGATGTCCTCGTGGGTGTGCTTATTGTGTCGTGTGAGATGAGAGATGAAGGTAAATGGCCGCACGAATAAAAGGGGCCGGGCGATGCGGATTCTCGGCAGGTCCGCATGGCAGTTTTTGCAGCGGGTAACTGCATCGCCGCGCCGTGCCCGGCGCAACCGCTTGCACACGAACGTGCGTGATCGTGCGCCAACCCCAAATACTAGAAGCGCGCGTGGAGGGACGAGGGCAGAGTACCCGTAGGGATGCGAGCAGAGCACGCCGCGGCCGCCTGAACAGCAAGCAACCACACGCATAGAGCAGTTGAACAGGCAGGAAAATGGTCGCCTACAAGCCGATCGACAGTTGCATCGCTGCGCAGAGAGCGGCCATGTGCTACCACCTCCGTCTAGTCTATAGTATCCTTTATACTCTATGCCATACTTTAGCCTCAAATTTAACCAACAAAATGTTAATGCATGTTTTAAAAACTATATAATTGGAAACTATGTTCAAATACAAATCCAACTATATAATGTTTGGCGACATGCATTCGTATTTTATTATTTAAATCATACTTATAAACCAGGACGGTGGTATAGTAGGTAATTAAATCGCATATGTTTTTTTATTAACCGTATGTGTACGTGGCCTTTCATCCTCCTCTCGCACGTCTTGTCACCCTGCTGCCACAGACGGCTTACAGCGCAAGCTTGCGCAGCGCGTGGGGGCGTTCTTTTGGCCAAATGGTGGTGCCAATGAATCATCGGTGAGCCCGTTCCCACGCAACCTCACTGGTTCCCGCGCAAGCTTCCCACCCGACTCGGTGAAATCCCCCAAAATCCCAGTGCTTACCAGCCTGCTATAAAAACCCTCACGGCCGGTGAGTCCTGCGTTGCATTTTCCACTCCCTCCATGTAGCTTATCTCGTTTGCCTCTCCCATAATCGCCAATGGCACCGTTCCATCGTCGTTGTTCATCCACTCTACCATCATCAAAGGACAGCTCCAGCTGGGAGGCTACACCGTGGCGGTGGCGCAGTCCCCGGCGTAGTGTAGTGCGTGTGGCGTCCCTCTTGGGTGTGTGCGGAACACTGCTACCTCTTGAGCACTGCGTTGGATTTCCCAGAAGAGGAGAGGATGTTGCAGCAAAGTAGCGTAAGTATTTCCCTCAGTTTTTGAGAACCAAGGTATCAATCCAGTAGGAGGCTATGCGTGAGTCCCTCGTACCTACACAAAAACAATAGCTCAACGCAACCAATGCGCTTAGGGGTTGTCAATCCCTTCACGGTCACTTACGAAAGTGAGATCTGATAGAGATGATAAATAATATTTTTGGTATTTTTCGTATAGAGATGCAAAGTGAAAAGTAAAAAGCAAAGTAAGAAAGCAAAGCAATAATAAAGTGATGGAGATTGATATGATGAGAAAGAGACCCGGGGGGCATAGGTTTCACTAGTGGCTTCTCTCAAGAGCATAAGTATTCTACGGTGGGTGAACAAATTACTGTTGAGCAATTGACAGAATTGAGCATAGTTATGAGAATATCTAGGTATGATCATGTATATAGGCATCACGTCCGAGACAAGTAGACCGACTCCTGCCTGCATCTACTACTATTACTCCACTCATCGACCGCTATCCAGCATGCATCTAGAGTATTAAGTTAAAAACAGAGTAACACCTTAAGCAAGATGACATGATGTAGAGGGATAGTTTCATGCAATATGATAAAAACCCAATCTTGTTATCCTCGATGGAAACAATACAATACGTGCCTTGCTGCCCCTTCTATCACTGGGAAAGGACACCGCAAGATCGAACCCAAAGCTAAGCACTTCTCCCATGGCAAGAAAAACCAATCTAGTAGGCCAAACCAAACTGATAATTCGAAGAGACTTGCAAAGATAACCAATCATACATAAAAGAATTCAGAGAAGATTCAAATATTATTCATAGATAGACTGGATCATAACCCCACAATTCATCAGTCTCAACAAACACACCGCAAAAAGAAGATTACATTGAATAGATCTCCACGAGAGAGGGGGAGAACATTGTATTGTGATCCAAAAAGAGAGAAGAAGCCATGTAGCTACTAACTATGGACCCGTAGGTCTGAAATAAACTACTCACGCTTCATCGGAGGGGCTTGGATGATGATGTAGAAGCCCTCCGTGATCGATGCCCCCTCCGGCGGAGCTCCGAAATAGGCCCCAAGATGGGATCTCGTGGATACAGAAAGTTGCGGCGGCGGAATTAGGTTTTTGGCTCCGTCCCCGATCATTTGGGGGTACGTAGGTATATATAGGAGAAAGAAGTACGTCAGTGGAGCTTCGAGGGGCCCACGAGGCAGGGGGCGCGTCCTAGGGGGGGGGGCGCCCTCCACCCTTGTGCCCGCCTCGTGGCTTTCTTGACGGAGGGTCCAAGTCTCCTGGATCTTATCTGATGAGAAAATCACGTTTCCGAAGTTTTCATTCCGTTTGTACTCCGTTTGATATTTTGTTTCTCTGAAACATTGAAATAGGCAAAAAACAGCAATTCTGGGTTGGGCCTCATGTTAATAGGTTAGTCCCAAAACTAATATAAAAGTGGAAAATAAAGCCCAATATAGTCCAAAGCAGTAGATAATATAGCATGGAGCAATCAAAAATTATAGATACGTTGGAGAAGTATCAAGCATCCCCAAGCTTAATTCCTGCTCGTCCTCGAGTAGCTAAATGATAAAAGGAGAATTTTTGATGCGGAGTGCTACTCGGCATAATTTTAATGTAATTCTTCTTAATTGTGGTATGAATATTTAGATCCGAAAGATTCAAGACAAAAGTTCATATTGACATAAAAATGATAATACTTCAAGCATACTAACTGAGCAATTATGTCTTCTCAAAATAACATGGCCAAAGAAAGTTCGTCTATACAAAATCATATAGTTTAGTCATGTTTCATTTTCGTCACACAAGAATGCTCTCATCATGCACAACCCTGATGTCAAGCGAAGCAATTGTTTCATACTTTAGTAATCTCAAACCTATAAACTTTCACACAATATATGAGCACGAGCCATGGACATAACACTATGGGTGGAATAGACTAATGAGGGGGGTTATGTGGAGAAGACAAAAAAGGAGAAAGTCTCAAATCAACGAGGCTAATCAATGGGCTATGGAGATGCCCACCGATTGATGTTAATGCAAGGAGTAGGGATTGCCATGCAACGGATGCACTAGAGCTATAAATGTATGAAAGCTCAACAAAAGAAACAAGTGGGTGAGCATCCAACTTTCTTGCTCACGAAGACCTAGGGCACTTGAGGAGGCCCATTGTTGGAATATACAAGCCAAGTTCTATAATGAAAAATTCCCACTAGTATATGGAAGTGATAACATGAGAGACTATCTACTATGAAGATCATGGTGCTACTTTGAAGCACAAGTGTGGTAAAAGGATAGTAACATTGTCCCTTCTCTCTTTTTCTCTCATTTTTTTGGGCCTTTTCTTTTTTTATGTCCTTTCTCTTTTTTGGGGCCTTCTCTTTTTTATGGCCTTTTTTTTATTTATTCCTCACTTGGGACAATGCTCTAATAATGTTGATCATCACACTTCTATTTATTTACAACTCAATGATTACAACTCGATACTAGAACAAAGATGACTCTATATGAGTGCCTTCGGCGGTGTACCGGGATATGCAACGAACCAAGAGCGACATGTATGAAAGAATTATGAACGGTGGCTTTGACACAAATACTATGTCAAGTACATGATCATGCTAAGCAATACGACAATGATGAATGTGTCATGATGAACGGAATGATGGAAAGTTGCATGGCAATATATCTAGGAATGGCTATGGAAATGCCATAATAGGTAGGTATGGTGGCTGTTTTGAGGAAGATATAAGGAGGTTTATGTGTGAAAGAGCGTATTATATTACGGGGTTTGGATGCACCGGCGAAGTTTGCGCCAACTCTCAATGTGGGAAAGGGCAATGCACGGTGGCGGGGAGGCTAGCAAGGATGGAAGGGTGAGAGTGTGTATAATCCATGGACTCAACATTAGTCATATAGAACTCACATACTTATTGCAAAAATCTACAAGTCATCAAAAACCTCGGCACTACGCGCATGCTCCTAGGGGGATATATTGGTAGGAAAAGACCATCGCTCGTCCCCGACCGCCACTCATAAGGAAGACAATCAAATAACACCTCATGTTTCAAATTTGTTGCATAACATTTACCATACGTGCATGCTACGGGACTTGCAAACTTCAACACAAGTATTTCTCAATTTCACAACTACTCAACTAGCATGACTTTGATATTATTACCTCAATATCTCAAAACAATCATCAAGCATCAAACTTTTCTTAGTATTCAACACACTCATAAGAAAGTTTTATTACTAATCTTGCATACCAAGCATATTAGGATTTTAAGCAAATTACCATGCTATTAAGACTCTCAAAATAATCTAAGTGAAGCATGAGAGATATCAATAGTTTCTATAAAACATATCCACCACCGTGGTCTAAAAGATATAAGTGAAGCACTAGAGCAAAACTATAAAGCTCAAAAGATATAAGTGAAGCACACAGAGTATTCTATCAAATTCCAAATCATGTATGTCTCTCTAAAAAGGTGTGCACAGCAAGGATGATTGTGGTAGACTAACAGGCAAAGACTCAAATCATAAAAGACGCTCCAAGCAAAACACATATCATGTGATGAATAAAAATATAGCTCCAAGTAAAGTTACCGATAGAAGTAGACGAAAGAGGGGATGCCTTCCGGGGCATCCCCAAGCTTTGGCTTTTAGGTGTCCTTAGATTATCTTGGGGTGACATGGGCATCCCCAATATTAGGCTCTTGCCACTCCTTGTTCCATAATCCATCAAATCTTTACCCAAAACTTGAAAACTTCACAACACAAAACTTAAAGTAGAAAATCTCGTGAGCTCCGTTAGTGAAAGAAAACAAAAGAACACTTCAAGGTACTGTAATGTACTCATTCTTTATTTATATTGGTGTTAAACCTACTGTATTACAACTTCTCTATGGATTATAAACTATTTTACTAGCCATAGATTCATCAAAATAAGCAAACAACACACGAAAAACAGAATCTGTCAAAAACAGAACAGTCTGTAGTAATCTGTAGCTAGCGCAAGATCTGGAACTCCAAAAATTCTAAAATAAATTTCTGGACGTGAGGAATGTATCCATTAATCGTCTGCAAAAATAATTAACTAAATATTACTTTCCAAATAAAAGTGACAGCAGTTCTCGTGAGCGCTAAAGTTTCTGTTTTTTACAGCAAGTTCAACAAGACTTTCCCCAAGTCTTCCCAATGGTTCTACTTGGCACAAACACTAATTAAACACAAAAAAACACAACCAAAAAATAGGATAGATAAATTATTTATTACTAAACAGGAGAAAAAGCAAGGAATAAAAATAAAATTGGGTTGCCTCCCAACAAGCGCTATCGTTTAACGCCCCTAGCTAGGCATAACAAGCAAGAATAGATCTAGGTATTGCCATCTTTGGTAGGCAATCCATAAGTGGCTCTCATGATAGATTCATATGGTAATTTTATTTTCTTTCTAGGGAAGTGTTCCATGCCCTTTTTAATGGAAATTGAAATCTAATATTCCCTTCCTTCATATCAATAATTGCACCAACCGTTCTAAGGAAAGGCCTACCGAGAATAATAGGGCAAGAAGGATTGCAATCCATATCAAGAACGATAAAATCTATGGGCACATAATTCCTATTTGCAACAATAAGAACATCGTTAATTCTTCCCATAGGTTTCTTAATAGTGGAATCCTCAAGATGCAAGTTTAGAGAGCAATCATCAAAATCACGGAAATCTAGCAAATCACACAAAGTTTTGGGAATAGTAGAGACACTAGCACCCAAATCACACAAAGCATAAAACTCATAATCTTTAATTTTAATTTTAACAGTAGGTTCCCACTCATCATAAAGTTTTCTAGGGATAGAAACTTTCAACTCAAGTTTTTCTTCATAAGATTGCATTAAGGCATCAACGATATGTTCAGTTAAGGCTTTATTTTGACTATAAGCATGAGGAGATTTTAGCAAGGATTGCAACAAGGAAATACAATCAAATAAAGAGCAATTTTCATAATTAAATTCCTTGAAATCCAATATAGTGGGTTTAGCATCATCTAGGGTTTTATTTCTTTTAATCCCACTTTCATCAATTTCATCATCAAGATCTAAATACTCTGAATTTTTAGAACACCTTCTAGGTAAAGGTGGATCATATTCAGTCCCATCATTATCAAGATTAATATTGCAAAACAAAGATTTAATAGGGGACACATCAATAACTTTTAGGTCTTCATCATTATTTTCATAGGAATGCGGTTTAGCGGCCATCTTATTGACTAAGGTAGTTTGCATATTCGAAATTTCAGCAGTTAATTTTTCAAGATGGGCAATTTGGGATCTTATACCATCAAATTCTTTAGACATATCATCGAGCTCTTAATTCATATAATTCATGAAACTTTTTTGTTCCTTAAGCTCACTTCTAAAGAAATTATTATGCTCAAATTGCAAAACCATAAACTTCCTGACGTTGTTCTTGATCTCCTCTAACCTTTCAAGGTGAAGATCACCAAATCTAGGTAGAGCCATCATGACAAACAAGCAATCCAACACACGAGCAAACAAAAAGCAAACGGGCAAAAGAGGCAAATAGAGAAAGAGAGGGAGGATAGAGAGAGAGGGCGAATAAAACGGCAAGGGTGAAGTGGGGGAGAGGAAAACGAGAGGCAAATGGCAAATAATGTAATGCGGGAGATAGGGATTGTGATGGGTACTTGGTATGTTGACTTTTGCGTAGACTCCCCGGCAATGGCGCCAGAAATTCTTCTTGCTACCTCTTGAGCACCGCGTTGGATTTCCCCGAAGAGGAGAGGATGATGCAGCAAAGTAGCGTAAGTATTTCCCTCAGTTTTTGAGAACCAAGGTATCAATCCAGTAGGAGGCTACGCGCGAGTCCCTCGTACCTACACAAAAACAATAGCTCAACGCAACCAACGCGCTTAGGGGTTGTCAATCCCTTCACGGTCACTTACGAAAGTGAGATCTGATAGAGATGATAAATATTATTTTTGGTATTTTTGGTATAGAGATGCAAAGTGAAAAGTAAAACTGCAAAGTAAGAAAGCAAAGCAATAATAAAGTGATGGAGATTGATATGATGAGAAAGAGACCCGGGGGCCATAGGTTTCACTAGTGGCTTCTCTCAAGAGCATAAGTATTCTATGGTGGGTGAACAAATTACTGTTGAGCAATTGACAGAATTGAGCATAGTTATGAGAATATCTAGGTATGATCATCTATATAGGCATCACGTCCGAGACAAGTAGACTGACTCCTGCCTGCATCTACTACTATTACTCCACTCATCGACCGCTATCCAGCATGCATCTAGAGTATTAAGTTAAAAGCAGAGTAACGCCTTAAGCAAGATGACATGATGTAGAGGGATAGTTCCATGCAATATGATAAAAAACCCATCTTGTTATCCTCGATGGCAACAATACAATACGTGCCTTGCTGCCCCTTCTGTCACTGGGAAAGGACACCGCAAGATCGAACCCAAAGCTAAGCACTTCTCCCATGGCAAGAAAAACCAATCTAGTAGGCCAAACCAAACTGATAATTCGAAGAGACTTGCAAAGATAACCAATCATACATAAAAGAATCCAGAGAAGATTCAAATATTATTCGTAGATAGACTGGATCATAAACCCACAATTCATCGATCTCAACAAACACACCGCAAAAAGAATATTACATCGAATAGATCTCCACGAGAGAGGGGTAGAACATTGTATTGAGATCCAAAAAGAGAGAAGAAGCCATGTAGCTACTAACTATGTACCTGTAGGTCTGAAATAAACTACTCACGCTTCATCGGAGGGGCTTGGATGATGATGTAGAAGCCCTCCGTGATCGATGCCCCCTCCGGCGGAGCTCCAGAACAGGCCCCAAGATGGGATCTCATGGATACAGAAAGTTGCGGCGGTGGAATTAGGTTTTTGGCTCCGTCCCCGGTCATTTGGGGGTGTGTAGGTATATATAGGAGAAAGAAGTAGGTTGGTGGAGTTTCGAGGGGCCCATGAGGCATGGGCGCGCCCTAGGGGGGCGCCCTCCACCCTCATGGCCGCCTCGTGGCTTTCTTGACAGAGGGTCCAAGTCTCCTGGATCTTATCTGATGAGAAAATCATGTTTCCGAAGGTTTCATTCCATTTGGAATCCGTTTGATATTCTGTTTCTCCAAAACACTGAAATAGGCAAAAACAGCAATTCTGGGCTGGGCCTCCAGTTAATAGGTTAGTCACAAAAATAATATAAAAGAGGAAAATAAAGCCCAATATAGTCCAAAACAGTAGATAATATAGCATGGAGCAATCAAAAATTATAGATACATTCGAGACGTATCAAACACCCACCACATGCTCCGCCGCCGGTTCCCGTCGGCAGCTGTTGCCGGTCGCCATTGCCGCCACACTAGCGTCGAAAGCCAGGGCCATCGTGATAACCCACAAGTATAGGGAATCGCAATAGATTTCAAGGGTAGAGTATTCAACCCAAATGTATTGATTCAACACAAGGGGAGCCAAAGAATATTCTCAAGTATTAGCAGCTGAGTTGTCAATTCAACCACACCTGGAAACTTAATATCTGCAGCAAAGTATTTAGTAGCAAAGTAATATGATAGTAGAGGTAACAGTAGCGAAAGTAATAGTTTTGGTTTTATTGTGATTGTAACTGTAACAACGGAAAAGTAAATAAGCAAATATCAATATATGAAAAGCTCGTAGGCAATGGATCAGTGATGGATAATTATGTCGGATGCGATTCCTCATGCAATAGTTATAACATTGGGTGACACAGAACGAGCTCCAGTTCATCAATGTAATGTAGGCATGTATTCCGAATATAGTCATACGTGCTTATGGAAAAGAACTTGCATGAAATTCGTTGTCCTACCCTCCCGTGGCAGCGGGATCCTATTGGAAACTAAGGGATATCAAGGCCTCATTTTAATAGAGTACCGGACCAAAGCATTAACACTTAGTGAATACATGAACTCCTCAAACTACGGTCATCACCGGTAAGTATCCCGATTATTGTCACTTCGGGGTTAACTGATCATAACACATAATAGGTGACTATAGACTTGCAAGATAGGATCAAGAACTCACATATATTCATGAAAACATAATAGGTTCAGATCTGAAATCATGGCACTCGGGCCCTAGTGATAAGCATTAAGCATAGCAAAGTCATAGCAACATCAATCTCAGAACATAATGGATACTAGGGATCAAACCCTAAGAAAACTAACTCTATTGCATGATAAATCTCATCCAACCCATCACCATCCATCAAGCCCACGATGGAATTACTCACGCATGGCGGTGAGCATCATGAAATTGGTGATGGAGGAAGGTTGATGATGATGATGGCGACGGATTCCCCTCTCCGGAGCACCGAACGGATTCCAGATCAGCCCACTCGAGAGAGATTAGGGCTTGGCGGTGGCTTCGTATCGTAAAACGCGATGAGTCCTTCTCCCCGAACGTGAATATATAGAGTTGGAGTTGAGGTCGGTGGAGCACCAGGGGGCCCATGAGGCAGGGGGCGCACCGAGGGGGTAGGCCCCCTGGTCTTGATTCTTTCGCCAGTATTTTTTATATATTCCAAAAATATTCTCAGTTGATTTTCAGGTCATTCCGAGAACTTCTATTTCTGCACAAAAATAACACCATGGTAATTCTGTGAAAACAACGTCAGTCCGGGTTAGTTCCATTCAAATCATGCAAGTTAGAGTCCAAAACAAAGGCAAAAGTGTTTGGTAAAGTAGATACGATGGAGACGTATCAACTCTCCCAAGCTTAAACCTTTGCTTGTCCTCAAGAAATTCAGTAGATAAACTGAAAGTGATAAAGAAAAACTTTTACAAACTCTGTTTGCTCTTGTTGCTGTAAATATGTAAAGCCAGCATTCAAGTTTTCAGCAAAGATTATGAACTAACCATATTCACAATAAGATTTAGGTCTCATGTTTACTCATATCAATTGCATAATAAACTAGCGAGCAATAATAATAAATATCAAATGACAACACTTTCTCAAAACAATCATAATATGATATAACAAGATGGTATGTCACTAGCCCTTTCTGAGACCGCAAAACATAAATGCAGAGCACCTCTGAAGATCAAGGACTCACTGGAAATTGTAATTCATGGTAAAAGGGATCCAGTCACAGTCATACTCAATGTAAACTAATAGTAATGCATGCAAATGACAGCGGTGCTCTCCCACTGGTGCTTTTTAATAAGAGGATGATGACTCAACATAAAAGTAAATAGATAGGCCCTTCGCAGAGGGAAGAATGGATTTGTAGAGGTGCCAGAGCTCGATTTTGAAATAGAGATGAATAATATTTTGAGTGGTATACTTTCATTGTCAACATAACAACTGAGAGATCTCGATATCTTCCATTCTACACACATTATAGGCGGTTCCAAGCAGAATGGTAAAGTTTATACTCCCCCACCACCAACAAGCATCAATCCTTGGCTTGCCCGAAACAACGGGTGCCTCCAACTAACAACAATCCTGGGGGAGTTTTGTTTGCAATTATTTTGATTTGGTTTGAGCATGGGACTGGGCATCCCGGTGACCAGCCATTTTCTTGTGAGTGAGGAGTGGAGTCCACTCCTCTTGAGAATAACCCGCCTATCATGGAAGATACAGACAGCCCTAGTTGATACATGAGCTATTTGAGTATACAAAACAGAATTTTATTTGAAGGTTTAGAGTTTGGCACATACAAATTTACTTGGAACGGCAGGTAGATACCACATATAGGAAGGTATGTTGGAATCATATGGAATAACTTTTGGGGTTTATGGAGTTGGATGCACAAGCAGTATTCCCGCTTAGTACAAGTGAAGGCAAGAAAGAGACTGGGAAGCGACCAGCTAGAGAGCGACAACAGTCATGAACATGCATTAAAATTAATCAGCACTGAATGCAAGCATGAGTAGGATATAATTCACCATGAACATAAATATCATGGAGGCTATGTTGATTTTGTTTGAACTACATGCGTGAACATGTACCAAGTCAAGCCACTCGAATCGTTCAAAGGAGGATACCACCCTATCATAGCACATCACAACCATTTTATTAGCATGTTGGCACGCAAGATAAACCATTATAAGCTCCTAGATAATTAAGCATGGCATAAGCAACTAAAATCTCTAATTTTCATTGCAAACATGTTTCATTCATAATAGGCAGAATGAGGAATGATGAACTAATCATATTTATGAAAATAAGAGAGGTCGAGTTCATACCAGCTTCTGTCATCTCAACCTGTCCATCATATATCGTCATTATTGCCTTTGACTTGCACGACCGAATAGTGTGGATAATAATAAAAGTGCACATGCATTGGACTAAGCTGGAATCTGCAAGCATTCAATTCAAAGGAGAAGACAAGGTAATGTGGACTCTTTGTTAGATCAGCAATAATGCATATGAGTGCCACTCAACATTTTCATCAAGGTCTTCTCCTCTCGACCCCCAAAGGAAAGAAATAAAACTATTTACACGGGAAAGATCCCAACAAGCAAAAGAAGAACGAGAAATATTTTTGTGTTTTCTTTTTAATTATTACTACTACATGCATGGAAAGCAAACTAGCTAAAAGCTACAAGTATTTTTTTTGTTTTTCTTAAGGTTTTTCAAACACACAAGAAGAAATCTTAAAACAGAAAATAAACTAGCATGGGTGATACAATGAAAAAGTATGAGCACCGACAACTGGGATGAGTGTGTGAACATGAATGTAATGTCGGTGAGAGATACGTACTCCCCCAAGCTTAGGCTTTTGGCCTAAGTTGGTCTATGGCCACCGTTGGCCTGATGGACATCCAAAGTTGTAACTGGGGTCATACTGGGATGAAGCAGCTATTGCCTCACGAGCTGCAGCTTGGAGGCAGGCTACCTCCGTCCTCCTCTCATACTCATTCGCCTCCTCCCTGGTTATAACATATCTCCCTTTTGTCTGAAAATCAAAGAAAGCAGGAGCAGGGAGAGCAACATGGACGGTGCGCCATCTGTCAGAGATTAGTCGGTACTGGAGGAACTGATCGTTCCTCTCAACAAACTGATGACGAACCATAGGATTATAATCTAGATAAGTAGGAGGCAACTCCATATCATTTCCATGTATGGATAACTCAAGAAAATTAGCTAAACGGGTTGCATAAATTCCACCGAACAAATCTCCATTTATATAGTTATTATGCAACCTACATGCAACAATGGCCCACAAGTTATATTGTCTATCTCCTAATACAGCACTCTTGAGAACACTAAGATCCATAACACACTAATGACATGCCTCATCCTTACCGTTTATGCATCTACCTATAAAGAGAGCAAAATAATGTATGGCAGGAAAATGAATGCTCCCTGTGGTATCTTGTGTTATTTCTCTAGATTCACCCACGGTGATACTAGCAAGAAAGTCTTTAAATTCAGATTTGCGAGGTTCACTAACACTGCCCCACTGCGGGAGTTTACAAGCAGTATTAAAATCTTCTAAATCCATGGTATAAGATTTATCATAAAGATCAAATAGGACAGTGTGAGAATTGTGTGATGATGTAAATTTAAACCTTCTCACAAAGGAATCAATTAGGTGATAATAATGGGATCACTTATCTAACACGAAGCCCTCAAGTTCAGCATTACGCACCTACGCGTCAAATTCCTCCTTAATTCCTACTTGGACCTTGAAATTTTCTGACGGCCATTCACAGAGCCGCACTTGAGCTTCTCTTGGTAGTTCATAGTCCGGCTCACTTATTGCGGGCCTGGGTCCTTGCTTCTTTGAGGAACCACCTTGGTACATTTTCCTAAACATATTTCTTCCTCTGAAAAAATTCTAAAATTTTTAGTGACTCAAAATAAAAGTGAACCAAACTCAACAAGATTGATGGCAACTACTCCTACAAGTGCCTAGAGGCTATATCATGCTCTAAAACTACTTTGGACCACATAAATTTGTCATGCAAGCTCAAGAATAGGGTCACCTAAGCAGCAAAAATTTACAATAAATAAATCACTAGAACAAAAACTAATTGGACCATTGGAGGAGTCACATAGCAAAGAACAATCCCCCAAAGCAGTTTTGTGAATAGAGCTTCGAGCAAGGAGATTGAAAATGGTAGCAAGATGAGCTAGAACTCAGGTTTGAGCTGGTAGATGATTTTTTCTGGAGGGAGACAAAGTGTGTGGGTGCAAGAATAAGTGGAGGGGGCCCACGTGGGGTCCACAAGGCAGGGGCACGCATAGGGGGGTGGGCGCGCCCTCCACCCTCATGGGCACATGGTGAGGCCT
Organism: Triticum aestivum; assembly: GCF_018294505.1. Taxonomy (NCBI): domain Eukaryota; kingdom Viridiplantae; phylum Streptophyta; class Magnoliopsida; order Poales; family Poaceae; genus Triticum; species Triticum aestivum. The sequence continues at coordinate 160,511,421 of NC_057803.1, read as the reverse complement.
CCTGGTGTGTTCTCAGTGCCAAGAATTCTTAAATATTCTACAAAAATATTATATTAAATTTTCAGGGCCTTTGGAGAACTTTTATTTTCGGGGTATTTTTTTGCAAGGATAATTCAAAAAACAGACCGAAAATACTATTCTTACTTTATTTAAACTAAATAACAGAAAGTAAAAAGAGGGTACAGGAAGTTGTGGTTTCTAACTTCATCCATCTCATGCTCATCAAAAGGAATCCACTAGCAAGGTTGATCAAGTCTTGTTAACAAACTCATGCCGAATAACATGAAACCGGAGAATTTTCGAATAACACTAGGTTACCTTAACGGGGATATGCACATCCCCAACAATAAGAATATCATATTTCTTCTTGACAGTAGGAAGAGGAGATTCAAAACCTCCAATAGTAATCGTTGAAGTTTTTCCAATAGAATTAATACTATGGACTTGAGGTTGTTTCCTCGGAAAGTGTACCGTATGCTCATTACCATTAACATGAAAAGTGACATTGCCTTTGTTGCAATCAATAACAGCCCCTGCAGTATTCAAAAGGGTCTTCCAAGAATAATAGACATACTATCGTCCTCGGGAATATCAAGAATAAAAAAGTCCGTTAAAATAGTAACGTTTGCAACCACAACAGGCACATCCTCAGAAGTACCGAAAGCTATAGCAGTTGATTTATCAGCCATTTGCAAAGATATTTCAGTAGTTGTCAACTTATTCGATTCAAGTCTACGAAATAAAGAGAGAGGCATAACACAAACACCGGCTCCAAGATCACATAAAGCAATTTTAACATAGTTTCTCTTAATGGAGCATGGTATAGTTAGTACTCCTGGATCTCCAAGTTTCTTTGGTATTCCACCCTTAAAAGTGTAATTAGCAAGCATGGTGGAAATTTCATCTTCCGGTATCTTTCTTTTATTAGTAACAATATCTTTCATATACTTAGCATAAGGATTCATTTTAAGCATATCAGTCAAACGCATACGCAAAAAGATAGGTCTAATCATTTCAACAAAGTGCTCAAAATCCTCATCATCCTTTTTCTTGGATGGTTTAGGAGGAAAAGGCATGGGTTTCTGAGCCCACGGTTCTCTTTCTTTATCGTGCTTCCTAGCAATCAAGTCTCTCTTATCATAACGTTGATTCAGTCATTGTGAGTTATCAAGATCAACAACAGGTTCAATCTCTACATCATTGTCATTGCTAGGTTGAGCATCAACATGAACATCATCATTAACATTATCAGTAGGTTCATGTTCATTACCAGATTGTGTTTCAACATCAGAAATAGGAATATCATTGGGATTCTCAGGTGTGTCAACAATAGGTTCACAAGAAGCATGCAAAGTCCTATAATTTTTCTTTTTCTTCTTCTTAGAAGAACTAGGTGCATCAACATTAATTCTCTAAGAATTATGCTCAATTCTCTTGGGGTGAACCTCATGATACAAAGGTTCCTGAGTCATTTTACCCCCTCTAGTCATAACTCTAACAACATTATCATTTTTCTTATTATTTAATTCGTTGAGGAAATCATTATGAGCTTTAAGTACTTGTTCTACTTGAGTGGTAACCATAGAATCATGTTTACTAATAAGTTTAAGTTCACCTTCAACTCTAGACAAATAATCACTCAAGTGTTCAATCATATAAGCATTATGTTTCAATTGTCTACCAACATAAGCATTGAAGTTTTCTTGTTTAACCATAAAGTCGTCAAACTCATCCAAGCATTGGCTAGCAATTTTATGTCAGGACCCCGATCCTAAGTCACACCGATCTAGCATGTAACACATCATATCACTTTGCGGCCTCACGCATGGTATTCCCACGGGTGCCACCTTACCTGGCCCGGGACCGTTTGCGCCTTTTGGCTCACGTATATGATAGTGTCGCTAGCATCCATATGACAAAGAACCCGGGCTGACATGGCTAGTCGTGAACCCAAAGTGGCACTAACTTACAGGGACAGGCATCCATGACCCAGCATCGAACGTGTCGGTCATCAGCGAGTGAATCCAGGCTGTAGCACTGGGCTAGAAGGACTCCGGTGAACCGGGCTGTAGCGGGCTAACAGGACTCCGGTATTCAGCACGTGACATTTCCCCGAAGGGACAGACAGAGGAACGAAGAAGGACACATGCCGGCCAGCCTAAGTGTTCCGGAGCAGTAGCAAGCTACCATGGCTCGGTGGAAACACTAGGAGACATTTCCCGGTAAGAGAGGCTACTAAGGATAAACAACTAGATAGTCAGATCCCACACATACCAAGCATTTCAATCATACACACAATATGCTCGATATGTGCAAATACAACATGGCATCACAACATGACTCTACGACTCAAGCATTTATTCAATAGGCTCCGAGGAGCGAGATATTACAAACATGGGTCTCATGACCCAACAATCAAAGCATACAAGTCAAAGCACAAGCGGAAGCTTAACATGTCTGGGTACAAACATCTACAAATTAAAAAGGCTGAGAAGCCTGACTATCTACCAGATCCTACCGAGGGCACAAGATCGTAGCTGAGGTAACAAGCTAAACGTCGAAGTCCACGCGGTACTACTAGCGAGACTGAAGTCTCTCTACAAAAACATAATTTAAGCAACGTGAGTACAAATGTACCCAGCAAGACTTACATCAGATCTAACTACATATGCATGATTATCAACAAAGGGGGTGGTGGAGTTTAACTGCAGCAAGCCAGCTTTGACTCGGTGGCTATCCTAAACTACGACTGCAATGTAACTCTTTGAGGTGGCGCACACGAGTCCACATATTCACCATATCAATACACCACTATGGATCCGCTCCCGTCTCCCTACGAGAACGCCATCCATAGCACTCACGCTTAACATGCGTATTTTAGAGTATCCACTTTCACTTGTCTATGAACTATGCAAGGGGTCCAAGTTTCCATATCCGAGGAATCCGGCTATTCGAATAGATAATGATAACCCTGCAGGGGTGTACTTCTTCACACACGCTTTCGCCACTTATCGCCCTGTACACGTCATGTACCTCGGCAACCTTCAAGCGGAAGCCGGGCGAGGGAGTCGGCCACGACCTGACTAACTCAACAAGTCTCTAGTCCAGGTTTATCGCCTATTCGGGTTCCATCCGCAAGGAGATCCGGCCGGGGTGTCGCTCACGGCCCCAAACGATGTGTGCAGGGTTCCTAAGCCCACCATCCGGGTGCCACTTGGTACACCGTGCCACTGTGCCTAGTCTGTCCCAAGCCCACCTGTACCGGGTGCCACTTGGTAGACTACTAACACTACCTACAAACACCAGAAACTAGTTGCAACTCCTGGACAGAGATCAAGTTGATTAATAAGTCGAGAGAGCTTGGAGCGCCCGGAGCCCAATGTGTGGTAGTAACTGATCATGGATCACAAACACAGAACTCAGTTCCTGAGGACGGCTGCAATGAGACAACCCACCATGTACTCCTACATGGCCTCTCACCGCTACCTTTACCAAAACGTGTTCACACACTTAGCTCACACACAGTAGGACATGTTCACACACCTCTGATTCATCCCCGATGAATCAGACCTGACTCAACTCTAAGCAGTAGCAGGCATGACGAACAAGCATGAATGAGTAGGCACAACAGGGCTCAAACAACTCCTACTCATGCTAGTGGGTTTCATCTATTTACTGTGGCAATGATAGGTCATGCAGAGGATAAAGGGGTTCAGCTACCGCAGCAAGTAACAAATATGTCGTTGTTGTCCTAATGCAGTAAAAGAGAGCAGGAGCGAGAGAGTGGGATTTTATCGGAATGAACAAGGGGGTTTTGCTTGCCTGGCACTTCTGAAGATAATATAGCTCTTCATCGGTGTCATCGATCACATCGCCGGTACACGTCTATCGAGAGGGGACAATTACCGGCAAACAAGGAAGAACACGATCAATGCAATGCGACAATATGATGCATGAATGTGACATGGCAATATGATGTGATTTGTGCTGATGCAACTAAACCAGATTAAATAAAGTTGTTTGAATCCAAGATTCAAATTCAAACTCCACATGTGGTTATTTAAATGCCATTTAATTGAATTGTCCTAAACAGTGGTCATAAGTTTTTCTAACATGCATGAAAATGGTACAGATGGATAGATTGGATTTTTCTGATCATTTTTCATATATAAATTATTTAATTTGGAGTTACGGTTGAATTTCTATGAATTTTTGAAGTTTATGCAATTTTCTGGAATTTTCTGAATAAAAATAAATCCAGAAAACATTACTGCGTCAGCATGACGTTGGCATGACGTCAGCAGGTCAACAGGGGCTGGTCCGGGTCAAACCTGACCAGTGGGGTCCACACGTCAGTGTCTTAGATGAGTTTGTGTCGCTGACATGTGGGCCCAGTCAACGGCCACGTCAGCGTGGTCAAAACTGATGCGTGGGGCCACTCCAATTAGATTAAACTAAACAGGAGTTAACCTGTGATTAATTAGGGGCGTGGGGCCCATGAGTCAGTGGCCTAGGGGGTTGGTTAGTGTGGGGGGTTAGCCGCTAACGACGGCCACGTCGGATTCGCCGGTGGTTGGACGACGGCGATGACCCAGAGCGGCGGTGGCTCGCCGGAGTTGCGCCAGAGACGATGGATCGACGCGCCAAGGGCACCAGGAGGTAGCCCGTGGCCGCGCGCATCCAGGGGAACCAACGGAAGGGTGCGGGGTGGACGGAGTTCGCCGGAAGCGAGGTTGTGGCGGCGGCCGGAGTTCGGGCGCCGATGAAAACGACGACACCGTGCACGGGAGGATCTACGGTTAGCACCTACGCGTTCTATGAGAGCTCACGAACCCAACGGAGGCACGCACGGGACCAAATGGCCATCGGGGCCTCGTCGGCGATGAGCTCGTGCGGCGGCGTGCTGTCGGGGGAGAGAGGCGCGGCGGCTACGGCATGCTAGAGAGAAAACGGAGAGGGGGAGGATGATCAGGAGCTCACGTGGAGTGCAGTGGTGGCCTCGGCGTGTTCGGGGAAGCTCGGACGGCGACGAGTCGACGATGGAGATCCGCGGTGGCCGACGATGAAGAAGTGGTCGGGGATGGCGCGTTGGAGCTCTTCCGGCCATGTGAGCTGACGGAGAGGACGAGGGTGGCACAGCGGAGCTCGAGGGCGTGTCGGGAAGGCTTCGGGATGGCTGCGGCCGCGCGAGCGCTGTTCGGCGGCGACGGGCTCCGTTCGGTCGCGGGAGGGAGAGGGAGCAGAGGGGGATAGGGACGGAGGGAGAAGTGGACGTGGCGCCAGGGAGGTGCGTGGCATCTCCAGGGGGTCCGGGAAGCGAGCAGAGAGGCAGGAGGAGGTGGAAGCAGGAGGTGGAGTTCAGGCGCGCGCGCGTCGACACGCCGACGTCCTTCTAGCGAGGGAGGAAGACGACAGGGGGGGAAGCGGCGGTGGGCTGGGCCGGTCAAGCTGGGCCGGCTGGGCTGCCAGGTGAGCAACAGGTAGGTCTTCTGCTCTTTTTTAATTTTTCTTTTTCTGTTTTTATACTTTGCCACTATTTTTTTCAAATTTAACAAATCCAAAACAGTGCCAAATATCCTCTGAATAATTTATGTTGCTAGATGGACTTTTCCAAAAGCTCATAAAATATCTCAGGGGTATTTGAAATTATATTCTAATTATATGAATATAATTCAAATTCAAATAACTAATGATTTAAATTCAAAGTCCCAAGATTAAGTCCTTAAAAATGTTCAATATTTTGGTTGGGACCAGAACCCTTTGCCAAAATTATCAAACATTTAAGAAGAGCATTTTGGAACAATGAATGAGATTTTAGGGTTTTTGCCCTTCTTTTATTTAGGGTTTTTGAGGCTTCCAACTTTCCTCAGTTCAAGTTTCAAAAATTAAACATGATGCAAACACTAGGCAGCACCAGAAGCTAGAGCTGTGACAACTCGCCGGTCGAACAACTCAGGATTAACTCACGGAATGGGACATAGCAACATCTCTCGAGCTGAGAGACGAAGCACGCCTCTAGAGGAATGGAGTGGAACAGATGACGAAGGTTCACTAGGTAGACAATGATTTCACGCTTAAGAAAGTGGTGAATGGTTGTGAACGTAGCGAGGAGTTGAGTTGCCATGATACCATAACGGGGCACCTTAGGGAAGGTGACTTGTAGAAATATCCCCTTAAGTGGCAAAAAGAATTACCTTTGATTCAGAGATCATTGAAACTCTTTATACCGGCCTAAGGAAAATCTCAAGCGATCGTTTGGAGGGGTTCGGTAGAATGGCATACTCGGACCAGAATGGATGATGTGGATTACCTTGTTGAAGACAAAGTCATAGATGATTTTGTTTATCATCAGAAATGGATGAGACCCATGGTAGGACCACTTTTGAAAATGATCATGATCAGTAATTACTGAGAAGGGTAATCCAGAGTAGGGTGGCACAATGGCGGTGCAAGCCGGGAACAAAATGCAAATGATGGGAATGATTCTGGTAACTGGGGAAGAACCAACAATAGAGAGTGAATCCACTATTTGAAAATTTATAGCATAACCGAGGAAGCTAGGAGCAATCTTAGTTATGACGATGATAACACCTAGTGCTTGTGCGTGCTCTCAAGAACTTGAGCATTTCCATATTCATCAAGGTTTAACCAATATCCGTGTCAGGGATCCTGGCAACACAACATACTACCATGACGAATAATGATGGGTGATGCAGACACAAAGGAAGACAACACCTTCTCAGATTTCACCTTAGCGGGGCCAAGGGAACTAAATCTGGATGATCGACCGAGAGACATTTAGCACTCCGCTTCTAATGTTCTCCTTGATGTTCTAGTGCAACCCATTAATTAAAATGGTTTGGTTCCCAGAACATCAAGTAAAAGGTCGGACTTCGGGAGCACAAAAGAAAGTCCATAAGGAACATCTAAGGAGTAAATCCTACGAAGTCCTTATGGGGAGGTGGCCAATTTCTTCAATCAAGATACTACAATAATAGGTCTTCCTGCTGGGTGTGTTGGCCATGACATCCACTTTACCGGTTATCGAGGGATCAATATTATAGTTCTTGGGAAATGTTCCAACCACCATATCTGCCTGAGATTCAGATCTGGTTGGTGTCAGGATATTCCAGACTCATCGAGTCTAGGAAGAAAAAGAAAGTTTGCAAAACAATTCGACGAGATGATGTTGCGAGATTCTCGGGAAATGAACTACGATAGCAAGCTCCAAAACATGAGCAGGTTCTGCTACACACGTGTGAACACGCTGTCACAGACAAACATGAACACATGGTAGTCTTATAATAAAACACTACCGAGTTCAGGGGGGGAAACCATCATCGAGGATATCGAAGTCTTGTGCACTTAAATTAGACTTCTTTACCTAGAACAAGTCAATCAGTGGCTTGGTGTGCTAAGAACACATATAGAATGGAGGCGGCCAACCTACCAAACCATAGAATACTTCGCACATATGCATGACCAACTTGGGATGATTCCAGAGGAGCAAAAACAAACTTTCTCGAATTCACGGCGGCAACTTACATCAAATGCACGTGAATCAAAGGAAGTCACTTCTTTCATCCAACATATACTTCATGAACAAGGCATGAAGAAAATGCTTATACAAGTTCCCAACACTAGCTTTATGTTCAACAAAATCATGGAGGAGATAAGGATGTTGTCAATGGACTCAACAACAATTCATCCAGGTTTCCATATAAAAGGATTTCCATAGTTAAGTGAACACGGTGATAGCATTGGTCAGACCAAGGAATATAATGGTGTATGCCCGAGGAAAACCACGAGTAAGACAACATTACAAATATCGTTGGTTCTGATTTGATTTGATGATAGCTCATACTCAAATCAAAGATTGGATAAGATAATAGGTCCAGCAACTGATCACAGGGACCAATCGATGAAGATATCATCTTTCTTCCACACACACTACACAAGAATATCCCTTTGGAACGAACTAAGTCAGGCAAGCTTTTATCTTCCAACTCTCCAAGTTGTTGTCTAGCTTAACCAACTAGCTCAGGGATATCTAACACCGATTCTTGGAGAGAGGGTGGTTCACAAGAAACCAACTTGATCACGAGCTCAACATAACAGTCAGGGGACAACCTGGTAATACTTCCGAGAAGATATTCGGAAAATCATGAACCACCGGTATGTTACTAAGCTCGAGAACAATCTCGCTTTTGAGGGCAAGACGATATGATCAAATGAGTGAGGACTTGACAAGGTCCTAACTCATCAATCGAAGGGTGCACCGAAATAAGAACTAGGTAGCACGATCAGTCTTAGGATGATGATTTAATAACCAACACGTTAAGAATGAGGATGTTGTCCATTAGCTACCAAGAAACGAGTTGCTCGGAGTATTGATTTCACACATCACAATTCACTTGTCGGCATTCCGGTTACAACAACACGAGGACCGAGGAATGAATGATGATGGTGAGAAGTATCACTATGTCAGGAATTCATAAGAGGGTGTGCAATTCTCACGATACTCTTGTGATGAAAGAGGGTGATACTCCAAGGTGGAACAGAACAAAAGTTGGATTGGCATTTTGGTCTGCGGAGTATGACTACTTTGACCCAATCCTTGATATGGATGAGGTACTGGAGTTCATTTCTCCTAGTCATTCTGGGATAGAATGGCTTGACGAAGCACAGGAGTAATAGACATCGATGAACGAATGCACGCATACTGTTGACTATCAATTGATAGACGAAGGTCAGAAAACAACTAAAGAGGGACAACTCAAAAGAACATATGATTTTCTGAGTTGTGAATGCATAGATTAGCATGTCGAACGAGTTCAACATATTTCTTCCGGACAATCCATGCGGAAAGGTAGAACTGGCAGAGTCACAATATATAATGGAGAACTCATCAAGAGCACTCTGGTTGTGATCGTTCAGTTCAACGAGGAACTTCTGCCATAAGTAGTTCATGGTATTTGGAAGAAGAAGATACCACGGACTTCAAGGACTATCGCAAAGGTTACTAATAACCTAAGGGAGCTAGCAATTACTATCAACATGAAGTAAGTAGGGTGAATCTCGGGTTCAAAACCCAGAAGTGAAATGCCTACTAGCTAAGTGGCATCACGGGATGCTTACGAGAATGATGGCCAGAATCATCACACTGGGACACAAATCATGGCTAAATTACTAGATGATCCCCTAAGACAGCTAGGGTCATAATAATAGCTCCAGCATATACGTCGAGGCAATAGAGTACCTCAACTCACCGAATAGTGTGGTTAATCTAGCCCAAAGGAACATCAGAAACAGGAGGAAGGAATTTGCAAATGCATCAGACTATTTAGAAACCTGGGATGACTCGGACAGCATAACGGCTGTAAAAGCTCAAAAGGATTGAAGACATGCTACAAAAATGGTGGCATAACCACTCAGAAGCCCAATATCAAGGTTTGGAGATCAACAATTAACATACGGAAGTAGTAGGAACTGAGCTGAGACTTAAATCCAACAATCTTATAAGTCTACGGATTAGTAACACGTGATCCTGATAGAACAAAGAGATAGCCTAGTTCCTTAACCCCGTAGGAGAGATAAGATGACTCGGATCAGAGGGCATAAGGTAAAGGAGTAAAAAGAGCCTTACGTTCCATCCCACAATCAATTCCCTTATATAACTAAAGAATTTCTAGACTCAACTTCGACCAGTTTGGCTTGGTAATCCTACAAGCAGTCAAGTTCTGATACCAAAGCTGTCAGGACCCCGATCCTAAGTCACACCGATCTAGCATGTAACACATCATATCACTTTGCGGCCTCACGCATGGTATTCCCACGGGTGCCACCTTACCTGGCCCGGGACCGTTTGCGCCTTTTGGCTCACGTATATGATAGTGTCGCTAGCATCCATATGACAAAGAACCCGGGCTGACATGGCTAGTCGTGAACCCAAAGTGGCACTAACTTATAGGGACAGGCATCCATGACCCAGCATCGAACGTGTCGGTCATCAGCGAGTGAATCCAGGCTGTAGCACTGGGCTAGCAGGACTCCGGTGAACCAGGCTATAGCAGGCTAACAGGACTCCGGTATTCAGTGCGTGACATTTCCCCGAAGGGACAGACACAGGAACGAAGAAGGACACATGCCGGCCAGCCTAAGTGTTCCAGAGCAGTAGCAAGCTACCATGGCTCGGTGGAAACACTAGGAGACATTTCCCGGTAAGAGAGGCTACTAAGGATAAACAACTAGATAGTCAGATCCCACACATACCAAGCATTTCAATCATACACACAATATGCTCGATATGTGCAAATACAACATGGCATCACAACATGACTCTACGACTCAAGTATTTATTCAATAGGCTCCGAGGAGCGAGATATTACAAACATGGGTCTCATGACCCAACAATCAAAGCATACAAGTCAAAGCACAAGCGGAATCTTAACATGTCTGGGTACAGACATCTACAAATGAAAAAGGCTGAGAAGCCTGACTATCTACCAGATCCTACCGAGGGCACAAGATCGTAGCTGAGGTAACAAGCTAAACGTCGAAGTCCACGCGGTACTACTAGCGAGACTGAAGTCTCTCTGCAAAAACATAAATTAGGCAACGTGAGTACAAATGTACCCAGCAAGACTTACATCAGATCTAACTACATATGCATCATTAGCAACAAAGGGGGTGGTGGAGTTTAACTGCAGCAAGCCAGCTTTGACTCGGTGGCTATCCTAAACTACGACTGCAATGTAACTCTTTGAGGTGGCGCACACGAGTCCACATATTCACCATATCAATACACCACTATGGATCCGCTCCCGTCTCCCTACGAGAACGCCATCCATAGCACTCATGCTTATCTTGCGTATTTTAGAGTATCCACTTTCACTTGTCTATGAACTATGCAAGGGGTCCAAGTTTCCATATCCGAGGAATCCGGCTATTCGAATAGATAATGATAACCCTGCAGGGGTGTACTTCTTCACACACGCTTTCGCCACTTATCGCCCTGTACACGTCATGTACCTCGGCAACCTTCAAGCGGAAGCCGGGGAGGGAGTCGACCACGACCTGACTAACCGAACAAGTCTCTAGTCCAGGTTTATCGCCTATTCGGGTTCCATCCGCAAGGAGATCCGGCCGGGGTGTCGCTCACGGCCCCAAACGATGTGTGCAGGGTTCCCAAGCCCACCATCCGGGTGCCACTTGGTACACCGTGCCACTGTGCCTAGTCTGTCCCAAGCCCACCTGTACCGGGTGCCACTTGGTAGACTACTAACACTACCTAAAAACACCAGAAACTAGTTGCAACTCCTGGACAGAGATCAAGTTGATTAATAAGTCGAGAGAGCTTGGAGCGCCCGGAGCCCAATGTGTGGTAGTAACTGATCATGGATCACAAACACAAAACTCAGTTCCTGAGGACGGCTGCAATGAGACAACCCACCATGTACTCCTACATGGCCTCTCACCGCTACCTTTACCAAAACGTGTTCACACACTTAGCTCACACACAGTAGGACATGTTCACACACCTCTGATTCATCCCCGATGAATCAGACCTGACTCAACTCTAAGCAGTAGCAGGCATGACGAACAAGCATGAATGAGTAGGCACAACAGGGCTCAAACAACTCCTACTCATGCTAGTGGGTTTCATCTATTTACTGTGGCAATGACAGGTCATGCAGAGGATAAAGGGGTTCAGCTACCGCAGCAAGTAACAAATATGTCGTTGTTGTCCTAATGCAGTAAAAGAGAGCAGGAGCGAGAGAGTGGGATTTTATCGGAATGAACAAGGGGGTTTTGCTTGCCTGGCACTTCTGAAGATAATATAGCTCTTCATCGGTGTCATCGATCACATCGTCGGTACACGTCTATCGAGAGGGGACAATTACCGGCAAACAAGGAAGAACACGATCAATGCAATGCGACAATATGATGCATGAATGTGACATGGCAATATGATGTGATTTGTGCTGATGCAACTAAACCAGATTAAATGAAGTTGGTTTGAATCCAAGATTCAAATTCAAACTCCACATGTGGTTATTTAAATGCCATTTAATTGAATTGTCCTAAACAGTGGTCATAAGTTGTTCTAACATGCATGAAAATGGTACAGATGGATAGATTGGATTTTTCTAATCATTTTTCATATATAAATTATTTAATTTGGAGTTACGGTTGAATTTCTATGAATTTTTGAAGTTTATACAATTTTCTGGAATTTTCTGAATAAAAATAAATCCAGAAAACATTACTGCATCAGCATGACGTTGGCATGACGTCAGCAGGTCAACAGGGGCTGGTCCGGGTCAAACCTGACCAGTGGGGTCCACACGTCAGTGTCTCAGACGAGTTTGTGTCGCTGACATGTGGGCCCAGTCAACGGCCACGTCAGCACGGTCAAAACTGACGCGTGGGGCCACTGCAATTAGATTAAACTAAACAGGAGTTAACCTGTGATTAATTAGGGGCGTGGGGCCCATGAGTCAGTGGCCTAGGGGGTTGGTTAGTGTGGGGGGTTAGCCGCTAACGACGGCCACATCGGATTCGCCGGCGGTTGGACGACGGCGACGACCCAGAGCGGCGGTGGCTCGCCGGAGTTGCGCCAGAGATGACGGATCGACGCGCCAAGGGCACCAGGAGGTAGCCCGTGGCCGCGCGCATCCAGGGGAACCAACGGAAGGGTGCGGGGTGGACGGAGTTCGCCGGAAGCGAGGTTGTGGCGGCGGTCGGAGTTCGGGCGCCGATGAAAACAACGACACCGTGCACGGGAGGATCTACGGTTAGCACCTACGCGTTTTATGAGAGCTCACGAACCCAACGGAGGCACGCACGGGACCAAATGGCCACCGGGGCGTCGTTGGTGATGAGCTCGTGCGGCGGCGTGCTGTCGGGGGAGAGAGGCGCGGCGGCTACGGCATGCTAGAGAGAAAACGGAGAGGGGGAGGATGATCAGGAGCTCACGTGGAGTGCAGTGGTGGCCTCGGCGTGTTCGGGGAAGCTCGGACGGCGACGAGTCGACGATGGAGATCCGCGGCGGCCGACGATGAAGAAGTGGTCGGGGACAGCGCGTTGGAGCTCTTCCGGCCATGTGAGCTGACGGAGAGGACGAGGGTGGCACAGCGGAGCTCGGGGGCGTGTCGGAAAGGCTTCGGGATGGCTGCGGCCGCGTGAGTGCTGGTCGGCGGCGACGGGCTCCGTTCGGTCACGGGAGGGAGAGGGAGCAGAGGGGGATAGGGACGGAGGGGAGAAGTGGACGTGGCGCCAGGGAGGTGCGTGGCATCTCCAGGGGGTCGGGGAAGCGAGCAGAGAGGCAGGAGGAGGTGGAAGCAGGAGGTGGAGTTCGGGCGCGCGCGCGTCGACACGCCGACGTCCTTCTGGCGAGGGAGGAAGATGACAGGGGGGAGCGGCGGTGGGCTGGGCCGGTCAAGCTGGGCCGGCTGGGCTGCCAGGTGAGCAACAGGTAGGTCTTCTGCTCTTTTTTAATTTTTCTTTTTCTGTTTTTATACTTTGCCACTGTTTTTTCCAAATTTAACAAATCCAAAACAGTGCCAAATATCCTCTGAATAATTTATGTTGCTAGATGGACTTTTCCAAAAGCTCATAAAATATTTCAGGGGTATTTGAAATTATATTCTAATTATATGAATATAATTCAAATTCAAATAACTAATGATTTAAATTCAAAGTCCCAAGATTAAGTCCTTAAAAATGTTCAATATTTTGGTTGGGACCAGAACCCTTTGCCAAAATTATCAAACATTTAAGAAGAGCATTTTGGAACAATGAATGAGATTTTAGGGTTTTTTCCCTTCTTTTATTTAGGGTTTTTGAGGCTTCCAACTTTCCTCAGTTCAAGTTTCAAAAATTAAACATGATGCAAACACTAGGCAGCACTAGAAGCTAGAGCTGTGACATTTTAGTAGACGGGATTTCACATTTATCAAATCTATAGATAGAATTTACCTTTACTACCTGTGTCAAGTTATCAAGACCATGTATCTCTTCAATAGGTGGTAAATTCTTAACATCTTTAGCTTCAATACCTTTTTCTTTCATAGATTTCTTTGCCTCTTGCATATCTTCAGGACTGAGAAATAGAATACCCCTTTTCTTCGGAGTTGGATTAGGAGTTGGTTCAGGAAGTGTCCAATCATTTTCATAACTCAACATATTATTCAATAGCAATTCAGCTTGATCAACTGTTCTTTCCCTGAAAACACAACCAACACAACTATCCAGCTGGTCTCTGGAAGCATCAGTTAGTCCATTATAAAAGATATCAAGTATTTCATTTTTCTTGAGAGGATGATCAGGCAAAGAATTAAGTAATTGCAGAAGCCTCCCCCAAGCTTGTGGGAGACTCTCTTCTTCAATTTGCATAAAATTATATATTTCCCTTAAGGAAGCTTATTTCTAATGAGAAGGAAAATATTTAGCAGAGAAGTAATAAATCATATCCTAGGGACGGCGCACACAACCAAGATCAAGAGAATTAAACCATGTTTTAGCATCACCCTTTAATGAGAACGGAAACAACTTAAGGATAAAGTAATAGCGAGTTTTCTCATCATGAGTAAACAGGGTGGCTATATCATTTAATTTAGTAAGATGTGCCACAACAGTTTCAGATTCAAAGCCATAGAAAGGATCAGATTCAACCAAAGTAATTAACTCGGGATCGACAGAGAAATCATAATCCTTATCGGAAATAAAGATAGGTGAAGTAGCAAAAGCAGGGTCATATTTCATTCTAGCCTTCAAAGACTTTTCTTTAAGCTTAGCTAATAATTTCTTAAGATCAGATCTATCATTGCAAGATAAAAAGTCTCTAGCAGTTTCTTCATCCATAACATAACCCTCAGGCACAACATGCAATTCATATCTAGGGGGAGAATCTTCATCATCACTTTCATCAATATTGTCAGTTTCAATAATTTCATTCTCTCTAACCCAAGCAAGTTGTTCATCAAGAAATTCACCTGGTGACACAATATTATCAAGCATAGAAGTAGTTTCATCATAAGTATCATGCAAAGCAGAAGTAGCATCATCAATAACAAGTGACATATTAGAATGAATAGCAGGAGCAGGTGTCGCAAGTTTACTCCAAACAGAAGGTGAATCAAGTGCAGAGCTAGATGGTAGTTCCTTACCACCCCTCGTAGTTGAGGGAAAATCTTGGTTCTTTTATCTTTCAGGTTCTTCATAGTGATTAGCAGATATAAATCCCAAGTGACTCAAAGAATAGAGCTATGCTCCTCGACAACGGTGCCGTAAAATAGTCTTGATAACCCACAAGTATAGGGGATCGCAACAGTTTTCCAGGGTAGAAGATTCAACCCAAATTTATTTATTCGACACAAGGGGAGCCAAAGAATATCCTCAAGTATTAGCAGCTGAGTTTTCAATTCAACCACACCTGGAAACTTAATATCTGCAACAAAGTATTTAGTAGCTAAGTAATATGATAGTAGCGGTAACGGTAGTGAAAGTAATAGTTTTGGTTTTATAGTGATTGTAACAGTAACAACAGAAAAGTAAATAAGCAAATATCAATATACGAAAAGCTCGTAGGCAAAGGATCAGTGATGCATAATTATGTCAGATGCGATTCCTCATGCAATAGTTATAACATAGGGTGACACGGAACTAGCTCAAGTTCATCAATGTAATGTAGGCATGTATTTCAAATATAGTCATACATGCATATGGAAAAGAACTTGCCTGACATCTTTTGTCCTACCCTCCCATGGTAGAGGGGGCCTATTGGAAACTAAGGGATATTAAGGCCTCCTTTTAATAGAGTACCAGACCAAAGCATTAACATTTAGTGAATACATGAACTCCTCAAACTACGGTCATCACTGGTAAGTATCCCGATTATTCTCACTTCGGGGTTAACTGATCATAACACATAATAGGTGACTATAGACTTGCAAGATAGGATCAAGAACTCACATATATTCATGAAAACATAATAGGTTCAGATCTGAAATCATGGCACTCGGGCCCTAGTGACAAGCATTAAGCATAGCAAAGTCATAGCAACATCAATCTCACAACATAATGGATACTAGGGATCAAACCCGAACAAAACTAACTCGATTACATGATAAATCTCATCCAACCCATCATTGTCCAGCAAACCTACGATGGAATTACTCACGCACGGTGGTGAGCATCATGAAATTGGTGATGGAGGAAGGTTGATGATGACAATGGCGATGGATTCCCCTCTCCGGAGCTCCGAACGGACTCCAGATCATCCCTCCCGAGAGAGATTAGGGCTTGGCGGCGGTTCCGTGTCGTAAAACGTGATGAATCCTTCTCCCTGATTTTTCTCCCCGAACATGAATATATAGAGTTGGAGTTGAGGTCGATGGAGCACCAGGGGGCCCATGCGGCAGGGGGGCGCGCCCAAGGGGTAGGCGCGCCCCCACCCTCGTGGACAGGGTGTGGGCCCCCTGGTCTTGATTCTTTCGCCAGTATTTTTTATATATTCCAAAAAAATTCTCTGTTGATTTTCAGGTCATTCCGAGAACTTTTATTTCCGCACAAAAATAACACCATGGCAATTCTGCTGAAAACAGTGTCAGTCCTGGTTAGTTCCATTCAAATCATGCAAGTTAGAGTCCAAAACAAGGGTAAAAGTGTTTGGAAAAGTAGATACGATGGAGACGTATCACATCACGCGCCCCGCCGCCGTTTCCCGAAGGCGGTAGGTGGCCGTCGTGGCCTCCACCCCACTGCCGGCCGCTGTGGCCATCACGCGCTCTGCCACCGCGGCCTGAAGGCGGGAGGTGGTGGTCGTGGCCGCCACCCCGTTGTCAGCCGCCGTGGCTGCCAGCCCACCTTTGGCCGTCGGGGTCATTATCCGCTCTACCACCGCTGCCCGAAGACGGGAGGCGGAGGTGGATGCCGACACGTGCGTCAGCGACCTTGCGCGCTACACCGAGTTCCTGTGGGAGGAGGAGGACCGCCTCGTCGAGCACGCAAAGAGCCTTACCGCCGCCGTGGCCGTGGCAAACGCTGCCTTAGAGGCGAGGAATCAGGAGATCTACGATGAGAACCACCACTTCGAGAGGGGTCGTCTAGAGCGGCAGAGGGCGTTCGAGGTGAGCGTCGCTAATGCTGCAACAGTGGCAGGCACCGTATTGCGGTTTTCCAGCTCATCGGTAGGCTCCTCCTCCTCCACCTCTTACTAAGGGCGCTCGGCAGAGGAGAGGCAGCCGGAAGTATTACAAAGTCCCTCCGAAGTAGTAGTAGTAATATTTAGGGGCTATTTTGTTCAGTTCATCTGACTATAGACGTGGTGGAACTGTACAATGTACTTAAAATTAGCTAGTATATATAGTACTTAAACTAGCTATTTCAGTACGTGGTTGGCAAAAATTGTGGAAAAGTTTGGTCGGTTCAGCTATCGAGTTGAACTGTTTGTATAAATTAAGAATGACTGCTTAATCTATGAATGAAATCTATGATTAATTACTGAATTTTAGTTGCAAAAATTAGATATTGCTAGTGATTTTTAGCTTCATATTTTGACAAATCGCAATTCTACAAGGATTGACAAATCTTACCAAATTGTTTATATGTGGTTGCACACGGGTCATTCAAAACAACCGTTTGCGTTGAAGGGATGCACAAATCCTGCGCTGCTCTCACTTTGCATACATGCATTCTATCTAAAACGTTTGCGATCAAGAGCAATAGAAATCCTGCTCGGCACATTTTCATTTGGCTTCCTGGGGAAGCTGTCGGTTTGCATACGGGTGTTCTAACTAAAATGTGTGTGTGATGATTGTTTTATATTTAAAAAGCGAATTAAACTGCGGCTTGGGCACCATTAATGGAGATGATGCGAGCAATGCGGGCGGCCATGGAAGTCAAAGGGCTCCCTTCCCAGTGAGCCTGCTCAGCGTACAGCTCTCACGCTTCCTAGTGAGCATGCGCATTCGAGGACAGCTTGCACGCCTCTCGGTTAGCCTACGCACCGGACGGCACTCGCACACCTCCCGTTCAGTCAAGGTCAAGCAGCTGTCCGCACGGCACCTCCTACAACCATTCAAACCAAGACACATGGCATCACGTGAATGGTTAACACAACGCACACAGTTTGAATTATACAAAAGTTTCAGATATTAAAGTGGCAGCTATTTTTTTCAAAATGCCTTTGTTGGCTGTCATTATTCGAGTGCGCCTTCTCTCTAAATGGACATGAAAAATACCACAACATGTCGGGTGCCATTCCATGATAGCATGCCAAGTTTCATCAGACGAGTTTTGGATTTACTAGAATTTTAAAACCAGACATCTCAATGTTTTGCTGGCAATCAACGGCGTCCTAGTGTTTGAAATTCACTCCCATATCTTGCATGGGACCTAAGAATGCACCCAAGGACACATATTTGATTTTTCAACCAATTTATATGCACAGGAGCATGTGCATGTAGTTCAAATTTGAATTATGCACATAAATGCATTGAAAACTCAGTTAATGCATAAAAATGTCCAAACGAACCCCAAAAAATCACAAAAATTGACACAACACTCTTGTTGTTCTATGTTGACATGAGAAAAAATTTGGAAACAATAAGAGGCAGTGGATATCGTTTCGTCCCCAAAGTGGGACATTCCCTACCGAAACCATCATGCTTGTTGTGAGAAGCTTTGGTCTGTGAGAAGCATATACCCAAACCTGCCCCAAACGGGACAAATTTTACCACGGCATGTTGATGCCGCTCCATGAAAGCATGCCAAGTTTCATGAATTTCAGACAAGTTTTGGATTTACTAGAATTTAAAAACCAGGCATCTCAATGTTTTGCCGGTAATCAACGATGCCCTAGTGTTGGAAATTCATTCCCATTTCTTGCATGGGACCTAAGCATGCACCCAAGGACAGATATTTGATTTTTCAACCAATTTATATGCACTGGAGCATGTGCATATAGTTCAAATTTGAATTATGCACATAAATGCATTTAAAACTCAGTTAATGCATAAAAATGTCCAAATGAACCCCGAAAAATTACAAAAATTCACACAACACTCATGTTGTTCTTTGTTGACACGAGAAAGAATTTGAAAGCAATAAGAGGCAATGGATATCATTTTGTCCCCAAAGGTGGGACGTTCCCTACCGAAAACCATCACGCTTGTTGTGAGAAGCTCCAGTTTGTGAGAAGCATATACCCAAACCTGCCCCAAATGGGACAAAAAATTTACCATAGAATGTTGATGCCGCTCCATGATAGCATGCCATATTTCATGAATTTCAGACGGGTTTAGGATATACTAGAATTTAAAAACCAGGCATCTCAATGTTTTGTCGGCAATCAACGGTGCCCTGGTGTTTGAAATTCATTCCCATTTCTTGCATGGGACCTAAACATGCACCCTAGTACACATATTTGTTATTTCAACAAATTTATATGCACTGGAGCATGTGCATGTAGTTCAAATTTGAATTATGCACATAAATGCATTGAAAACTCCGTTAATGCATAAATATGTCCAAACGAACCCCGAAAAATCACAAAAAATTGACACAACGCTCCTGTTGTTCTATGTTAACACGAGAATTTTTTTGGAAGAAATAAGAGGCAGTGGATATTGTTTCGTCCCCAAAGGTGGGACGTTCCCTACCGAAACCATGATGCTTGTTGTGAGAAGCTCTGGTTTCTGAGAAGCATATACCCAAACCTACCCCAAACGGGACAAAAATTTTACAACGACATGTTGATGACGCTCCATGAAAGCATGCCAAGTTTCATGAATTTCAGACGAGTTTTGGATTTACTAGAATTTAAAAACCAGGCATCTCAATGTTTTGTCGGCAATCAACGGTGCCCTGGTGTTTGAAATTCATTCCCATTTCTTGCATGGGACTTAAGCATGCACCCAAGGACACAAATTTGATTTTCAACCAATTTATATGCATTGGAGCATGTGCAAGTAGTTGGAATTTGAATTATGCACATCAATGCATTGAAAACTCTGTTAATGCATAAAAATGTCCAAACGAACCCTGAAAAATCACAAAAATTCACACAACACTCCTGTTGTTCTATGTTGACATGAGAAAAAATTTGAAATAAAGAAGAGGCAATGGATATCATTTCATCCCCAACGGTGGGACGTTCCCTACCGAAAACCATCATGCTGGTTTTGAGCTCCGGTTTGTGAGAAGCATATACCCAAACCTGCCCCAAATGGGACAAATTTTTTACCACGACATGTTGATGCCGCTCCATGGTAGCATGCCAGACGGGTTTTGGATTTACTATAATTTAAAAACTAGGCATCTCAATGTTTTGTCGGCAATCAACGGTGCCCTGGTGTTTGAAATTCATTCCCATTTTTGCATGGGACCTAAGCATGCACCCAAGAACACAGATTTGATTTTTTAACCAATTTATATGCACTGGAGCATGTGCATGTAGTTCAAACTTGAATTATGCACCTGAACTGGCTAGAAAACCAATTTAATGTATAAAATGTTCAAACGAACCCTGAATAATTCCAATTCTTTTACGACACACATATAGTTGCATGTTGACTCCAGATAAAAGGTCTAGCAATTCAAACACCGTCCATTGCCGCTGTGATCCCATTATATAATTCAAATCAAGATGAAAAATCAAGTAGATCGCACACAGTTTATTATCAGCAACCGTGTGAGATGCAACACAAAATATCCTGGAGCACCGTCAGTGTATAGTACGCCTATGGCTTACGCGAGAAGTTGCGTCGGCTACAGTCCACAGTCGGCGTCTCAACCACACTAGCTCGCTCCGCAAATATCATTTCACTGTTGAATCGTCGCCGGTGAAATATGGGCACGTGGACCCGCATCATGAGGGCAACTTCAATAGCCCACTCTGGCGAGAGCGCGTCCCTAGCCGTCATCCGCATGCTAACAAGGTGCATGAGCGCGGCTGCAATCTGCGACCGGGAAGCAAAGGCAGCCCAAACGGCCATTGTTTCTTCTCAGGTGGCGGCAGCAACATCTGCTTCGGGGATAGCAACTGGAGAGAGCGGCACAACAGTTGTCCGTTCCGCTGTGGCCGCCTTAGGCCTGATGGAGGCCGCCCACGACCATGTCGAGGTCACCGCACAAATCGAACGAAGCTTCTCCGACAACGGTCGGCAACCCATGGCCGAAGAGCTTGCAATCACTGAGAGCATTCGAGCAGTCGTCCGTTCCTCCGCCGCATACCTTGTGAAGACGGAGCCCGTCCAAGCCCAGATCGCATCTGCCCACGCCCAGCTCAAGGCGGCCTTTTCCAAAGAGATGGCAGACGTTTATGGCGAGATGCTTGCCGAGTATGGTGCGATGGATGCCATGGAGCCCCTTCCCCAGGAGACCGTCGGGCGCGAGTTGGACATGGAGGCGGCGGCAGAGATCGACGAGCACCAGTTGTAGTAGTACTCTTTGTTTTGTTTAGTTAAGAGCGCCGGTCTTTAATTTGTAAGAGTAATGTTTAGGTCAGCTAGCTCTGTTTAATTGCTGAACTTGCTCAATTAAGAAGTGTAGGTGTGCTGTAGTCTCCTTTGTGTACCCAAATTATGCAATGACGTGGATGACTACTGTAACCATGGAAATTCGAACCAAAACTTTTGACGTTCAAACTCAGCACACACGGGTGAAGCTATCGGAATCGTTTGTGATGTCCACATATCGTACACAGTTCTGAATAAGGGACCATGTTTGATGACACTTTGCGCGCCAGTTTTTTGGCTGAAGCGATTCCAAATTTTCGGCTTCAGCGGAAATATCTACCTCCCCGCCCCCTCCCGCTTACCAAAAGCCACATTTCCCCTCTTTCTGCATTCCTTTCCAAGTGGAAACCTTCACTCCTTGATTGTAGTGCCGCCTCCTCGTCGGGGACCTTTCTTCACGCTGCTCGGCCTCGTCTATCTAGGCAGGTAATCCACACCCGACCCCATCCTCCTCCTCCTTCCACATCCCACATGCCCCGATCGCCAGCGCGAGCGCAACACCTTCCACCCAAATCACCGACCCCTCCACCAAATAAGCGCCGCCATAAGCCATGGTGCATGCAGTATAGCCAGGAACTCAAGGAGCATTTCGCACCGGTGAAGCAAATCACAGCCGCACGCGCGGATGAGGTCACGATGGCTGCCATTCGTGCCGACCCCCAGATCTTGGAGGAGCACCTTGCCATTTGCTAGCTACGCCGGTTAAGCATGCTCGATTTACCCATTGCGTGTGCTGCTTCTGCCTTTCCTTCACAAATTCTAGTGAATTGTGCTATCTAATTTTACCATGCAATCTGTTGCTCTAGTGTATATGTTCTATATGTCATGCAGTGTGGTGCTCACTTATTAAATGTTTTGTTAATTAGTTGTCGTCTTTAGTTAACTGTTTGGTTCAATTCTGCACATGTGATGTTCAATTCTTAAGGCTGCAATTTTGTATTTTCTTCCATGAGAGAAATAAATCGAATTTATCTTTACAAAATACATGAGAAACGAATACAATTGCTATATTTCCAAGTTCTCAAGCATGCTTGGTTTGGTTATACATTGTGCAATGTGGTTCTCAGTTAACATTTGGTTCATTTATGTAGTGGTATTTAGTTAAATGTTTGGTTCAATTCTACAATGCGATGTTCAATAGTTGTGGGTGCATTCTGTTATTGTATACCATGTGAGAAATAAATTGAATTTGGCTGTAGTAAATACATGAGAAACAAATACGATTGCTACAATTGGTTGTAGTTAACTGTTTGGTTAACTGTCTGATCTTCTATTAGGAGTATGTTATATTGTGCAATGTGGTGCTCAGTTAATATTTGGTTCATTTGTTGTGGTGTTTAGTTAACTGCTTGGTTCAATTCCGCAATGCGATGTACAATTGTTGTTGGTAGAATTTTGTATTATTGTGCATGTGAGGAATAAATCGAATTTTGTTGCACTTAATACATGAGAAACATATACAATTGCTATATTTCCTAGTTCTTAATCATGCTTGGTTTGGGTAAATGGGTTTTCCGTATGGCTTGAATTAATCTGATGAATCTGCAATGTGCTTATTTTTCATCAGCATATTTTACTGATAGCGTGTGAACCCTTACTTAACCTGATGACTAACTACCGTATATGTGTTGCAGGGAAACAATGGGAAGCACTGAGGTTTACAATCGAGGTTAGCACGTGGATGGTATGTTCTCTAATAGCACATTATTGTGCAATTGCAAGAACCATTCTAATATTTCGGTTTTTAACAATTTGGTCTTGCACATGTAGGTCCTGCTGTCAGAGGTTTTGACCCACTGTTCGACCCTTTTTGCATATGGGGAAATGAGTTGTCCATGAATATCAATCAAATCAAGAAACTCAGTAAGATTGTTAGGATAAAGAAATTAGCGACAAAAACAACAAGATCTTTGTCTGCACAATATTCTCCTTCCGCTTCAGCAATATTCCAGATGAGATGCATCTGTCTATATACCATCTATGATGCTAATTTCGAAAGGTTCTACATGTTGCATGTGGAACTTGCTGCTGGCGTAGTTGTGTAATGGGGTAGTTAAGTGCTGAAGCTATATCATGTTGTACTCTGATGTATTTCAATTATGAAATTCTGCTTCCTTAATATGGAAATGAAATATATTGTGTGCTTAATATGAAATGTCAATTAAATTAATAAATGGATTATGACTAATCGGATAATTAGCCTGCTAATTGGGTTTTGCTATTCCAAACGGCTGAAAAAATACCATGGGCGATGACCTCAGGCAACGCACACAATTTTTAGAAATAAACCGTGTTGGATCAATGAACAATCACACATGACTTTCTCTTGAAAACTGTTTGTGTTAGGCCACCTTGAGAAAACGTTTACCACATAAAAACTGTGTGTGATGGAAAGCCTTTGCCAGACAGTTTCTTCTACGGATCGTGTGTGATACATTCAATAACGCAAACGATTTAACGGGAAAAATTGTGTGTGATGTACCTGTGAACGGAAATGTTTTCCTTGGAGCGACTATGTGGGATGCACATACGAACGAAAACGTTTAGCAGGGACTGACTATGTGGGATGTACTTGTGACCAGAAACAATTTCACTGTATAATTGTATTTTTAGCTCTACTGTACGTATTTCCATATTTGAGCGCTCGCCGGTCGCACACGTTCTCATTTTGCTGACCGTGCGTGCCAGGAGGGTATATCCTCGACGGTTTCTGATTCATGTGGGAAGGACCCCCCTATCGCCCACACTCACTTGGCGATGGTTACAAATGCCATCGTGGAAAGGTGTTAAAAACCGTTTGTTTAGGACCAACACGCACTAGTGTGTCATCCGCAAAAAGAAGGAGAGTAACTGTAGGGCCAGTGCTCCCAAAGGAAACTCCTTTTATTTCCTTTGCCACTTGAGCACTCCTTAATAGAGTTGATAAGCCCTCCACGCAGAATAGGGAAAGATATGGGCACTTGGTTTTCCCCTGGCATAACACTGTGGATGGTACAAAACTATGGGAGAGGCCAACATTCTTTTTGACTGAGAATCTCACCGACGTGACACACCTCTTAACCATCTCTGTCTAATGACTAGAGAAACCAAATCTCACCATCATTTTCTTGACAAACACTCATTCAACTTTGTCATATGCCTTCGTCATGTCAAGCTTTACCGCACATATGGGCTTCCTTATCTTTCTTTTTGTTATAGCATGTACACACTCATAAGCAGCAGGTTCATTATCGGTGATTAACCTGCCCAGCATGAAGGCACTTTGCTCTTCAGAAATCATGAATAGCGGCACCACCTTGAGCCTGTTAGCCAACGTTTTGCAGCGGTCTTATATAGGACGTTATATAGGCTTATAGGGTGGAATAACGAGAGTAAGTCCATGTAACGCCCACGATGTGGCTATATCTCCCACGTGTCGAGGCACGACTTAGACGCATAACCGCATTGTGGTTTTGTCTCAAGAAGGGTCATCTTCACACACTCCCATGTAATGAACAAGAAAGGGATAAATAGAGTTGGCTTACAATTGCCACGTCACACAAATAGCAATTAATTCATACATCATCAGGGTACACTCATAGTCCGACTACGGACAACCAAATGAAAAGAAGATAAACCCAACTGGTAGATCCCCGATCGTCCCAACTGGGCACCACTACTGATCATCAGGAGAAGACACGTAGTAATGACCAAGGTCCTCGTCGAACTCCCACTTGAGTTCAGTAGCATCACCTGCACTGGTATCATCCGCACCAGCAACTGTTTTAGTAGCATATGTGAGTCACGCAGACTCAGCAATCTCAAAACCCACGAGAACAAGACTATTTAAGCTTATGGGTAGGATGAGGTAATGAGGTGGAGTTGCAGCAAGCGCTAAGCAAATATGACAGTCAACTATAAGTGATCAAGAAGTGATCCTAAACTACTTACATTCCTACATAACCCAATCGTGTTCACTTCTCGGATTCTGCCGAAAAGAGACCATCATAGTTACACACGCGGTTGGCGCATTTTAATTGAGTCAAGTGTCAAGTTCTCTACAACCGGATATTAACAACTTCCCATCTGCCACATAACCGCGGGCACGGCTCTCGAAAGTTTATACCCTACAGGGGTGTCCCAACTTAGCCCATCACAAGCTTTCACGATCAATGAAGGATATTCCTTCTCCCGGAAAGACCCGATTAGTCTTAGAATCCCGGTTACAAGACATTTCGACAATGGTAAAACAAGACCAGCAAGACCGCCCGATGCGCCGACAAATCCCGATAGGATCTGCACATATCTCGTTCTCAGGGCACACCCGATGAGACATCCTACGAGTAAAACCAACCCTCAAGTTTCCCTGAGGTGGCCCCACAGTCTACTTGTTTTGGACCAACATTCGGAGGAGCACTGGCCCGGGAGGGGGGGGGGTTTAAATAAAGATGACCCTCGGGTTTGCAACTCCCAAGGGAAAAGTATAGGTGGTGGTTAGGCATATGTTATAACCAAGGTTGGGCCCTGCTGGAGGAGTTTTATTCAAAGCGAACTGTCAAGGGGGTCCCATAACCCCAACCGCGTAAGGAATGCAAAATCAAGGAACATAACACCGGTATGACGGAAAGTAGGGCGGCAAGAGTGGAACAAAACACCGATCAAAAGGCCAAGCCTTCCACCCTTTGCCAAGTATATAGTTGCACTAATTAAAATAAGAGATATAGTGATATCCCAGCATATCCATGTCCCAACACGGAACAACCTGCTCTGCACCTGCAACTAGCAACGCTATAAGAGGGGTTGAGCAAAAGCGGTAACTTTGCCAAACAAAAATTTGCTAGGAAGGTGGGTTAGAGGCTTGACATGGCAATATGGAAGGCATGATAAACAAGTGGTAGGTAGCGTGACATAGCGATAGATCGAAACAACTAGCAAGCAAATATGGAAGTGATATAGAGGGTAATGGTCATCTTGCCAGCAATCCCGCTAGGAATAAGACTGAATCCATGAAGTAGACGAACCAACGTAGTTGAACGGATCCTCACAATCGCAACATAACCGGAACTATCAAGAAGAAACAACACCGGAAAGAAGCAAACAACATGGTAAACAACCAAGCATAAACATGGCATGATGCACAACCAAGTATGATGCACGTCCAGTTTAATGATTATGCCATGGCAAAGTGCAACAAACAATACTACAAATTTAGTGGAGCTCAATATGCAACGGAGTTGCGTATTGAAGATAACACCACATTCTTTTATTTATTTCTCTCTTGTTTAATCTACTCGACAATATTAAATGTTGGTTAACATGGCAAGGGGTGAAGCATAAGCAAACTACTTATCTAGGCAAGTGTAAATGAGGCAGGAAACAACAAACAACAAATCTGGAAAATCCCCGTGTGCATATCTCGAATTCGGTACTGTTCTGTCCTAAAGCATATTTTAGAGTTTTTAAACGGGAAAATAAAGTGCAACAAGCCAATCTATGCATTTTTCTACCCCATTTACATATAAAGATTATTATATTCGGAGCTACGGTTATTTAGTTATTAAATAAATCATTTTAGCATGACATTTATGCAAATTAAATGCAAACAACAAGTTAGACATTTTAAACATGGATGAAAGTTTTATATTATGAAACAAGATGAAATTCTTAGCATTTTACATATATAAATTATTTACATATGATGCACAGTTCTGGAGTTATTAAATGCATGAAGTCTAGGGGGTTTTCTGCAAATCTGTTTTCATGTGGATAATAGAGAAATTTGCAAGATGGGAAAAAATGTGCACTGGGCTGAATCTGGCTGGCCCAACATGCATAGGAGAGGGGCTGGGTGCTGCTCGCCATGGGCCATGGCCTAGTTCGACGGTGAGGTGAGGCCAGCAGGGGAGACTAGCGCGCTGGGCCTAAGTCGTGGTCGCGGTCCACGTAGGTGAGGAAGACGCGATAAATGCAACGAGCAGAGATGCATCATCCTCCCTGCTCAAACGAACCAGAGGAGGCAAGCGGCACGAAGGGGCAGCGAGGATCCAAGGGAAGGAGGCGGTTCGCGGTGGCGCGGTATTGGACTTGGCGGTGGGGGAATCGGGCGAAGGCAAGGGGAGCTCGAGGCAACTTGGATGGTTGCAGCACGAACGAGCGGGAGGCTCGTAGGGCCTCGGGCGCTCGGGTTGAGGCGATCGAGAGGAGGCATGGGGACGGAGAGGGTGGTCTGATGGCGCAGGTGTAGATCCGGCTGGGAACAGGCAAGGACGACGAAGGAAGGCGACGGAGTGGCGGTTGGCGTCCATGACGTCGGCCGCTACCGACAAGGTCAGCGGTCGCAGGGCTGATGTGTCGCTGTGAACAGAGAAAGAGAGAGATGAGTTGTTGAGAGCGAGAGAAAACCAGAGGAAGGAAGGAAAAGAAAGGGGAGGAGCGGGACAAGGCCTGCTGGAAGTGGTTGCGGGGGGCGAGTGTCGGTGTCAAAACTGGCGGATCTCGGGTAGGGGGTCCCGAACTGTGCGTCTAAGGCTGATGGTAACAAGAGGCGGGGACACAATGTTTACCCAGGTTCAGGCCCTCTCGATGGAGGTAATACCCTACTTCCTGCTTGATTGATCTTGATGATACGAGTATTACAAGAGTTGATCTACCACAAGATCGTAGAGGCTAAACCCTAGAAGCTAGCCTATGATTCTGATTGTTCTTGTCCTACGGACTAAACCCTCCGGTGTCTATATAAACCAGAGGGGTCTAGGGTTACACAGAGTCGGTTACAAGGGAGGAGATCTACATATCCGAATTGCCAAGCTTGCCTTCCACGCAAAGGAGAGTCCCACCCGGACACGTGACGAAGTATTCAATCTTGTATCTTCATAGTCCAACAGTCCGGCCAAAGTATATAGTCCGGCTATCCAAGGACCCCCTAATCCAGGACTCCCTCAGTAGCCCCTAAACCAGACTTCAATGACGATGAGTCCGACGTGCAGATTGTCTTCGGCATTGCAAGGCGGGTTCCTTCTCCGAATACTCCATAGAAGATTTTGAACACAAGGATTGTGTGTGGCTCTGTAAAACAAATTCCACATACCACCGCAGAGATTATAATATTCCACAAATCTAATATGCTAACAACTTTTTATAACGTGACATCTGCCGTGGTCCGGTCGTTACGAACCGTTTTTCCCAGCCTGCCACTACACGTGTTGCGAGGCGGTTTTATTGGCATGTCTTGTCGAAGCAGAGATTGTGTTCCCCTTATCACGGGATTCTCATCAATACGGGTGTGGGTAACCCAATCGTGCTTGTTAGTATGACTCCTCGATTTTAGGCAAGTTCCAAACGGCCACGCGGAGGACGCTTGGTATTCACCCTTTTTATAAAGGGGCCAAGGCCTGTCCTTTTCTTCTCGCGCTCGATCCTTCCCTTCCCCCACCTCGAGTTCCAACACCCAAGGCTCAGTCTAAGCGCTTTGGACCTTCAACCATGTCTAGATCCAACCTTCAAGGTCAGTGGATGGCCTCCTCTATCACAGAGGAGGACATCAAGAAGCTAAGGGAAGCCAGGTATCTGACCGCAGAAATCTCGCACAGGCTGCATGCTCAAGGGCAGGTCATCCCTACTCCCGAACCCAACGAGAGTGTCGTATTTGTTTCCCACTTCTTCCGAGGGCTAGGCTTTAGTCTTGATCCCTTTGTTAGAGTGCTTATGTTCTATTACGGGCTCGATTTCCATGATCTAGCTCCAGATTCCATCCTTCACATCTCGTCATTTATCGTCGTGTGTGAGGCCTACCTCCGCATCACCCCACACTTCGGCTTATGGCTCAACACCTTCAATGTGAAGCCTAAGACAATCGATGGGCGACACGCAGAATGCGGAGGTGCCATAATAAGCAAAGGCACCGATGCTATATGGCCAAAGGGTTCCTTCCCGGAGGTGTCCAACTTATGGCAGTGGGAGTGGTTTTACATCATAGCTCCCCGAGGTACAAAGTGGGCAGCTACCCCCGCCTTCCGCTTGGGTCCCCCGCCGCAACTGGCGTCATGGGTCAACAAGGGGCTGGACTGGGGGGCAGTTAATGACGTGCTGACATTGCAAAGTCACATCTGAGATCTCCTCTAGAGGGATGTCAGTATTGTAAAGGTAATGCAAGTTATGCTAGTTCGTCGGGTCCTCCCATGCCAACCTCGATCTCTCCATATGTGGGAGTTCAACCCGGAAGGACCGCGAACTATTCAACAATTATTCGGCGTGACGCTCGAAGAGATGTATGGATTATTCTTTGGATCACGAATAAAGTGTCCGGACACCACCGAGGATGCGGGTCTCAACTGCAACTGTCTAGATACCCACGTAAGTAATTCTGCGGCCGAACATGCTGTCTTTTTATTTGTCATAACACCATTCTAAAAAAATCACTCTCGAAGGGGACTGGATAAGAAAGGAGGAGAGGATCAGGTGTTCGGCCCCACTTCCCGAAGTCTCACCGGATCCTGTTCTAGCCAGGATGCTGGAGCACGCACCTTATCAAAGTACCATCATGGGAAGATAAAGGGAGGAATAAAGAAGCCGAAAGCGGGCTTCACACATTACTCATCCAAAGTGGGGGAATTAGTGTCTCCGTGAAGGAGGATAATCAGGGAGAAGAATCTAGAATCCTCTCTCCCCAAGGAAGGACAAGGACCGCCTATGAAGACTTGGAAACGAAGGTTTCCAAATGAGGGAAGAAACCTGCACCAGGGGCCCCTGCCCTGGAGGGCGTCCTTACCGCACAGCGCCTGCAAGGGGGCCAGCCCTCCACCGAGTTGTAAGTGAACAAGAGTACTTTTGGTAAATATATCATGCTTTATCTCTGAGGACAATAACCGAGACATATATCTTGCAGTCCGGCTCATAGCCCTTCTCGAGAGAGTTCGTCTTGGGGGGATCTTCTTCCGAAGATGATGGAGAGCGAAACGCCTCCCCCTGTCTCCCCGCCTCCTTGGGTGGACGACCCTGAGGTGTCATCACGGAGGATTTCTCCTGATCCGCCAAGGCCAGAAGGTAACCCTTCGGCCACCCGAAGTCCAGAGTATTCGGCTCCTAAGGAGAGCAACAGAAAGAGTCTGGGATTGTCCGGTGCACAACTGGACGCACCGATGGGTCTTTTGGGGCAAGCGGCTATCTCAGAGGCGCATCGTACTTTAATGGGTACGGTGGTTGAGAGGATTACATTCGCCAAAAGTGGGTTGCATGAGGCTTTTACGAGCCTGCTAAGAGGCTTTGAGGTACACAAAGTAATATATATATATATATATATATATATATGTGTGTGTATTTTTTTGACGGTACCACACATGCTAGGTGTGCTCTATACAGATAGTAGCCCCTGAGACTCTGGTTGTTGTCCAGAGGTGGCAAACAGAGGATCATAATCCCAGGTAATGATCGCACTGCTTTCATGTGCAGGCGGCTGAGGGTCCGGTGGCTGGCCGGACTGCTGAGTTTGCCGGACTTAGGAGGCAGCTTGATGTGGCAGATGTCGACATTGCGCTTGTGAACAAGCGGCTTGACGAGGCATAGGGTATGTGTTTTCGGGTGGTCAACAAATATTAAGAGGAGCATGATGCTAGTATCTATAATATGCCATGACTACAGATGGAGCTGCTGCCGTGGAGACCCTTCGGGTGGAACTTGCCCGAGCCAAGGAACAAGCCAGGAGAAGCTATGCGGCCGCCCTAAAGGCGGCCGAAGAGTTAAGAGCCGAACAGGCTGCTCATCACCAGAGCGAAGATAAAATAGCCAAGATGGCTGTTGAGCTAAAAGATGCCGCCGGCCGATATGAGCTTCTTGAAAAGAAAGCCAAGCGAGAGCGGCTGACCTGAATAAAGCCGTGGAAGCAGCCAAGGAAGCCTGCTCTAAAATCAGAGTGGCGAAGGAGGAGCTCCGTCAAGCCGGAGATATCACGGCTGGGAAGCCCTTTTTGTTGCGGATGAAGTTCGGAGATCCGAAGTATTCCCCTCTGGATCAATTATGGAATGATGCAGGCGTGTACTTGGACTTGGAAATGAGTGATGCTGATGCAACTGAGTATTTCAAAGATCAGAAAGATCATGAAGTGGAAAGATTGTTCTGGTCGCAGTTTAGTGCTCCAACGCGTCCGCTGCTATGAAATAAACAAATGGCCGAGTGGGTCGAGCTCTATCAGTTGTCCGGACTTGCCATGAGGTATGTCATGGATCATCTTTGGCTGAAGGAACCAAGGCCAAATAGTTATTTTGGTTTAGTGCAATGATTCCTTGGTTCTGTTCCGCATATCGACGCTGTAAAGAGGTCGGCGTGCATAGAGGGTGCGCGAAAGGCTCTTGCCCGTGTTAAGACATACTGGGCAGAGATGGAGGCCACCGCTATTGCAACCCGGGATCCGGCCGTAGGCCAGGTCTCGGCTGAGCACTATTTTGAAGAAGTCCTAGAAGGCGCTCGTTTAATAGAGGCTCAGTGCTCGAAGAGTATCATGTTCGAGTGACATGTATCCCAATTGTAAAAACAATGCTATTTGGATTATAAAGGCTGTGTTTATACTTTTGCCTGAAAGAATTATGATGCCTCCTGTGCGGCCATTTAGGTATGTATATAACCTGAAAGTTTGCAGTCGTTGGCTTCAGCCCCCACGCACATAATGCGGGGGTGTTCGGAAAAGCACGTATTCACACTTGACCCAACGTCTTGGTCCATTAAGGAGGTGATAGCGCGGCGAACAAGGCAATCGGACTATATAGCTTTAACACTTTCACTTAGCCATAGGAGTTTGACGGTGGGGCTACTATATAGACCTGGTACTTCTGCACTCATCCGAATACGGTGCACGTACATACATGACCGGGAGGAATCGCGAAGATTCCGCTGAGTCATCGAGTGGTTGACCAGTCTCGTGCTTTATCATCACAGCCAGTTTTCGGCTTTCTCTACTGAGGTGCTCATCCACATGAACCAGGGCACAATCATAGTAGTTCTCCCGGTGCCACCTTAGCCGATAGAGCGGAACGTAAGATAGCAAAACACGGGAGCCGGGCAAACCCAACTATTGACCAAAGATATGAGTCGGAGCTGATGCATATAAGGCCAAACTCGCGACGCCGAACACTCCCTAAGGTATTCAGACTTTACAACATATACTGGCCTGAGTAACGCCCTCGATAATGATCCCTGAACTTCCAGGTACTTGCATTAGTCTGACGTGACGAAATGCCAATAACGCCAGCATCCCTTTCGGTTGTGTTGAGTATCCGGAGGGAGTGAAGCAACAAGAGACAGTAAAAAGGTTTACACGGGGTCTTAATCTAAAAAGAAGCATTTGAGCAGGGCCCTGCTGCATGTCTGCGCCCGTGTCTTCGTTGTGCCGTATCCTGGAAGGGTGTAGCACGATGATCATGTGTAAAAGAGAAAAACCCAGGTGAAAGTTTTCATGTGAAAAATTGGTTATTCTTAATGAACCATTAAAATGCAATCTAAATAGGGTCAAGCCGAACTGTAGTCCTTTTACATGCGGGAAGCCCCTAGCACCACCTATGGGGGTATATCCATCGACCCAATCTCAGGTTTATCTGAGCTGTTACAGCTAGTGGTGCGCCGGACTCGTCTAACCGTGTCCGCGGTCTTGACGACCTATCATTTCTTCTGGTTGGAGAGGCCGTTCAATGATTGGCTGCTAGAGCCGCCACATATTCCTTCGTACGTGAGGAACTCTCTGTGTTTCCGCTAACTATGATGATGCCACGTGGACCGAGCATCTTAAGCTTAAGATAAGCGTAATGCGGTACTGCATTAAAACGAGCGAAGGCCGTTCTTCCGAGTAGTGCGTGATGGCCGCTTCGGAATGGAGCGATGTCGAAGGTTAATTCTTCACTTTGGAAGTTGTCGGGAGAACCGAATACAACCTCTAGTACTAGAGAGCCTGTGCAGCGGGCCTCTGGGCCTGGTATTACTCCTTTAAAGGTAGTATTGCTTTGGCTGATTCTTGTCGGGTGTATCCCCATTTTGCGGACGGTGTCCTGATATATCTGATTAAGACTACTACCGCCATCCATAAGGACTCGGGTGAGATGGTATCCGTCAATTATTGGGTCTAGCACCAAGGCAGCCGATCCTCTGTGTCGGATACTAGTGGGTGACCCCTGCAATCAAAAGTGATCGGGCAGGCCGACCAAGGGTTGATCTTGGGGGTGACAGGCTCCAAGGTGTATATGACTTGGGGTGCGCGTTGGCGCCTCCTCTTCGGTATGTGAGTTGCGTAAATCATGTTCACTGTTTTGACCTCTGGTGGGAATTTTTTTTGTCCCCCAGTGTTCGGATGGTGAGGCTCATCCTCGTCTTCGCTTGGTGTCTCCCTCCCCTTGTGTTCGGCGTTTAGCTTGCCGGCATGCTTGAAGACCTAGCATTCTCTGTTGGTGTTATTTGCAGGTTTGTCGGAGGTGCCATGAATCTGACATAATCTGTCTAGAATCTTGTTTAGGCTGGACGGTCCATCTCTACTGCCTTTAAATGGCTTTTTCCGTTGACCGGTGAGGGAGTCCTGGATTAGGGGGTCTCCGGACAGCCGGACTATTGGACTATGAAGATACAAGATTGAAGACTTCGTCCCATGTCCGGATGGGACTCTCCTTGGCGTGGAAGGCAAGCATGGCAATACGGATATTTAGATCTCCTCCCTTGTAACCGACTTTGTGTAACCCTAGCCCCCTCCGGTCTCTATATAAACCGGAGGGTTTAGTCCATAGGACAACAACCAATAATACCATTGTAGCGATCAGACCTCACACAGTCTAATCTCTATGCTCCGGTGTCATCCCTGGATCAGTAATGCCGACACCACACAGTACTCGGAGGATTTATAACAGAGTAGCAATCACACACTTATTACATCGAGTGTCTCAATAGAGAACTTATTACAATAAATATGGCTTAAGGCCATCTAATAACGATAACAGCGGAAGGCTTAGAAGATAAGTGAGTCCATCAACTCCAACGGCATCACTGAGTATAGAACCACGACCTAAAAACTCCATAATCATCGTCTGAAAAGTCTGCAACATTAACGTTGCAGCCCGAAATGGGTCAGTACATGGAATATGCTGGCAAGGTAACACATAGAGAGTAATGGAATGAAACTGCTATACTATATGCATATTTGGCTGGTGGAAAGCTCTATGTTTACAGTTTTGCGTAAAGCCAATTTTTCCTACTGCAAAGGAATAAGTTTTATTTAACTATCATTGTGGTTGTGAACATTGAGAATGGTTGACATCATTCTCAATCCCAATTAAATAACATCGTTAAACCCAACAAACTTAATTTAAAGTAACGTGATGAGATTCACATGATAATCCAGGGACTACATACTCAAGTTGTCCATAACCGGGGACACGGCTAACCATGATTAGTTTATACACTCTGCAGAGGTTTGCGCACTTTTCCCCACAAGACTCGATCGCCTCCGTTTGGTTTCTCGCACTACATGGTGTTTGAGAAGACGGATGACCGAGACTGTCGGATTTTGGGTTCCGGCAGACCCTTGAGGTTCGAACACTGGGGTGCACGCGGAGATTTCGCCTTCTACCTACCTGCACCCCTCCGCCTCGCTAAGATCTAAGCTATGGAAAGAACAGCACAAGAGACACGGGTTTTATACTGGTTCGGGCCACCAATGTGGTGTAATACCCTACTCCAGTGTGTGGTGTGGTGGATTTCCTCTTGGGCTGATGATGATGAGCAATACAAGGAAGAACAGCCTCGCGAGGGTCTGTTCTTTGCTGGGGCGACGAACTGCTAGGAGGAGTTCAGTCACCCTTCTCTCTCTCTCTCTCTCTTTTTGATTGCGATCCGATCTCCTTTTACCATGTGGGTGGGTAGTCCTATTTATAGGAAAAGGCCCTGGGCCTCTTCCCAAATATTGAGCGGGAAGGGCGGCAAAAATTGGCCACTTTGAAGGGGAACATCTGGTACACTTATCCTGACTAAAGTTGGTCCTCGCCTGCCAAAGGCTCTGGTGGTGACGCTGGCTTGGGCTCCACAATGACTTCCTCCCTGCCGTTGGACTGGTCTTGGTCTCGTTGCACCGAAACGGGTGCCTTTGCTTGATGCTCTCACCTGCGCTTGCTACCTTTGCACCAAAGAGGAAAGAAGGACACTGCGCGGGCTGGCGCCCGCCTGGCACCCTTGGCCGTCATGGCTTGCGTCACGGGCACCTCGTGAGGTACCCCGCCTTGATCTCTCCGCCTCCTCGCGAGCCAGCCTGATGATGCTATGCCTGAGGAAGCTCCGTGTTGTCCGCCCCGCGAGGCTTGGCCCCTCGCGAGGGTCTTGGGTCTGTGTTGATGAAGATGGGCCGCACTGGGCCCCCTTTTGAGCCACGCCACAGACCGCAGGCAGGCAAGTCTGGGGACCCCCGTTCCCAGAACACCGACAGTAGCCCCCAGGCCCAAGGCGCGCCCGGACTTGGCCGTGCAGGGAGGCGAAAGGGCAAGGGCGAAGCACCGCGGGCCCTAACAGCCTGCAGCCTTGCGCGCCGCGTGGCAGTTGGTTGGGCGTGGGCGGCACTGTTCCCCCACGCCCGCCTTATTTTGTGCCATGCTAGGCGGACTCGTAGTCGTACACAGCCGCTCCCCTTTTTGCTGCTCGAGCCCCCTCTGTCCTTCCTTCGCTCGAACTCCAGCTTCTGTTTTCAACCCAATCTCGAACCCCCCCTTCCCATCGCCATGGCTCCGACGAAGAAGGGAAGAGGGAAGAAACCCATGCCTCCGCCTTGCTCGCCGCCATTGGCGGCCCCCGCCGAGGGCTTGGGCAAGGTCAGCTCGGCTCTGGCCACTATCTTCAACGAATGCGGGAGGACGACGGCCTGGCCCGCGTCCCACTTCTCCATCGACAGGATAGTCACCGAGGTCCCGTATTTTGCCGACGCCCTATGGGCGGGTCTGGTTCCCCCCTTTTCTGATTTCTTCAATGCCATGCTTTCCCACTATCAGATCCACATGATGCATCTGGGTCCTGAATCCATCACCCTCCTTTTGGTCTTCGCCTTTGTTTACGAGGCAATGATGGGCATCCTTCCTTCGGTTGCCTTGCTACGCCACTTCTTCTCTCTGCACCTTGTCGACCCTACCCAATGCTGGGCGTGCGTAAGCTTCATTGCCGTGTCTGAGACAGCGGCCTCAGGGATTGACTTCAGACTCCCTCTGCCCGCGGCTGGGTTCCGCGAGCGGTGGCTGTATGTGGATGCAGGGGTGCCCAGCCCCCTGCTATCGGAGCCAACTTCCCCTGCTGTCCCCAATTCTGGCTGGGGCCAGGAGACGCTTGAGAGCCCCCGGCTCGTCTTCGTTTGGCACCGCTTCGTGTTCTTGAGGTCGCTTGGCGTGACAGCACCCAAGGTGGTGACGGAGTTCCTGCTACGCCGCGTTGCTCCTCTCCAACGCCACTCCCGCCGGATGTGGGCCTTCAGCGGGCGTGATGATCGTATGAGGCTCCAGGAAGAGGACCTGACACCTGAAGTGCTGAGGACAGCGCCCTTGATCCTGACTGGGGACCCCAGCCCTGGCAGCATCCAGCAGGGAGGGGCCTTGTTGTACCTCTGCCAGAACAGGGGTGATTTTGTGAATCAGATGCCTATCTTTGATGAATGGGGGCTGCGCCCCGCTGGCCTCCAGGGACCTCGTGAGAACCCAGTGATGGTGACTGCCCTTCCAGTTGGCCAAGGCGACTCTTCCTCGAGTGGCGGAGCAGGGAGGCATGAGGCGCAGAGGCTGAGGGGGCTGCCGGCGGGGTGACAGCGCCGGGCGACGCTCATGAGGGAGCAACTCTTGGGGCCCGTGCCACTGAGGCTGAGGGTGGCAAGCAGTTGCCCTCAGCGCCTGCGACTGAGGCCCCTGAGGTTCCAACCGCTTCTCTGGGCGACGCGATTGGCAGCGCGCATCAGGCAGGCGCCCCTAACGCGGATTGCCTTAACGCTCCGTCTTTGTCGCAGGTTGATCCCTGCACTCAACTCTTGGGCCGCTTCTGCGTGGACTTTGAGACCCTCCAGAAGAGAAGGGAGGCCCTGGGCGACGATTACCCTTGTCGCCTGCTGAAGCGTAGGAAGTACTTCGCCACCGATGAGTAAGCCTTCTCCTTTCCCAGCTCCCGATCCTTCTGTTGCTTTTACTGATCCTTGCTCCACAGGCCCCTTCCAGCCGAGCTCGCGGAGACGGCTGAGGTGCCGTCCCCCTTGGCTTCGCACCCTCCACCGTCCTCAAGCGCTCCGAGCAGCAGAGCCCTTGTGGTGAGGGCGATCCGAGAGGCGAACTGTCCTGAGGTGCATCGTGGCCCTGCACACCTCGTGATCCTCCTTCGTGGGCCTTCTCGTGGCATAGCCAGCCTGCCGTGGGCTTCTCGCCTGGTCGTGGACTGCGATTGGCTGAGGCGCTCGCTGCGCTCTTCATCTGGGGACGGGCTAGCTCCAGGCCGGGCTTCTAGCGTGGCGTGCCCAGCCGTCGCGAGGGTGGCAGCCCCCAGCCCCCTGCCCAGAGGGGGAGTGCTGATTCGTGGCCCCCGGCGCTTGCTCAGGGAAGATGATGGTGTGGAAGACGTGCTCGAGCGTGCCCGGGAGCGTCGCGCTCTTTGCCAAGGATTCCTTCGTAGGGAGGTTGACGCGGTGAGCCTGCTTGGTGAGGAGCTTGCTGATGAAGACGCGCGCCTTGAGGCCGAGGGCCTGCACCTGGCTGCAGAGAGGCGCGAGCTGGAGGGCACCATCGCCCTTGCGCGCCGTCAGCACGATCTTGACGACGCAGAGGCCAAGGCGTCGCTGGTGGCCTCTCGGGAGGCCCGATCTTGGGCCGCTGAGGAGGCCCGGGAAGCTAACCGGTGGCGAGAGGCGGCGGAGAAGCGGGCTTGGGAGCTCCTGGCCTGGTGCCACTCACTAGAGGAGCAAGTGGAGTTGCGTGAGGCAGCCCTCGCGTCGATGAAGGTGGCCTCTGGCGACCCAGCAGAGCTCCTGAAGCGTGTGGAGGCGCTGACGCTGGAAGCCGCCGAACGTACCCGCGAGTACGAGCGTCTGGATATGAGGGAGCGCTTGGTGACGCAGGCGGAGGATGATGTCGCTGCACGGGAAGCCCGTGTCCTGGAGGAGGTCGGACGTCGGGTGGCGATGGCGTGTTTGAACCTCGAGCACGAGTTCGAGGAGAAGCTGGGGTTGATCCGGGCCGAGGCTGAAGGAAGGACTGCTGCCTTGAGGGCCAAGCTGGAGGAGGCAACACGGTGGGCCGATGCTTTCCGGGCCGCCCTTGAGGTGGCGCAAGGTGACTTAACCACCTCCCAGGCCGAGGTGCTCCTTCTTCGCCAGCGGGTGGAGGAGGATGAGGTCGTCGCGCGCTAGAATGCGGACGAGATACATCAGCGGTGGATCCTGGAGCATGAGCACGGCCCCATGCTCACCATGCTCCGCGAGAGAGCCAACACAGCCTTGGGCAACATCTGCGAGGCGGTTGTTGGCGAGCCGCACGCAGTCAACTACGCCGGCAATCTTCAGTTCTTCACCGACGTGGTGACGCAGCTGGAGGCGCGGTCGGTCAGGGCTGACAGGTTGGTGGAGGAGAGGAGCCGCGCCCTTCTCGGGTGCGCCTTTTCTTGCGTCTTCAGCCATCTCCGGAACATGGATCCCCACTTCGATTTCGACGCCGCCCTCACCCCTGTCCCCAGGCCGTCCGAGAAGACCTGGCGCACTGGGTGGAAGACAATGTGGATGCTCTTATCAAGGCCTTCGCTTCAGACAACGACGGCGTGATCGTGGCTGCCGACGAGGGCGATGTGGTGAACGGCCCTGACGCCGCTGGCGGTGATGCGGACAGCGATGACGAGTTCAGCGACGCCAGCAACGGCTCGGGTGGTGCTCCTGAGGATGCACTGGGGGATTTATCCGACTGATTGTGCATCGTTCCTGCTTCCTTACCCTGCACGAATAGAACTCAGGTTTTGGGCCTGATGGCTGTGAGAGCATTTTGGAGGGGGAGCCCCTCATGTAAAACTTGTGTTCATCGTATTAGTAGACGCAACATTGCCCATGCGCCCGCGCCAAGTGGTTGGCTTAAGCAACGCGCTGGTCGACTAGTTTACCTTTGTCCCGTGCTGGCCCTGAGGTAGCCTGTGGGAGGCTGTGGTGTCCTGAGTGTTCCCTGATTGAATCCGTAGGACCTGCAGTAAAACACCCTCCTGAGAGGACGCGGCGGCGGCAGTCTGGGCTGCGCGCAAGCTAGGCCTGACCCGGCTCGCGAGGGGCTCACGAGGGGAGGCAGCTGAGGCAAAGTGGTAACCAAAACGCGAGGAATTGCTCGAACGAGACTAAGCACCCCTTCCCCGAACACACGAAAATCTCAAATTCGAATCCAACTTGAATCCAGCGGGGGAAAGTGACAACCAAAGGGAAAAGCAACGAAAGCAGACAAAAGGCCGCGTCCGGCACCTAATCTAGTCTTGGACGTCTTCTCACTAGCACGGAGCTAAGTGCTGCCACTAGGCGTGGGAGGGAGCCCCAGGGCCTGAGGCCGGCACCCCTGAGACTCCGGGGCGTGTATAGCCCCACTCATTATTACGTGAGAGTGTCACGGGGCGGCGAGCTTCACAGGCACTGGGCCTTCTTCACAGGTACCGGCCTTGCTTCATATCGCCAGATGAGGGCCCCGCCTTGCTCCACACTCTAGTGCCATGAACGACGACCGGAAACCAGGACGCCACCGATGGGGTAGAGCGGTCGCCAACGGTTCCCCCGACGACCACGGGTCCTCTGCTAGGTGCAGGCCCTGAGGCACCTCCCCAGCAGAGGGCCTACCTCCTTAGAACACCTTGCTCCGAACGCCGCGGTGGTGATGTCGGATCTCGGCCCCTCTCCTGCAGCCCCCTACGCCCTCCTCCCGAGGGGTTGGAGATGGTTGGAGCGGGGCAGCTGCTTGCTGTGGCGACCTGCACCTCCTGCGATCCATGATTAGCGTATGCCTGCTCCTGAGGAATTAGCGGTACCCGATAATCGTTGCCTCCAGCGTGGCCAGTGGGACCGTCCCGGGGCTCCTGGAAAGGCCTAGCTTCTGGCGCCTCGTCCCCCCAGCTTGGGCTGAGGGGCGAGCCTTGTTCGCCCTCGTGAGGGTGTCCTTGGTACATCATGAGGGGCACGTATTCTTCTGGCGTCGTCATCCCGAAGGCCACGCCGTAGTGCTCCGCGGGCCCCGCGGTCCTGCCTGACGCGCCCACCGTGGGGTGGCAGCGCGGCTGTCCACTAGGGCCGCAGGTCGCGTCGAGTCCTTCTTCTTCGCGGACCGGGAGCGAGGGCAGCGCCGCCGCCGGTCCGGTGCTGACAGCTTCGCTGGCGTTGGAGTAGCCTTGGAGCCCGAGAGCGCGCGCGGAGCCCCCGCGCGGGCCGCCCTGGGCTTGAGATGGGAGCTGGGTGCAGAAGGGGTGAGCCCCCGAGGCGGCGAAGCCAGGAGCTCTGCCACCCGCTCCAGCAGCACGTCGCGGCCGCCCTCCAGCAGCCTGCACTGCAGCAGCTCTCGGGCCACCGTGAGCGCGGCCCTCGAGTTCGCTTGCTCCCAGCAGGCGAACGGTGTCATGGTCGCGGCGTGATTGGAGGCCCTTGCTGCCGACCGCGCCTGCCGCGGTGTGAGAGCCGTCGAAGCCTGTCCGCGTCTCCCGCGGCCCGCAGCGCCCTACGGACCGTGAGCTGCCTGGGGCACGGGGTCGCCCGAGGCGAGCGGCTCTACGCGGGCGGGACACGCCGCCCATGGATCTGGGTTGCCCGCCTGGTCGCCGGACATGGTGATGACGATGCGACGGGGCACGAAGCGGTAGAAGGTGGATTCCGGCGCACCCCTACCTGGTGCGCCAAATGTCGGATTTCAGGTTCCGGCAGACCCTTGAGGTTCGAACACTGGGGTGCGCGCGGAGATTTCGCCTCCTACCTACCTGCACCCCTCCGCCTCGCTAAGATCTAAGCTATGGAAAGAACAACACAAGAGACACAGGGTTTATACTGGTTCGGGCCACCGTTGTGGTGTAATACCCTACTCCAGTGTGTGGTGTGGTGGATTGCCTCTTGGGCTGATGATAATGAACAATACAAGGAAGAACAGCCTCGCGAGGGTCTGTTCTTTGCTGGGGGGGACGAACTGCTAGGAGGAGTTCAGTCACCCTTCTCTCTCTCTGATTTCGATCCAATCCTTGATCCTTGATGCTCGATCTCGAACCCGAACCCTCCCTGTGGATGGCTGGTCCTATTTATAGACAATGGCCCTAGGCCTCTTCCCAAATATTGAGCGGGAAGGGCGCCAACAATTGGCCATTTTGAAGGGGAACATCTAGTACACTAATTCTGACTAAAGTTGGTCCTCGCCTGCACAAAGCTCTGGTGGTGACGCCGTCTTGGGCTCCACGATGACCTCCGTCCTACAGTCCTCCTGGTCTTGGTCTTGTTGCACTGAAATGGAAAACTTTGCCTGATGCCTCGGTACCCCGCGGCTGTGCTTGCCCCCTTTGCACCAAAGGGAAAGGAGGACACTGCGCGGGCTGGCGCCCGCCTGGCGCCCTTGGTCGTCATGGCTTGCTTCACGGGCACCTCGTGAGGTACCCCGCCTTGATCTCTCCGCCTCCTCGCGAGCCAGCCTAGTGAGGCCGTGCCTGAGGAAGCTCCGTGTCGTCCGCCCCACGAGGCTTGGCCCGTCGCGAGGGTCTTGGGTCTGTGTTGATGAAGATGGGCCATGCTGGGGCCCCCTTTGAGCCACGCCGCAGGCCGCAGGCAGGCAAGTCTGGGGACCCCCGTTCCCAAAACGCCGACATCTGCGTAGCTCTTCTGCCTGGACTGAGCTACCTTGAGCCTATCGCGAATCAATTTCACCTTCTGTTCAGACTCTTTATTCAAATCAGGCCCAAACAACTGGCGGTCTCCAACTTCGTCCCACGACAACGGTGTCCTGCACCTCCTTCTGTACAAGGCTTCGAAAGGGGCCATTTTCAAACTGGTTTGGTAACTATTGTTGTAAGAGAACTCTGCATTTGGCAAACTCTCGTCCCAACTAGATCCGTAATCTAGCGCACAAGCTCTCAGCATGTCCTCCAAAATCTGATTGACTCTCTCAGTCTGTCCATCTGTCTGTGGATGAAAAGCTGTGCTGAACTCTAGCCTGGTACCCAAAGTTTCATCCAACTGTTTCCAGAACTTTGAGGTAACTGGGTTCCTCTATCTGATACGATACTCCTCGGAACTCCATGCAAACATACAATCCTGGTCATGTATATCTTTGCCAACTTAGCACTGGTGTACGTGGTCTTTACTAGGATGAAATGAGCTACTTTCTTCAATCGATCAACTACAACCCAAATCGAGTCATAGCCTGAACGAGTCCTGGGTAATCCTGTGATAAAATCCATGCCTAACTTAACCCACTTCCATTCGGGTATCGGCAATGGTTATAACAATCATGCTGGCTTGTGATGCTCTACCTTTACTCTCTGACATACATCACAAACTGCTACATACTTCGCAATATCCTTCTTCATTCTGGTCCACCTGAAAATATCCTTCAAATCGAAATACATCTTGGTATTTCCTGGGTGAATCGAATATGGTGAATCATGTGCCTCTTGCAAAATTAGCTTCCTGATCTCCGGATCATTTGGTACATAGACACGGTCTTCAAACCATAAGGTATGTGCTCATCCTAACGAAATCCTTTAGCCTTTCCTTCGCTTATTTTCTCCTTTATAGAGGCAATCTCCTTGTTAGTCTTCTGAGCTTCTCTGATTTTATCCATCAAAGTTGACTGAATCTCCAATGCTGCTACATAGCCTCTCGGAACTATTTCCAAACGTAACTTTCGAAGATTTTCTGCTAACTCCCTTGGTATTTCTCCCGTCATTAATGTATTGACATGACTCTTACGGCTTAATGCGTCAGCTACTACATTAGCCTTTCCGGGATGGTAATGCAATCTCATATCATAATCCTTGATGAGCTCCAACCATCTCCTTTGTCTGAGGTTTAACTCCTTCTGTGTGAAAATGTATTTCAAACTCTTATGATCCGTGTACACCTCACAATGGTTTCCAATGAGGAAATGTCTCCATGTTTTCAATGCATGCACTACGGCTGCTAATTCCGAATCATGCGTAGCATAATTCAACTCATGAGGTTTTAGTTGTCTTGAGGCATATGAAACAACTCTCCCTTCCTGCATAAGCACTGCTCGAAGTCCTCAACATGAAGCGTCGCAATACACCTCATAGTCCTTAGTCTGATCTGGCAAAATCAACACTGGTGAAGTAACCAAGCGTTTCTTGAACTCCTGGAAACTAGCCTCACATTCCTCCGTCCATATGAACTCGGTATCCTTCTTTAATAACTCTATCATAGGCTTTGCAATCTCGGAGAACTTCTCAATGAATCTTCAGTAGTATCCTGCGAGTCCAAGAAAACTCCGTATCTCTCCAACCATGGTTGGTGCTTCCCACTTGGTCACGGTATCAACTTTAGTGGGATCAACTGCTATTCCTTCTCCGGATATAACGTGTCCGGGGAATCCTACTTCCTTCAACCAAAACTCACATTTGCTGAACTTGGCATACAACTGATGTTCTCTGAGCTTCTCAAGTACCAATCGCAAATGTTCGAGTAAACCAGGATATCATCAATGAACACCATGACGAACTTATCCAAAAACTCCATAAACACTTTGTTCATCATGTTCATAAAATATGCAGGTGCGTTAGTCAGACCAAATGACATAACGGTATACTCGTACAACCCATACCTGGTGGTAAAAGCTGTTTTAGGAATATCCTGTTCTCGAATCTTCAACTGGTGGTATCCTGATCGCAGATTGATCTTGGAAAATACCTTAGATCCTTGCAATCGATCAAACAGATCATTGATCATTGGTAGTGGGTACTTGTTCTTGATCGTTACTTCATTCAATCCTCGATAATCAACAACCATCCTTAACGATCCATCCTTCTTCTCCACTAGAAGTACTGGCGATCCCCAAGGCGACGAACTTGGGCGAATGTAACCTTTATCCAGTAACTCCTTAATCTGCTTCTTAATCTCCACGAAATCCTTTGCAGGCATCCTGTATGGTCTCTTCGATATTGGCCCTATGCCTGGCAATAGCTCAATCAAAAACTCAATATCTCTATCCGGTGGCATGCCTGGTAACTCCTATGGAAATACTTCAGGGAAATCCCTTACCACTCGTACTTCCTCCTGCACAACTCCTGTTAAACAATTTACTTGAGTCGAGATACATACTTGATCCTTCTCCCTTATGGGGTGGTAAGCAAAATTGTCTTACTAGCGCAA
The DNA here is from genome assembly GCF_018294505.1 of Triticum aestivum. NCBI lineage: Eukaryota > Viridiplantae > Streptophyta > Magnoliopsida > Poales > Poaceae > Triticum > Triticum aestivum. The sequence continues at coordinate 160,466,580 of NC_057803.1, read as the reverse complement.
TCGATGTTTCCTCCATACATCGACAACCAATCCATACCCAGAATTACATCCAATCCTTGTGATTCCAAAATGATTAAATCCGAGGGAAACACATGCCTACCTATACTCAATGGCACTTGAAAACATCCTTGACTGGCCATATACTTCGCTCCTGGTGAGCTTACTGGCATAGGTGTTCTAAGAACCTTAGTGGGCAAGTTATAATTATCCACAAATCCCCTTGATATGTATGAATGCGATGCACCAGTATCAAAAAGAATGAGTGCAGTAAATGACTTAACCAAAAACATACCGATTACGGCATCCAGCTGCTCTTCAACCTCCTCCATGTTAACGTGGTTCACCTGTCCCCTATTGAAAGGGTTCGGCTTCTTCCCAGAGTTTCCATTGCCATTCTGGCCTTCAGGACATTCATTGGCATAATGTCCGGTCTTCTGGCACTTAAAGCAAGTGACTTGGCTCAGGTCTTTCTTAGCTGGGGTTGATGGGTTGGTACGATTCTGGACGTTGCTTCCTCCATTGCCATTACCATTCCTGGTGCCATTGTGATTGTGCGAGCTACCTCCTCCATGGGTATGCTGAAAATGTCCTCCCGGTCTAGGGGTAAAACATGGCTTCTGCTGAGCTCCTGAATTTTACTTTCCTTGTCCATACTTCCTCTTGCGGTTCTCAATTTGCTGTTGCTTTCCTTCAATCATAAGAGCACGATCTACCAACTCCTGGTAGTTGTTGAAGGTTGCTACCATCAACTGCATGCTCAACTCATCATTCAGTCCTTCCAGAAACTTCTCCTGCTTGCCTGCATCCGTAGCAACGTCATTTGGGGCATAACGTGCTAATTTACTAAAGTCCTCCACATACTGGTCAACTGTCCGTCCTCCTTGGCGCAAGTTGCGAAACTCACGCTTCTTCATGGCCATAGCTCCTGCTGAAACCTGGGCAGTGCGAAAAGCCTGCTGAAACTGGTCCCATGTGACAGTGTCGACAGGGAAAGTGGCTGTGAAATTCTCCCACCATGATGCTGCGGGTCCTTCAAGCTGATGTGCGGCAAACTTCACCTTCTCCGCATTCGTGCATCCTGCTGTGGTAAACTCTCTAGCTATCTTGCGGAGCCAATCATCTGCTACTATCGGCTCGGTGCTACTGGAAAACACCAGTGGATTCGGCCTAAGAAAACGGGCTAAGTGATCAACAGGTGGTGGTGGTGGTGGGTTGTTGTTGTTGTTCCCTTGATTCTGATTTTGGACTAGCAACTGCATCAATGTGTTCTGCTGCTGGATCAACTGGGTGAGCTCCGGAGGAAAGGTAAATCCGGGGTCACGTCTCAGAGGCATCTGAGGGTTTAGAAAAGATGAGATGTAAGAATAGAGGGGGTCTAAAGAGAAAACACTACCCATATGCACATGAGGCAAAAGCAAACAATTCACTTCATTCAATCAATCAAACAAGGGCATACAATCGATCTAACCATCGCAAAAGTGCTTAGACTACTATATTTACATGGTGGACTACTACTACTGATGAGGTGGTCTACTAGAAATATTCTTCGGTTGCAGACTCCATGATATCTGCTCCGGCTTCATCAACATAGTCATCATCGCTATCTTCTGGGTCCGAGTCGGTGTCGTCGATGATGATGTAGTCTTCCGGGCGAATCTCCTTGGGTTCTTCGTCTTCATCTACTGGTGTAGGGCCTCCCATAAATATCCTGATCTTCTTGATCAGATCGTCATTCTTCTCCACCAATATTTCACGTGTTGTCGGTGTTCTGGGAGTGGGGGTCCCCAGACTTGCCTGCCTGCGGCCTGCGGCGTGGTTCAAAGGGGGGCCCAGCACGGCCCATCTTCACCAACACAAACCCAAGACCCTCGCGAGGGGCCAAGCCTCGCGAGGCGGACGACGCGAAGCTTCCTCAGGCACGGCCTCGTCAGGCTGGCTCATGAGGAGGCGGAGAGATCAAGGCGGGGTACCTCACGAGGTGCCCATGATGCAAGCCATGACAACTCAGTGCGCCAGGCGGGTGCCAGCCCGCGCAGCGTCCTCCTTTCCTCTTTGGTGCAAAAGGGGCAAGCGCAGCCGCGGAGTACCTAGGCATCAGGCAAAGGTTTCCATTTCGGTGCAACGAGACCAAGACCAGGAGAACTACGAGATGAAGGTCACCGTGGAGCCCAAGATGGCGTCATCACCAGAGCTTTGCGCAGGCGAAGACTACTTTTGTCAGGATAGCTGATACTTGTTGTCCCCCTTCAAAATAGCCCGCCATTGTTGGCTCCCTTCCCGCTCAATATTTGGGAAGAGGACCAGGGCCTCTATAAATAGGACCGGCCACCCACACAGCAAAGGGGGTAGGTCAGGGAGAGAGAGAGAGAGAGAAAGGTGGTTGAACTCCTCCCATCAGTTCATCGCCCCAGCCAAGAACAGACCCTCGCGAGGCTGTTCTTTCTTGTATTGTTCATCATCACCAGCCCAAGAGGCAATCCACACACCACACACTAGAGTAGGGTATTACACCACAACGGTGGCCGAACCAGTATAAACCCTGTGTCTCTTGTGTTGTTCTTTCCTTAGTTTAGATCTTAGCATGGCGGAGGGGTGCAGGTAGGTAGGAGGCGAAATCTCCGCGCGCACCCCAGTGTTCGAACCTCAAGGGTCTGCCAGAACCCGAAATCCGACATTTGGCGCGCCAGGTAGGGGTGCACCGGAATTCTTCTTCCACCGCCCCGTTCTCCTCCGACCGTCACGCCCATGTCTGACGCTCGTTGGGCCCGCGCCGAGCGCCGGGCCGCACTCGCTTCCCGCGTCGCCCAGACGGCCCCTGTCGGCGGGCATCCACGCCATTCCCCGTCACCTGCCATCAACGCCACCACTGGCCCGGCGGGGGACGAGCGGCAAGCATCGTCCCAGCATCCGTCCATGCGGCAAGATGGCCGCACTGCAACTCCCTCGCTCGCCCCAGCTGGTTCTTCGTCCCGCGCGCCCATGGGGCCCTGTACCCTCTCCCCCGACTATCACGCTGCACCGACACCCCCAGTCGTCGCGGCCCTCTTGGGCGGCTCGCAGGCGCCGCCTACAAGTTACCACGTCAAGCCGTTCATTCGCCGGGTCAGCGCCGCTTCCACGCGGCAGGGGGCTCCCCTGGATCGGGCGGCGCCCGAGACCGGCCTGAGCTTCAGCTTGGAGGACCACCCTTCCAACTCGGCCTGCTCGGGTGCGCTCCCCATGCTGTGCACCCCCACCATCTGCCAAGTGGCCGTCACTAGAACTCTCATCGATGGCGGGGCAGGCCTCAGCGTGTTCTCAGTCGAGGCCTTCAACCTCCTCTGCATACCCCTGGAATGGCTGCAGCCCAGCCGGCCCTTCTCAGGCGTTGGGGGCAGGTCGTCCGGCTCCTTGGGATAGATCCGGCTCCCAGTGACCTTCGGCACCTACGACAACTTCCGCACAGAGCTGGTCGACTTCGACATCGCCCCCATCGGCTACTCGGCGCTGGCCCAGTTCATGGCCGCGACGCACCCGGCGTACAACCTCATGAAGATGCTCGGGAGCAGCGGTGTCCTCACCGTGTACGGGGACACTGGGGACGCTCTACGGTTGCTCAAGTTCGTCTTCAAGACAGCGGCATCGGCACAGCCCGCCGCCTTGGAGGCCCCCGAGCCCAAGGGGGCTGCGCCCGCCAAGAAGAAACAGTTGTTCACCCAAGACTAGGCAGAAACCAAGCAGATACCCGTCGATGAGGACGGTTCCACCAATGCCACTTTCACCATAGGCGCCCACCTCAAACCCGAGCAGGAGGAGGCCCTGGTCGGGTTCCTGCGCGCAAACAAGAAGGTATTCGCTTGGGAGCCAGACCAGTTGGCAGGGATCCCCAGGAGTGTAATCGAGCATCACCTCAACGTATGCTCCAACGTGCGCCCTATGAAGCAGAAGGCCAGGCGGCAGTCCACAAAAAAGCAGGCCTTCATCGTCCAAGAGACTTGCAAATTAGAGGCCGCTGGGGTCATTCGCGAGGTCCGATACCCAGATTGGTTGGCCAACCCTGTCGTTGTGACAAAGAAGGGAGGGAAGGAACGCATGTGTGTCGACTTCACCAACCTCAACAAAGCGTGCCCGCAAGATCCGTTCCCGCTCCCCCGCATCGACCAGATCATCGACTCCACTGCGGAATGCGACCTGCTATGCTTCCTGGATGCCTTCTCTGGGTATCACCAGATCAAGATGGCGGTTGAAGACATCGAGAAGACAGCCTTCGTAACCCCGTGTGGGGTGTACTGCTACACCTGCATGCCATTCGGGTTGCGTAACGCAGGGGCGACCTTTCAGCGGCTGATGCATATCACCTTGGGCCCACAGCTCGGGAAGAATGTTGAAGCTTACATCGATGACATCGTGGTAAAATCTCGGGAGGCTAGGACCTTGATACAAGACCTGGAGGAAACCTTCGCGAGCCTCAACGCAGTGAACCTACGGCTCAACCCAGAGAAATGTGTGTTCGGAGCCCCCTCGGGCAAGCTCCTGGGTTTCCTTGTGTCTCACCGAGGCATCGAGGCTAACCCGGAGAAGGTCAAGGCAGTGGAAGACATGAGCCCGCCAAAGACCCTCAGAGAAATGCAGAAGCTCACGGGGCGCGTGACCGCACTAGGGCGCTTCATCTCCAAGTTGGGGGAGCTAGCGCTACCCTTCTTCCAGCTAATGAAGAAAAAGGGGCCCTTCGAGTGGACTGAAGAGGCCGACAAGGCATTCCAGGATCTCAAGAAATACCTGACCAGCCCACCGGTCATGGTGGCTCCGCGCCCTTAAGAGGCCCTGGTGCTTTATCTCGCCGCCACTCCCTACTCCGCCAGCGCAGCCCTGGTGGCAGTCAAAGAGGAGCGTCGAATTAGAACCACGGCAGCAGCCCGGGACAAGGCGGAGCTGGTATGAGGAAGGCCCACAGAAGCCGCCACGACAGCTGATGAGGACCAGCCGCCGCAGAGGGGCGCACCAGAGGCAGGAGAGGCCCCTCTCCCAGATGGCCAGTCTCAGGAGGCCTCATTGTCTCGAGAGGCGCCATGGTCTCCAAAGGGAGCCGCCAGCACTGTCGCACTCCACCTCATTGGGGACCCAGTGTACTTCGTCAGCACAGTGTTGCGGGATGCAAGGGCGCGGTACCCTATGCCCCAGAAACTCCTCCTCACGCTCCTGGTGGCCTCGCGCAAGCTGCGGCACTATTTTCAGGGTCACCCCATCAAGGTCGTCTCCTCATACCCCCTGGAGAGGGTGCTCAGGAGCCCCAATTCAGCTGGGAGAGTCGCTGAGTGGAACATAGAGTTGCAAGCGTTTCAGCTCGAATTCAGCACGACCAGAGTCATCAAGGGAGCAGCGTTAGCGGATTTTGTGGCAGAATGGACGGAGGCGCCAGGCCTCAAGGCCGACGAGGATCGGTCCCTGTCCCCAGGAAGCGAGGCGCCAGAAGGCTGGGTCATGTACTTCGATGGGGCGTTCTGCAGACACGGCGCAGGGGCTGGGGCGGTGCTTGTATCGCCCACCCAGGACAAACTCTATTATGCCGTGCAGCTTTGTTTCCAGCAAAGCGAAAAGGTCTCCAACAACATAGTGGAGTATGAAGGTTTAATAGCAGGCTTGAAGGCCGCAACTGCCCTGGGGGTGAAACGCCTCACCATCAAGGGCGATTCACAACTCCTTGTCAATTTCTCCAACAAGGTGTACGAGACGAAGGATGAGCACATGGAGGCCTACCTTGCAGAGGTCCGCAGGATGGAGAAGCAGTTATGGGGGTTGGAGTTGCAGCATGTGCCCCGTGGCATCAATTAGGAGGCCGATGACATCGCCAAACGCGCGTCCAGGCGGTTACCTCAGGAGCCTGGCGTTTTCAAGGAACGGCTCTTCAAGCCTTCAGCCTTGCCGTCACTATCAAACACGGCTCAGCCCCGGGAGGAGCTCCCCCAGCCACCTGCCTCCAGAGCTCCGGCCTGTGGCCCGGCCTCAGGAGCACGCCTGCTCCTGATGATGGAACCTCAGGAGGGATATTGGATCACGGAGCTCCGGAGCTACTTGACGCAAGGGACCCTGCCAGAGAAGGAGGAGGAAGCAGAGCGAGTGGCACGCCAGGCCACGGCATACTGCATTAGAGATGGAGAGCTCTACCGGAAGCGACCAAACGATGTATCCCTGCGCTGCATCTCCAGGGAGCAAGGGAAGGAGCTACTGGAAGATATACACGGTGGGGACTGCGGACATCATTCATCGTCACGGACCCTCATCGGCAAGGCATTCCGCAGTGGGTTTTATTGGCCCACCGTGCTCAATGACGTCATCGAACTAGTGAAAGCTTGTGAGGCCTGCCAGTTCCACGCCAAGCAGATCCATCAGCCGACGGGGGGCTTGCAGACTATCCCCCTTTCGTGGCCATTCGCAGTCTGGGGGCTCGACATCTTGGGTCCATTTCCTCGGGCGCCAGGGGGCTACCGCTACCTTTACGTTGCTATAGAAAAGTTCACCAAGTGGGCTGAAGTGGAGGCTGTCCGCACCATTCCTGCGGGTTCCGCGGTCAAGTTCATCAAGGGCATCGTGAGCCGGTTCGGGGTGCCGAATCGCATCATCACGGACAATGGTTCACAGTTCACCAGTAACCTCTTCAAAACATACTGTACTAACCTTGAAACGCAGATATGCTACGCTTCAGTGGCGCACCCCCGAAGCAACAGCTAGGCCGAGCGAGCCAATGCGAAGGTCCTGAGGGGCCTCAAGACCAGGACATTCAAGAAGAAGCTGGAAGCCTGCGGCAGAGGTTGGTACGACGAGCTTCAGTCCGTGTTGTGGTCCATCCGCACAACCGCGACCAAGCCGACTGGGGAGACCCCGTTCTTCCTGGTCTACGGAGCCGAAGCGGTCCTCCCTCACGAGGTCAGACGTCGCTCCGTGCGGGTCCTGACGTTCAACGAGGCGCAACAGGACGCCATGCGGGGGATGGACCTCGTGCTGGGGGAGGAACGTCGCCGAGAAGCCGCGCTACGAGCGGCGACGTACCAACAAGCGATGTGGCGATATCACTGCCGCAACATCCGCCCCAGGACACTCGAGGTAGGAGACCTCGTGCTCAGGCGGGTCCTCTCCAGGGAAGGGCTGCACAAGCTCTCTCCCATGTGGGAGGGCCCGTTCAAGGTTGTTCATCTTTCTAGGCCCGGTTCAGCGCGCTTGGAGACTCAGGAGGGAGTGCCGGTCCAGAACGCATGGAACATCCTGCACCTCCGGAGGTTCTACCCCTAAAAAGGCCTGGAGCCTGTGAAACAAGGCGAATGCCTGCGAAGCTGTCATGTTTTGGAAAAGGCCCGGAGCCTGTGAAGCAAGGCGAATGCCTGTGAAGCTATCGTGTTTTGGAAAAGGCCCGGAGCCTATGAAGCAAGGCGAATGCCTGTGAAGCTATCGCGTTTTGGAAAAGGCCCGGAGCCTGTGAAGCAAGGCAAATGCCTGTGAAGCTATTGCGTTTTGGAAAAGGCCCGGAGCCTATGAAGCAAGGCGAATTCCTGTGAAGCTATCGCGTTTCGGAAAAGGCCCGGAGCCTGTGAAGCAAGGCGAATGCGTGTGAAGCTCACCGCCCGTGACACTCTCACGTAATAATGAGTTGGGGCTGTACACGCCCCGGAGTCTCAAGAGCGCCGGCCTCAGGCCCTGGGGCTCCCTCCCACGCCCAGTGGCAGCACTTAGCTCCGCGCTGGTGAGAAAACGTCAAAGACTAGACTAGGTGCCGGACGCGGCTTTTCATTTGCTTTCCGCAGTTGGCTTGTTCTTCTTCATTTGAAGTTTTATTGAAGTTGTTGCCGTCTTTGGCTTGCGGTTCTTCGGCTTTTCACGCTCCTGCCTCGATTTCTCTTGTGCAAGGCCTCGCGAGGAGGAGAGCCAAGCGCCCTCGCGAGTGCTCCTATCCTAGTCACTCAAAGGGTTCGCGACTTGGGCCCCTTGCAGGAGCACCCCTCCAGTCCGTGCCCCTCGGGCACTGCGACACAAACGCAGGGCCTGGGTCGGTCGCCCCCACGGCTGGAGCCGGGAACAATCCACGCGCGGGCACATAGTCGGAAGGTAGGATGAAGAAAGCGAAACGATAATTAACAACAATAACCCATATACGCCCCCATGGGGCACCACACTACTGTCCTTCTTTATGCTGGAAAAGGGAAGAGAAAAAACAAATCTGGTGCGGCTCGCCTCGCACCGGCCCGCAGGGAAGCCCGAGCTGCCTCCGGAGCTCAGGCGGACTCCCTCTCACGCTTCACCAGGGCGCGTCGGTGGGCGGACGCGCCACCACCCCCAGGCAGATACGATGGCGTGGGGGCTGGCTGCGGCCACCACTAGGAGAGTCACCGCCTGAAGAAGGACCGGAGAAGCTTGAGGAACCCTGAGCACCGCCAGCCCCGTGAGCGCCGTCCTCTCCATCATCACCGGAGCCGAGTTCCCAGCTGCGGTCGTCGCCCTCGGGCAGCACCCTGCGCGGCGACCATCTTCCCCAAACAACCTCACATAGAGGGTGGCATCGCCGTCGAACCTGAAGTATAGGGTGCACCGACGGCCCAGGCCACGCGCGCGGGTAAACGTCTGCCAACCGCGGGCCAGTGCCAGGCTCCCGGCTGCGGAGACCTCCAGTGAAACCCATGAGGCCCGGCTGCAGCAGCCGTCGGCCTGAAGCCAGAGGCCGCCCGGGGCGCCGGCCGGGAGCTCGCCGAGGAGGAAGCGAGGAAGTGGGAGTCGGGTGCTAGTCGGCTCCGCCGACCACACGACGAACTCCGGCAGCACCTCTGCAGCGCGAAAGCGCGGCATAGGGGGACACGCAGCCGGAGCGCACCCCCCGGCCGCAGCAATCCGCCCGCCACCGCGCTGGAAAGCGTCTCCGCGACCGCGGGAAGCTGCCGTGGTGGCCACAGGATGTTTGCGGGGGCGCCCTCGGCCGCGCTTGGGCAGGGGAGAGGCATGCTCTGCCTGGCAAGCCTTCCCCTTCTCCGCAGCCGAAAACCTCCTCGACGGGACCATGAAGAAGAAGAAGAAGCAAGGGGAGATGAACCGGAAGGGCGCACGCCGTCCAGTACTTATAGCCGGCGGAGGCCAACCGCCGACCTCCACGATCGTAGGTAATCATGACCCGTCTTGCATGTAGGGACTTGTCCAGTCGGTGCAGTTGCCGAGGCACCATGGGGAAGTTGAGACGGCCACGTCCAATCAACCGCCACGCGGCGCCCAAGGCCGCAGGCTGTTAGGGCCCGCGGCGCTTCGCTCTTGCCCTTCCGCCCCCCTGCACGGCCAAGTCCGAGCGCGCCTTGGGCCCGGGGGCTACTGTCGGCGTTCTGGGAACGGGGGTCCCCAGACTTGCCTGCCTGCGGTGTGGCTCAAAGGGGGGCCCAGCACGGCCCATCTTCACCAACACAAACCCAAGACCCTCACGAGGGGCCAAGCCTCGCGAGGCGGATGACGCGAAGCTTCCTCAGGCACGGCCTCGTCAGGCTGGCTCATGAGGAGGCGGAGAGATCAAGGCGGGGTACCTCACGAGGTGCCCATGACGCAAGCCATGACAACTCAGGGCGCCAGGCGGGTGCCAGCCCGCGCAGCCTCCTCCTTTCCTCTTTGGTGCAAAGGGGGCAAGCGCAGCCGCGGAGTACCGAGGCATCAGGCAAAGGTTGCTATTTCGGTGCAACGAGGCCAACACCAGGAGGACTACGAGACGGAGGTCACCGTGGATCCCAAGACGGCGTCATCACCAGAGCTTTGCGCAGGCGAAGACTACTTATGTCAGGATAGCTGATACTTGCTGTCCCCCTTCAAATTAGCCCGCCATTGTTGGCTCCCTTGCTGTCCCCCTTCAAATTATACCAGGGCCTCTATAAATAGGACTAGCCACCCACACAGCAAAGGGGGCAGGTCAGGGAGAGAGAGAGAGAGAGAGAAAGGTGGTTGAACTCGTCCTAGCAGTTCATCGCCCCAGCCAAGAACAGACCCTCGCGAGGCTGTTCTTTCTTGTATTGTTCATCATCACCAGCCCAAGAGGCAATCCACACACCACACACTGGAGTAGGGTATTACACCACAACGGTGGCCCGAACCAGTATAAACCCTGTGTCTCTTGTGTTCTTCTTTCCTTAGTTTAGATCTTAGCATGGCGAAGGGGTGCAGGTAGGTAGGAGCTTGCCACGGGAAACTCCCATTGCATGCCCGCGCTCTAGCTCACCTGCTAACGTGTCGCTCTGGGACTCTCCCAGAGCGCACGTGGCGGGAGGCCGCGCAGCTAGGGGTACGTGGTGGCAAGCGGAGATGAAGAGAAGCCCATCGTGGCAAACGGTGGCGTTCCTAACGGTCACCTTTTGCACTGTTTAGGGGACTCAGATAGGCATTTAATTCCCTTGTCCCCTGCCGTCAGAGTTAGGTAGGGTACACTGTATCCACATCCTTTTTCCGTTTTTACCCTTCCTGGCTGCGTTGCTCCCTGTCGGTGACCCCTTGAGTATAAAAGGAGGCCCAAGGGCAACGTAGAGGGGGTTCCGCATTTTCAAGGAGGTTCCGCATTTCGGGAACTCAGAAGAACACTCTCACGCTCAGTCTGGCAGCGTCCATCGCTCTTGAGCAAGAGTCTAATATACACAAACAAGCAGCAGTAGGGTTTTACGCATCCGTGCGGCCCGAAGCTGGGTAAAAAATCGCCCCGCGTGCACTGCCTCGATCCGCTCTTTGCGCGCTCTCCGCCCCTCCACCGAACCGAAAGGGGCCCTGTCCCCATAGGTGTTGGTGGGAATCAGCATCGCCCCCGGCATCTCTGGCGCGCCAGGTAGGGGGGCGTCGAGATTGCACGAACCCGATCCAGCATGCACGCAAAGCTAGATCTTCATCGTCATGGCTCCCAAGGAGCGGGCGAGCAAAAGAACAGCGCCAGAGCGGCAACAGAAAAAGCTAAGTCATGCAGATTTTAGATATTTCCTTTCTATATAAGGTTATCCGCCTCGGAGATCTTGTTCTTTGTACGAAAAACCTGTGGGCGGAGGAATCAACTCGTAGCTAGCCGCGCCCTTACTTTGTTTCGAGTCAGCTCAACAACTTAAGTGAGCTGCTAGCGCCCTTACTTTGCTTCGAGTCCGCTCAGTAACTTAAGTGAGCCGCTAGCGCCCTTACTTTGTTTTCGAGTCCGCTCAACAACTTAAGCGAGCTGCAGCTAGTTGCAATGAGATTACTTGTCGGTAGCGACCCCGCCAGCAGGCTGCTGAAGTTCCGCACTCGGCGCTCGCGGCAAAGGTGCCTGCACCGGCAAGTTTCCCTAGAAAGTGTAGGGTGGACGTACAAAGAGGGGTTGACCAGGAAAATAGCATGCGTTATTTACTTAAGATTTCTGCATGGACCTGTGTGCCAAGGAGCCTTCTTGGGACTAGCTGCGCTCCATGATTGCCTCGAGTCCGCTCGGCAACTTGTGCGGTTGCGCTAGAACCAAGAAGGTAAACCTTTCCGGGAGGCGTCGTTCCCGAATAGCCGCTAAGGGCCCGTTCCCTCAAGCGCTATTGGCTGGATCATACGCACCGGAAAGCATTCCGGCAGGCACAGGGAGTATGTAGCAAAAGTCGAAATTCGTGAGCAAGTTGAGTGCACTTCGGATGCTAATCACTTGCTATGTTTGAACGTAGTTATGGCCCGGGGGCTGGCAACGCCCTTAAGGCCAATATCTCCGGCGTCAAGAACGGCGACGCTCTTCGCCATAAGCCTTTCCGGCAACAATCCTGCCGGGAGCCGGTGTCAAGAGCGACGAAGTTCTTCGCCCAAAAGTCTTCCTGGCAACCAGCTTGCCGGAAGCCGGCATCGAGAACATCAAAGTTCTCTGCTAAAAATAAAAGTCTTCCTGGCAACCAGCTTGCCGGAAGCCGGCATCGAGAACGTCAAAGTTCTCTGCTGAAGATGAAAGTCTTCCTGGCACCTAGCTTGCCGGAAGCCGGCATCGAGAACGTCAAAGTTCTCTGCTGAAAATAAAAGTCTTCCTGGCAACCAGCTTGCCGGAAGCCGGCATCGAGAACGTCAAAGTTCTCTGCTGAAAATAAAAGTCTTCCTGGCACCCAGCTTGCCGGAAGCCGGCATCGAGAACGTCAAAGTTCCCTGCTGAAAATAAAAGTCTTCCTGGCACCCAGCTTGCCGGAAGCCGGCATCGAGAACGTCAAAGTTCTCTGCTAAAGATAAAAGTCTTCCTGGCACCCAGCTTGCCGGAAGCCGGCATCGAGAACGTCAAAGTTCTCTGCTGAAGATGAAAGTCTTCCTGGCACCCAGCTTGCCGGAAGCCGGCATCGAGAACGTCAAAGTTCTCTGCTGAAAATGAAAGTCTTCCTGGCACCCAGCTTGCCGGAAGCCGGCATCGAGAACGTCAAAGTTCCCTGCTGAAAATAAAAGTCTTCCTGGCACCTAGCTTGCCGGAAGCCGGCATCGAGAACGTCAAAGTTCTCTGCTGAAAATGAAAGTCTTCCTGGCACCCAGCTTGCCGGAAGCCGGCATCGAGAACGTCAAAGTTCCCTGCTGAAAATAAAAGTCTTCCTGGCACCCAGCTTGCCGGAAGCCGGCATCGAGAACGTCAAAGTTCTCTGCTGAAAATGAGAGTCTTCCTGGCACCCAGCTTGCCGGAAGCCGGCATCGAGAACGTCAAAGTTCCCTGCTGAAAATAAAAGTCTTCCTGGCAACCAGCTTGCCGGAAGCCGGCATCGAGAACGTCAAAGTTCTCTGCCGAAGATGAAAGTCTTCCTGGCAACCAGCTTGCCGGAAGCCGGCATCGAGAACGTCAAAGTTCTCTGCTGAAGATAAAAGCCTTCCCGGCAGGCCAGTATCGCTGGGGGCTATGAGTGCCAAGAATCGTCCACGGCAAATCAGAGTTGCCGGGGGCTGCACTATCAGATAAGTTTTTTTGTCCCTCATCATGCATCCTCCTATGGACTAGGGAAAGCAAACCCACGTTCCTCCCCGGAAACTGCCGTGCTCCCCCGACTCTAGGCCCTGGGGCTCGTCCTCGGGGCCAAGATTGGTCGTAGTCGCGGCAGCAAAGTGATGGAATGAGGATACCGCACCACCTCGTTCCTATCTCCGTTAAAAGCGTGAGAAAGGTCGAGCGACGTGGGAAGGCGGCAGGGTCTGTTGCCGGGAGAGAAATTGTCTGTCTGAGGGATACCAAGGATTTGTTCCTTGGCGTGGGTTTAACTCGCGAGACAAGTAACCCGGCAAACATTCCCTTTTCATTAAAAGCATCCCACTCAGGTACAGTCCATAGAGGATGAAAAACATGAAAGAGAGGATTACAAGCTCTAGATACAGCTAAGGCCCAAAAGCTTACAAACTAAAAAGATAAGATGCCCGTAATCCCTTTCCTGTCCCCCTTTTCAGGAGGCAGGTCAAGGAGGCGAAAAAGGCAAAAGGAGTGCCTAGGCGAGCTACGGGTGCTAGAAGACACCAAGGGAACATCCCGGGGGCCGTCCGAAGGCTGAACGGCGACGGAGACGCCGGAAGTGGGGCTCGAAGACGGGGCGACGGGACGTCAGCACGCTATCGAGGGCACCACGCCCCCGTACTCCGGCTTGATGGCCTTGTCGCCCGCACTCTTCCCCTTCCGCAGCCTCCCTACGCCAGCCGCCCAAGGAGACGACCCCGGCGAGTTCAAGAAGCCGACGACGCGGATGATGGGGTCGCCGGTGCCAAGCAAGGCAGCGCCCGACGCCTAGTCGGACCCGCTACTCCGCCGCCCGCTACCCTCGTCGTCGCTATCGCTCCCCTCCTCGTCGCTCTCGCTCGAGGAGGAGCCTTCGCTGTCGGAGGAGCTGTCCACGCAGCACTTCGACCGAGTGCCGAAGCACCCGAAGGCCTTGACGGAGAGGAGATCACCCTCCATCAACTTAAAATGGAGGGTAAACCCCTCCGTCAAGCTGTGGATGTGGGCGAATGTCTTCCACCCTCGATCGAGATACATCACATTAGGGGTTGGGAATGCAACGCGGACTCGCGTGCCGCTGATCCCACAGCCCCTCATGTGCAGCCTCAGCGTCTCGGGTGGCTCCACTTCCATCGCGCGCGCAAACGGAGCAGGAAGACAGAGGCGACGACGAGGCGCCCGGCGCAGCCTAACAAAGAACTCGCAAGGGTCGTCCCCTATATGGACCGCCATGGGGGGAGAAGCCGCCGGCGGAGGTGAAGCTGATGTGCCGCCCCGTCCGCCTCTTCCCCGAGCGCCTCGACCCCGTCCTCGACCTCGTCCGCGGCCTCGCCCCCTCCCTCTTCCCCTCATGGCTGGCTCTGCCACCACAGGCGTGGAAGAGGGAGAGATGCGCTGTCGGGCGGCGACCCTCGCCGCCACCGATGAAGGGCCTGGGTTCCCTTTCTCCATGGTGGAGGAGAGAAAGGGGAGCAGAAGATGAAGAAAAGAGAAGATGAGAGAGTGAGGGCTTCTGTGCTCCCATCCCGCTCTTTATAAAGGAGCGAGGTGGGGGCTCGGCCGCCCCGCTCGGCGAATCAAGGCGCGAGAAGGGCAGGGAGTCAGGGCCGACCCGCTCGCGACGGCCCAGTTTCCCACTCCACCGTCCGTTACCCCAAACGCATGGGGGACGCGTGGCGGGGGTGCAGAACTGAGGCGACAGATGAGGCGGCATCGTTCCACCCCGTGAACGCGGGGAGTGGACGTCCCGAAAACCACGCACCGGCTCTGTCCAGTAAATACACCCCGCCCTTGCACCTACCCCCGTTTAAGGAGGCGGGCTAGAACCACCTCCATCATCATGGCCTGACGCATGCTCGGGAGGCTTAGCCCCACGCACAACTCCGACGATCTCTCCCACAACGCCGCGTTTGACGCGTGCCGTTCTGGGCGTGCGCGGTGGGAGCGGAGTTAGATTCAGCGTGACCTAGGCCGCGCGTGCCCGTGCATTGTTTTGGGCCTGGCCCAACAGCGCTCGGCACCGTGTATGGCCCAGGCCCGGGGGCTCCTGTCGGTGTACTAGAGTAGGGGTACCCTATTACCCCGAACTCGTGCACGGGCAGTTGCAGCCCCCCCCCCCCCCGCGCCAAGGCTTGCCGGGTGACCGCCAGGACCCTCCGTGGTCCCCTTAAAAACCATTCAATAACAAAATACTCAAGCCAAGACCCCGGCAAGAGGAGCTTGTCGGAAGGCCAACCAAGGCCCCGGCAAGGGGAGCTTATCAGGAAGAGACGAGACGCCGGCAAGAGGAGCTTGCCGGGAAGACCACGCAAGACATACCAAGAAAGCTTGCCGCGACGCGCCCTGCGCCCCGGCAAGATCCGGCGAGTGACAAGCTTCCGGAAGCGACAAGACGACAGCCGCGGCAAGGAGCTTGCCGTGGGAAACTCCCACTGCATGCCCGCGCTCCAGCTCACCTGCTAACGTGTCGCTCTGGGACTCTCCCAGAGCGCACGTGGCGGGAGGCCGCGCAGCTAGGGGTACGTGGTGGCAAGCGGAGATGAAGAGAAGCCCATCGTGGCAAACGGTGGCATTCCTAACGGTCACCGTTTACACTGTTTAGGGGACTCAGACGGGCATTTAATGCCCTTGTCCCCTGCCGTCAGAGTTAGGTAGGGTACACTGTATCCACAGTAGCGGTAGCTATACCTACCACATCCTTTTTCCGTTTTTACCCTTCCTGGCTGCGTTGCTCCCTGTCGGTGACCCCTTGAGTATAAAAGGAGGCCCAAGGTCAACGTAGAGGGGGTTCCGCATTTTCAAGGAGGTTCCGCATTTCAGGAACTCAGAAGAACACTCTCACGCTCAGTCTGGCAGCGTCCATCTCTCCTGAGCAAGATTCTAATATACACAAACAAGCAGCAGTAGGGTTTTACGCATCCGTGCGGCCCGAAGCTGGGTAAAAAATCGCCCCGCGTGCACTGCCTCGATCCGCTCTTTGCGCGCTCTCCGCCCCTCCACCGAACCGAAAGGGGCCCTGTCCCCATAGGTGTTGGTGGGAATCAGCATCGCCCCCGGCAAAGATGCAAAGTAAAAAGTAAAGGCAAAGTAAAAAAGGAAAGCAAGATTAAAGTAATGGAGATTGATATGATGAGAATAGACCCGGGGGCCATAGGTTTCACTGGTGGCTTCTCTCAAGAGCATAAGTATTCTACGGTTGGTGAACAAGTTACTGTTGAGCAATTGACAGAATTGAGCATAATTATGAGAATATCTAGGCATGATCATGTATATAGGCATCACGTCCGTGACAAGTAGATCAAAACGATTCTGCATCTACTACTATTACTCCACTCATCGACCGCTATCCAGCATGCATCTAGAGTATTAAGTTAAAAACAGAGTAACACCTAAAGCAAGATGACATGATGTAGAGAGATAAATTCATGCTATATGAAATAAACCCCATCTTATTATCCTTGATGGAAACGATACAATACGTGCCTTGCTGCCCCTTCTATCACTGGGTAAGGAAACCGCAAGATCGAACCCAAAGCTAAGCACTTCTCCCATGGCAAGAACTACCAATCTAGTTGGCCAAACCAAACGGATAATTCGAAGAGACTTGCAAAGATAACCAATCATACATAAAAGAATTCAGAGGAGATTCAAATATTATTCATAGATAGACTTGATCATAAACCCACAATTCATCGGTCTCAACAAACACACCACAAAAAGAAGATTACATCAAATAGATCTCCAAAAAAGAGGGGGAGAACTTTGTATTGAGATTCAAAGAGAGAGAAGAAGTCATCTAGCTACTAACTATGGACCCGAAGGACTGAGGTAAACTACTCACACTTCATCGGAGAGGCTATGATGATGTAGAAGCCCTCCGTTATGACGGCCCTCTTCCGATGGAGCTCCGGAAGAGGACCCAAGATGGGATCTCGTGGATACAGAAAGTTGCGGCGGTGGAATTAGGTTTTTGGCTCCTGTTCTGATCGTTTGGGGGTACGTGTTTATATATAGGAGTAAGAAGTACGCCGGAGGAGCAACGAGGGGCCCACGAGGCAGGGGGCACGCCCTAGGGGGGCGCCCCCCACCCTATTGACCGCCTCTTTTGTTCCTTGGAGCAGGGTCCAAGTCTCCTGGATCACGTTCGGTGAGAAAATCATGTTCCCGAAGATTTTATTCCGTTTGGACTCCGTTTGATATTCTGTTCATCCGAAACACTAAAATAGGCAAAAAATAGCAATTCTGGGCTGGGCCTCCGGTTAATAGGTTAATCCCAAAAATAATATAAAAGAGGAAAATAAAGCCCAATATAGTCCAAAACAGTAGATAATATAGCATGGAGCAATCAAAAAAATGATAGATACATTGGAGACGTATCAGGCATCCCCAAGCTTAATTCCTGCTCGTCCTCGAGTAGGTAAATGATAAAAAGAGGATTTTTGATGCGGAGTGCTACTTGGCATAATTTCAATGTAAATCTTCTTAATTGTGGTATGAATATTCAGATTAGAAAGATTCAAGACAAAAGATTATATTGACATAAAAAATAATACTTGAAGCATACTAATAAAGCAATTATGTCTTCTCAAAATAACATGGCCAAAGAAAGTTATCCCTACAAAATCATATAGTCTGGCTATGCTCCATCTTCACCACACAAAGTATTTAAATCATGCACAACCCCGATGACAAGCCAAGCAATTGTTTCATACTCTAACTTTTTCAAAACTTTTTCAATCTTCCGCAATACATGAGCGTGAGCCATGGATATAGCACTATAGGTGGAATAGAATGGTGGTTGTGGAGAAGACAAAAAGGAGAAGATGGTCTCACATCAACTAGGCGTATCAACAGGCTATGGAGATGCCCATCAATAGATATCAATGTGAGTGAGTAGGGATTGCCATGCAATGGATGCACTAGAGCTATAAGTATATGAAAGCTCAAAAAGAAACTAAGTGGGTGTGCATCCAACTTGCTTGCTCATGAAGACCTAGGGCAATTTTTGAGGAAGCCCATCATTGGAATATACAAGCCAAGTTCTATAATGAAAAATTCCCACTAGTATAAGAAAGTGATAACATGAGAGACTCTCTACTATGAAGATCATGGTGCTACTTTGAAGCAGAAGTGTGGTAAAAGGATAGTAACATTGTCCCTTCTCTCTTTTTCTCTCATCATTTTTTATATTTTTTTGTTTGGGCATTTTCTCCTTTTTTATGGCCTCTTTTTTTTGTCTGGAGTCTCATCCAGACTTATGGGGGAATCATAGTCTCCATCATTCTTTCCTCACTGGGACAATGCTCTAATAATGATGATCACCACACTTTTATTTTTCTTATAACTCAATAATTACAACTCGATACTTAGAACAAAATATGACTCTATGTGAATGCATCCGGCGGTGTACTGGGATATGCAATATGATAATGATAAATGTGTCATGAATGGAACGGTGGAAAGTTACATGGCAATAAATCTCGGAATGGCTATGGAAATGCCATAATAGGTAGGTATGGTGGCTGTTTTGTGGAAGGTATATGGTAGGTGTATTATACCGGCGAAAGGTGCGCGATATTAGAGAGGCTAGCAAAGGTGGAAGGGTGAGAGTGCGTATAATCCATGGACTCAACATTAGTCATAAGGAACTCATATACTTATTGCAAAAATCTAGAAGTTATCAAAGCAAAGTATTACGCGCATGCTCCTAGGGGGATAGATTGGTAGGAAAATACCATCGCTCGTCCCCGACCGCCACTCATAAGGAAGACAATCAATAAATAAATCATGCTCCGACTTCATCACATAACGGTTCACCATACGTGCATGCTACGGGAATCACAAACTTTAACACATGTATTCTTTAAATTCACAACTACTCAACTAGCATGACTTTAATATTATCACCTCCATATCTCAAAACAATTATCATGCTTCAATCCTTTCTTAGTATTCAACACATTCAAAATAAAGTTTCACAAATCTTGAATACCAAGCATATTATTATTAAGCAAATTACCATGCTATTAAGAGACTCTCAAAATAATTTAAGTGAAGCATGAGAGATCAATAGTTTCTTTAAAACAAATCCATCACCATGCTCTAAAACATCTAAGTGAAGCACATAGAGCAAAATTGTAATGCTTAAAAGATATAAGTGAAGCACATAGAGCAAAACTACTTAGCTCAAAAGATATAAGTGAAGCACATAGAGTATTCTATCAAATTTTAATTCATGTATGGCTCTCTCAAAAGGTGTGTACAGAAAGGATGATTGTGGCATACTAAGACACAAAGACACAAATAATACAAGACGCTCCATGCAAAACACATATCATGTCGGTGAATAAAAATATTGCTCCAAGTAAATTACCGATGGAAGTGGACGAAAGAGGGGATGCCTTCCGGGGCATCCCCAAGCTTTGACTTCTTGGTGTCCTTGGATTATCTTTGGGGAGCCATGTTCATCCCCAAGCTTAGGCTCTTGCCACTCCTTGTTCCATGATCCATCAAAAGAATTCACCCAAAACTTGAAAACTTCACAACACAAAACTCAAAATAGAAAACTCGTGAGCTCCGTTAGCGAAAGAAAACAAAATACCACTTCAAGGTACTGTAATGAACTCATTCTTTATTTATATGGGTGTTAAACCTACTGTATTCCAACTTCTCTATGGATTATAAACTATTTTACTAGCCATAGATTTATATCAAAATAAGCAAACAACACACGAAAAACGGAATCTCTCAAAAACGGAACAGTCTGTAGTAATCTGTAGCTAGCGCAAGCTCTGGAACCCCAAAAATTCTAAAATAAATTGCTGGACGTGAGTAATTTATCTATTAATAATCTGCAAAAATAATTAACTAAATAGCACTCTTAAAATAAAAATGACAGCAGTTCTCGTGAGCGCTAAAGTTTCTGTTTTTTACAGCAAGTTCAACAAGACTTTCCCCAAGTCTTCCCAATGGTTCTACTTGGCACAAACACTAATTAAACACACAAAACACAACCAAAACAGAGGCTAAATAATTTATTTATTACTAAGCAGGAGCAAAAATAAAGGAATAAAAATAAAATTGGGTTGCCTCCCAACAAGCGCTATCATTTAACGCCCTAGCTAGGCATAAAAGTGAGGATAGATCTAGGTATTGCCATCTTTGGTAGGCAATTCTTCAATTATGCATCTACCATCTTTAGGAATTTCTTTCTTTTTATTAATTATCAAACTTCTAGGCACAAGATCGAAAAATTCATTTGTAATAAATGGTTCCTTAATGATAGCAAAAAGATTGGGATGAACACTTATAGATTTAAGATCCGCAGTTTCCTTACTAGATGATTCACCCTTATTTTTAGGAACATACATAAGCTTGGCAATTTTAGTAGGAGGACTTGGAGTATTCTTTACGAAAGAAAAAGCAGTTCCCAAATTTGTAATGATACCCTCAAGTTTATCAATTCTCGTACAATCTAAGTTCATTCTCTCATTAGCTATGGGTTCTTTTTCCTTAATATTTTTCAAAGTCATTCCTACCTTAGATCCATATTGAGTAATTTGGTTGTGGATCGTTTTATCGAGACTTTCAATTGATTCAACAGTAGCAATTTTATTTTCGATAATTCCAAGTCTTTGCATAACATGCTCCAAAGTTAATGTGGTTCCATTAACCAAAAGAGGTGGTGAGCCAAATAAATTTAGCATAGCATTATAAGAATCAAAAGTATGGCTACCCAAGAAATTCCCTCTGGTAATGGTATCGAGGATATATCTATACCAAGGATTAACACCTACATAAAAATTGCGGAGAAGAACTAAGGTAGATTGCTTCCTGGTAGATCTATTTTGAGCATTGCAAATTCCATACCAAGAATCTTTTAGATTTTCTCCCTCCCTTTGTTTAAAATTTAGAACTTCACTCTCGGGAAACAAGGGAGAAGATATGAGACTAGTCATAACGACAAGCAAACAAGAGCGAACGGGCAAAAGAGGCAAATAGAGAGGGGGATAGAGAGAGAGGGCGAATAAAACGGCAAGGGTGAATTGGGGGGAGAGGAAAACGAGAGGCAAATGGAAAATAATGTAATGCGAGAGATAGGGATTGTGATGGGTACTTGCTATGTTGACTTTTTTGCGTAGACTCCCCGGCAACGGCGCCAGAAATCCTTCCTGCTACATCATGAGCTTGCGTTGGTTTTCCCCGAAGAGGAAGGGATGATGCAGCAGAGTAGCGTAAGTATTTCCCTCAGTTTTTGAGAACCAAGGTATCAATCTAGTAGGAGCCCACACTCAAGTCCCTCGTACCAGCACAAAGCGATAGCTACTCGCAACCAACGTGATTAGGGGTTGTCAAGCCCTTCATGGTCACTTACGAGAGTGAGATCTGATAGATATAATATTTTCGTTATTTTTGGTATAAAGATGCAAAGTAAAAAGTAAAGGCAAAGTAAAAAAGCAAAGCAAGATTAAAGTAATGGAGATTGATATGATGAGAATAGACCCGGGGGCCATAGGTTTCACTAGTGGCTTCTCTCAAGAGCATAAGAATTCTATGGTGGGTGAACAAATTACTGTTGAGCAATTGACACAATTGAGCATAGTTATGAGAATATCTAGGCATGATCATGTATATAGGCATCACGTCCGTGACAAGTAGATTGAAACGATTCTGCATCTACTACTATTGCTTCACTCATCGACCGCTATCCAGCATGCACCTAGAGTATTAAGTTAAAAACAGAGTAACGCCTTAAGCAAGATGACATCATGTAGAGAGATAAATTCATGCAATATGAAATAAACCCCATCTTGTTATCCTCGATGGCAACGATACAATATGTGCCTTGCTGCCCCTTTTGTCACTGGGTAAGGACACCGCAAGATCGAACCCAAAGCTAAGCACTTCTCCCATGGCAAGAACTATCAATCTAGTTGGCCAAACCAAACGGATAATTCGAAGAGACTTGCAAAGATAACCAATCATACATAAAAGAATTCAGAGAAGATTCAAATATTATTCATTGATAGACTTGATCATAAACCCACAATTCATCGGTCTCAACAAACACACCGCAAAAAGAAGATTACATCGAATATATCTCCACAAAGGAGGGGGGAAATTTGTATGGAGATTCAAAGAGAGAGAAGAAACCATCTAGCTACTAACTATGGACCCGAAGGTCTGAGGTAAACTACTCACACTTCATCGGAGAGGCTATGATCATGTAGAAGCCCTCCGTGATGACGGCCCTCTTCCGACGGAGCTCTGGAACAGGCCCCAAGATGGGATCTCGTGGATACAGAAAGTTGCGGCGGTGGAATTAGGTTTTTGGCTCCTGTTCTGATTGTTTGGGGGTACGTGTGTATATATAGGAGGAAGAAGTACGCCAGAGGAGCAACGAGGGGCCCACGAGGCGGGGGGCGCACCCTGGGGGGGGCCACCCTCGTGACCGCCTCTTTTGTTCCTTGGAGCAGGGTCCAAGTCTCCTGGATCACGTTCGGTGAGAAAATCACGTTCCCGAAGATTTTATTCCGTTTGGACTCTGTTTGACATTTCGTTCATCTGAAACACTAAAATAGGCAAAAACAGCAATTCTGGGCTGGGCCTCCGGTTAATAGGTTAATCCCAAAAATAATATAAAAGTGGAAAATAAAGCCCAATATAGTCCAAAACAGTAGATAATATAGCATGGAGCAATCAAAAATTATAGATACGTTGGAGACGTATCAATCGTACAGCACCATCATGTACAAGGAGTGCACATGACATACGAAGCATCCCCGAGTCAGCATAGCCAAGGACTCTTTAAGACACAACGAGACCACTGTAAAACCAACCGTGGATAGGCGGACCACTAGACGTCGAACCCCAATTTCATATCATACATCTATCGGAAAGATATCCTACGAGCTACTTGAATTCCCACTTATAAACTCCCGAAACTTTCTAGTTATGAAATCAGGTGTTGGGGATACAGGGGAAGCATAATATCTCAACCAAAACTAGCAATCCTACATCCAGTTGTATCCATCCTTCAACACATAACCAAGAAACCTTCGGAAATCGTTTACCTCAGCCTTCGAAAAGCATCCGTTATACGAGTTATGGCAATACTCCCGAACCCCCGCCCCAGTATGGGGTGGCGTCGAGGTTATCTCACCAACAACTGCATAAAAGAGATTTTTGATGTCGGCGAAACTCAGGTATTCCAAAATTGCAACGATAAAATTGTGATGACAACACCTTGGAGCTCAACTCCCTGGGACACTGCCACAACCCCTAAATGTCAGGAGGCATCAAGAACAATGTTCTCGTCACAAAACCATCGGAACGATTCCAAGATACCCGCGTGATCCTAAAATTTTTTTAGTGAAATTTGAGAAGAGAAGAGTCAAAACTCTACGTCAGGATGCCTCACCAGAGCGACGAAGGGACTAAGGAGTAAAAAGAATCCTACTCTCCGATATATATAATCCTAAATGACTCAAAACATTTTAATAGACTCAACAACGCCAGCGATTCGATCAAGCAGGGGGCTCCTAAGGTCGGGGAAGGCTCTGATTACCAACTTGTAACGCCCTCGATGCGGCTATATCTCCCACGTGTCGAAGCACGACTTAGAGGCATAAACGCATTGAAAGCAATGTCACAAGTAAGGTAATCTTCACACAACCCATGTAATACATAAGGGAAAGAGATACATAGTTGGCTTACAATCGCCACTTCACACAAATACATGAATAAAGCATTACATTGACCAAATACACTCAAGGTCCAACTACAGAACCAAAATAAAAGAAGACTACCCCAAATGCTACATAGGTCCCCGATCGTCCCAACTGGGCTCCACTACTGATCAACTGAAACGAAACGACACAATGAACAAGACCTTCATTGAGCTCCTCCTTGAGCTCGGTTGTGTTACCTATACGGTCTCATCGGCACCTGCAAGCTGGTTTTGGAAGTATCTGTGAGTCACGGGGACTCAGCAATCTCGCACCCTCGCGATCAAGACTATATAATCTTATAGGAAGGGTAAAAGGAATGTTGTGGAGCTGCAGCAAGCGGCTAGCATATATGGTGGCTAACATACACAAATGAGAGCGAGAAGAGAAGGCAAAGCACGTTCGATAAACTATGATCAAGAAGTGATCCTAGAACAACCTACGTCAAGCATAACTCCAACACCATGTTCAATTCCCGGACTCCGCCGGAAAGAGACCATCATGGCTACACACGCGGTTGATGCATTTTAATTAAGATAAGTTGCAGGTTTTCTACAACCGGACATTAACAAATTCCCATCTACCCATAACCGCGGGCACGGCTTTCAAAGTTCAAAACCCTGCAGGGGTGTCCCAACTTAGCCCATCACAAGCTCTCACTGTCAACGAAGGATATTCCTTCTCCCAAGACATTCTGATCAGAATCGGCATCCCGGTTACAAGACATCCTTGACAATGGTAAAACAAGTCCAGCAACACCGCTCGAATGTGCCGACAGATCCTGATAGGAGCTGCACATATCTCGTTCTCAGGGCACATTCAGATGAGTGCTCCGTACAACTAAAACCAAACCTCGAGTTTCCCCGAGGGGGCGCTGTAAAGGGCTCTAGTTTGGACCAATACTAAGAGGAGCACTGGCCTGGGGGGTTTAATAAAGATGACCCTTGAGTCCGCGGAACCCAAGGGAAAAAGAGGCTAGGTGGCGAATGGTAAAACCAATGTTGGGCATTGCTGGAGGAGTTTTATTCAAGGCGAACTGTCAAGGGGTTCCCATTATAACCCAACCGTGTAAGGAACGCACAATCCGGGAACATAACACCGATATGACGGAAACTAGGGCGGCAAGAGTGGAACAAAACACCAGGCATATGGCCGAGCCTTCCACCCTTTACCAAGTATATAGATGCATTAATATAAATAAGAGATATTGTGATATCCCAACAAATATCCATGTTCCAACAAGGAACAAACTCCAATCTTCACCTGCAACTAGCAACGCTATAAGAGGGGCTGAGCAAAGCAGTAACATAGCCAAACAATGGTTTGCTAGGACAAGGTGGGTTAGAGGCTTGGCTTAATAATATGGGAGGCATGATAAGCAAGTGGTAGGTATCGCAGCATAGGCATAGCAAAAGAGCGAGGAACTAGCAAGCAAAGATAGAAGTGATTTCGAGGGTATGGTCATCTTGCCTGAGATCCCACGAGGAAGAAGAACGAGTCCATGAAGAAGACAAACGGACGTAGTCCAACGAATCCTCACAAACTCGACATTAACGGAACCAACCCGAAGAAGCACACCGGAAAGAAGCAAACAACATAGTAAACAACCATCACATAAACATGGCATGATGCACAACCAAGTATGATGCATGTCCGGTTTAATGATACATGGCATGGCAAAGTGCACAAACAATACTACAAGTTAAGTGGAGCTCAATATGCAACGGAGTTGCATATTGACAAAACACCACATGACTGATTTAGTTCAATCTTGTTTATGTAACCAACAATATTAAATGTTGTTAAACATGGCAAGAGGTGGAGCAAAGTAAAACTACCTATCTAGTCAAGTTTAAATGAGGCCGGAAACAACGAACAACAATTCCAGAAAACCTCATATGCATATATTAGGTTTGGTACTGTTCTGCCCTAAACAAAATTTTAGGGTTGTTAAACATGCAAAGCAATGCCACCATGTTAAACTAGGCATTTTTCTACCCCATTTCCATATAAAGTTTGTTAAGTTTGGAGCTACGGTTATTTAGTTATGAATTAAAGCATTTTAACATGGCATAGGAGCAAATTTAATCAAACAGCATTTTAAACTTTTCAAACATAGATGAAAGTTGGATATTATGAATCGAGGCAAAATTCTAAGAAAGTTTCATATATAAATCATTTTAACCCGATGCACCAATTGAGAGTTATTATATGCATGTTGTTTAGGGGGTTTCCTGCAAAACTGTTGTCTTTGAAATAATAGACAAATCGCCAGCCAATAAAAAAACACTATGGGGCCAAAACTGGGGCGGACTGGGCCTCACCATGGGCCAAGCCCAGTCTGTGGAGGAGCTGGTAGGCCGCCAGCTGGGCCGAGGCGAGGCCGGCCCAGGCGCGCGCGGATCTGGCGGTCGAGCGGGTCAGCGAGGCAGGGCTGGTCAATGCGAGCGGGCGAGGCGCTCGTCCTTTGTTCGGGGAGGTTGGGCACTGACTCGCTGCTCCTCCCGTAGCGAGACGAAGCAGGGGCGCAGTGCTTGGTGAAATGGGGCAGCAGCGGCGGATGGAGCTTCATGGGCAGGCGAGGTGGAGGCCGCCAGGAGCGGAGCAGTACGGCGCGACGCGGGACTTGACGGAGGAGCTGAAGTAGATCGGACGGCAGAAGCAAGATGCTTGGAGCTCCATGGCCATGGCAAGGCCTCTGGTCACCTGGTGCTCCGGTTGGCGAGGTCGAGGGAGGCAGAGACGGCAGGGAGGGGAGGTGCTGCACGGTTCCTGCAGAGACATGGGAGAGAGAGGGGAACACGCTGTGAGAGAGGGGCAAGGGAGGAAGAAGAGCGAGGGAAGGAGGCAAGGCAGGGCGCTGGGCCTGTGGTCACCGGCGATGATGCTTGTAGGGAGGTCCGGTGGTTGGGGAAAAGATCTGGGCAGCGAGGAAAAGCTCGACAAGGCAGGGGCTTGGCGCGGGCTTGACGGGGTTCTGCTGGTGCTGCTAAACGTCGGGAGGACGGAGAGGACAACGCAAGGCAGCGGTGGAGCAACTGGGCACGGGGAAATGGCCTGGTGGTGCGGTGATCAGTGGCTATCCTCAGGTGGAGCTCGGCAAGGTGGAGTTGGATTGGTGGGTAGCTGCGAGATGCGGTTGGATCGAGGCGATGAGGTGGATTGGATCTGGATCCCGAGGAAGATACGGTAGGTGGTGGCGGCTCGATGGGACAAAGTCCCTAGATTTTAGGGTTGCTGCCTAGGGGCTTGGTCTATATATAGTAAGTGGATTTTTGGATAGGGGCATTTGGTCCCTCCGGTCTTAATCGGATGGACGGGAAAAATAGGTTAGGTAGCCCAAAGAGAAAAACGGAGACGTTTTGTAGACGTTTGGGGATTATTCGGATCCAACGGTGATGACTGTTCGGGTCGCGTCCGGGGAAGTTTTGGACACGCACGCGAGGGGTCGGTTGGAACTTGTGGGCTGTGCAAAAGGGCTCGAGCTGAGATAATAGAAGAGAGAGAGGCCCGGCGACTGTTTCCGGAGACCGAAAACGTCCGACGTTTGACCGACTATAATGTCGCTATAGTTATCCGTTGGGCTATCAAACGAACTCCGAATGCAATGAAACTTGGCAGGCGGCCTACCTACAACATAACAACACCACATGCCAACTTTCAACCCATTCCGAGAACATTTTTTGCCACTTTTAAAATACTATTTCGGACGTGCTGCGGGCGCGTGCAAGTGTGTATGGACTCAGAACGGACAACAGACGGAACTGGGGAACCCGGACGGATGCAAGTTTTGAAACACATGATGATGCAATGCATATGATGACATGACAAGAATGCAACACGCAAACAAAGACAAGGCAACAACAGCGAATAACTCGAGGACACCTGGCACATCGGTCTCGGGCGTTACAAATAGCCTCCACGTCGGCTCCAAATTCACCGAGCAGATGGATCCAATGGAGCTCTCCTCTTTGAACGAGCTCTTGGATCGCATCGCTGCTCTAGGAGTCGCTACGGACTACGATCAGATTGGGCTTAAACCCGACCAAAGGGAGATTAACTCTCCACCGGTCACCCATCAAATAGCGGTGGTGGAGGAGCAATGCGGCAACTCTCCCTCTATCCTGAGGATGAGCTATGTCCAGTTTACCGAGCTCTCCGAGCCGGATACCCGCCCACGCGAGGACATCGCCCTAACCCCGAACCTAGAATCAGGCTGCATGCCGAACTTTTGGGGCAACATCCCGGAGCCCGAACTTCAAAGATCGGAAACTCCCCCGCCCTGGGGTCTCGGATTGGGTCAAGGTCTAGACTTAAATCCACCCACCCACCCTGATACAAACGACCTTTCCCACATTAGGCAAGAGCCCCAAGAGACAGTACATCACTATTGGGCCAGATTCCTCCTTGTAATGAACAAGGTCAAGGACTGTCGTGAGGAAGATGCAATTTCATTCTTTTGCAAAAATTGCACGGACAAGGGAATCCTCAACGCCATAAGTCGCCGTGACATAGCACACTTCGCTGACTGACTTGGCGGCCATAGTACGGAAGTACTGTGTGATGGAAAGCGCCTGGAAAACCCAAACAAAATTTTGGGATAATCCGGCTCTGACAAAACCCCCAGTCCGAACTAAAAGGGTGCACTCTCATAAGTCGCCCGACTCAATTACAAAGAAGCAAAAGCCCCCTACAGGGCATGGAACCGTGTTGGAGGGATGGCTTAACGGGCCCTGCAAAATTCATAGTATAGCGAATACCATACCAACACACAGCCTTAGAGCATGTTGGGTACTCCCGCAGGTGGCCAAGAGCGGTGAGGATCTCCTCATCCAAAACACCTCAGAGCACCATCCCGTGGATAACAATACAGTATTGACAGTCTTCGAGACCTTCACCTCAAATAATAGGCGTAAGCAAGCACTCCGCAGCCTTGCCGAAGTTTGCCACGTGGCAATAATAAATCCATGGAGCGACACGGCTATCACCTTCAATGCCAATGACAAACCTAAATTCCGAACAGCCCGAGCACATGCCACCTTGGTCCTCGGTCCAATTTTGGACGGCTTTCGGCTCACTAAAGTGCTCATGGACGGCGACAGCGGATTAAATCTCATTTATGAGGAGACTCTTCAAAAAATATAAATAGACAGAAACCATATTGAGCAAAGCAGCACGACCTTCCGAGGAATCATCCCTAGTCGGGAGGCATGTTGCGCTGGGAAAATCACACTAGATGTGGTATTCAGCACTCCAGAGAATTATAGGTCTGAAGAAATTACATTCAAAGTGGCCCCGTTCAGTAGCGGATACCACGCCCTTCTAGGGCGGGAGGCATTCATGATCTTCCAAGCCATACCCCATTATGGGTACATGAAGCTCAAAATTCCCGGGCCCAATGGAATCATCACTCTAGCTAGTGATCCGGACATAGCACTTCGCGTCGAGAACAAAATAGCCACACTGGCCCTCGAGGCATTATCCGAAGCCCTTGTGGTGGAGGAATTAACCGCGCTGCGCTCCACAGTGGATAGGGACGACGTGATACTAGACAAAAGATCCAAGTCCACTTCTTTTAAACCAGCGGATGAAATAGTCAAATTCCAAGTCCATCCAATGGACCCCACAAAAATAGCATCCATCGGGGCATAGTTAAATCCCGTTGTAGACGCCGCACTATGGGAGTTCCTATGCGAGAATTGGGACATATTCGCCTGGCATCCTTCAGACATGCCAGGAATCCCACGCAGGCTGGCCAAGCATAGCCTTAACATTCTAAAGGGATTCAAGCCGGTCAAGCAGACTCTTCGGCGTTTCTTCGAAACTAAGCGATAAGCCATGGGAGAGGAGCTAGCCAAGTTACTGGAGGCCGGATTCATTAGAGAAATAAAGCATACGGACTGGCTAGCAAACCTGGTGATGGTACCAAAGAAGGAAAAATCCTGGCGCCTATGCGTCGACTTCAAGGACCTTAATAAGGCTTGCCCAAAGGATCCCTTCCCCCTCCCTCGCATCGATCAAATTATCGACGCTACCACAGGACACGACTCATTGTGCTTCCTCGACGCATACTCTGGTTACCACCAAATTAAGATGGCGGAGTCTGATCATGCGGCAATGGCATTTATCACTCTATACGGTCCCTTATATTTTAACACAACGCCCTTCGAGCTCAAAAACGCCGGCGCAACGTATCAGCGCATGATTCAGACATGTCTAGAAAAGTACATCGGCAAAACAGTGGAGGCATACATCGACGATGTGGTCATTAAAACCAGACACGTTGACTCCTTAATAGATGACTTGAGGCTAACGTTCGACAATCTCCGAACATACGACATTAAGCTCAATCCGGAAAAATGCGTTTTCGGCGTACCCGCCGAAAAGCTCCTGGGCTTTATTGTCTCTAGTAGAGGAATTAAAGCAAATCCGGCTAAGATCCGGGCTCTGTCGCAGTTGGCTATCCCAACTGACCTCAAGCAAATCCAGAAGTTAACTGGATGTGTGGCGGCCTTAAGCCGCTTTATCTCCCGATTAGGAGAAAAGGCATTCCCCCTCTATCGCCTTCTTCGGCGCACCGAACACTTTGAGTGGACGGATGCAGCCACAGCCGGATTGGAAGAAATAAAAGCCATCTTGGCCACCAACCCAATCTTGGCCGCGCCAAATGTCGGCAAACCAATGCTGTTATATATGGCGGCAACTCACCAAGTTGTAAGCGTAGTGCTCGTCGTCGAATGGGAGACGGATGGACATAAATTCCCACTTCAAAAGATGGTATATTATGTATCCATTGTCCTCACTCCATGCAAATCACGGTACCCACATTATCAAAAGATAGCATACGCGGTATTCATGGCATCCCAGAAATTACGACACTACTTTCAAGAGTGTTCAATTACGGTGGCCTCAGAAGTACCACTCTACGACATAATAAACAACCAGGATGCCACGGGCCGGATTGCCAAATGGGCTATCGAGCTCCTCCCGTTCGACATAACATATAGACCATGGCGAGCCATTAAGTCGCAAGTACTGGCCGATTTCGTCGCCGAATGGACAGAAGCCGAACTCCCTAAAGAGTACGGCGCATACTCCAATTGGATCATGCACTTCGGCGGCTCTAAAATGCTGGCTGGTCTGGGGGCTGGCGTCGTCCTGACGTCCCCCACCGGAGATGCAGTGCAACATGTACTCCAAATACTATACACAGACTCCAATAACGCAGCCGAATATGAGGCCCTATTACACGGTCTCCGGATGGCAGTTTCCATGGGCATTCAACGCCTAGAGGTGCGTGGGGACTCGAGCCTTGCAATATCTCAAATAAATGGAGACTTAGATGCCAAGGATCCAAAAATGGCGGCATATTGCAACGCCGTCCTCAAAATGTCAGCTCGGTTCGAGGGGCTTGAATTCCACCATGTGGCTCGGGAAAACAATCAGGCGGCGGATATCCTCGCCTGTATCGGCGCTAAGCACGACCCTGTCCCACCCAACATCTTCGTGGAAAAACTGTTTAAGCCATCTTTGGTATGGGAGGCGGACACCGGTAACAATAGTCCGGACCCGGCCACAACATCAGATACCGAACACTCTGACACAATCGGAGGCTCTGCCATCGAAATAACACCTTCAGCCCATGTGATAATGGCCGTCATCGCCCCGTGGACAGAACCATTCCTGGCCTACCTAACCAGGCAGGAACTACCCGAGGACCAAAATGAGGCACACTGCATAGTGTGGTGATCTAATGCCTACAAGGTCCACGAGGGAGAGCTTTATAAGAAAAGAACTACCAGAGTCCTTCAAAGGTGCATCTCAGAAGAGGAAGGGCAGAAGCTTTTGGCAGAAATCCATGCTGGACTTGGCGGCCATCATGCCGCAGCCCGGGCCCTTGTAAGCAAGGCCTTCTGTACAGGTTTCTATTGGCCAACTGCCCGAGCAGATGCACAACATATGGTCCAACATTGCGTCGGTTGCCAGCTTTTTGCAAACCAAAGCCATGTGCCGCCTACCGCTCTCCAAACAATCCCCATTACTTGGCCCTTTGCGATCTGGGGGCTTGATATGGTCGGACCCCTTAAAGGGGGAACCCATAAGAAAAAATACTTACTAGTCATTGTGGATAAATTCACCAAATGGATAGAAGCCAGACCTGTCAAAACGGCTGAATCCGGATCGGTGATAGACTTCATATCTGGGGTTGTACACCGTTATGGCATCCCCCACAGCATCATCACTAACAACGGCACAAACTTTACAGCCGACGAGGTAAAACTTTGGTGCAGCAACATGGGCATCAAGCTCGATTATGCTTCTGTCTATTACTCGCAAACTAACGGTCAAGTCGAGCGAGCAAATGGTCTTATCATGAGCGGCATCAAACCTAGATTAGTGCGGTCCTCAAAGGAATCAAACACGCACTGGTTAGAGGAGCTCGACTTCGTACTATGGGGGCTGCGGACCACGCCGAATCGCACTACCAGATACACACCATTTTTTATGGTGTACGGCGCAGAGGTGGTTCTGCCTTGCGACATAATTCATGACTCACCTCGAGTGCGCATGTACGAAGAAAAAGAGGCCGAGCTCGATCGGCTGGACAGTTTGGATGCCCTGGAGGAGGAGCGCGATGTGGCAAAAGCTCGTTCCACATTCTATCAGCAACAGGCTCGTAGGTATCAAAGCAGAGAAGTATGGGACAAAACCTATAACGTTGGCGAACTAGTTCTATGCCTGCCGGATAAGAAAAAGAACAAGCTCAAGCCCAAATGGGAAGGTCCCTTCATTATTGACTAGGTTCTAACCAGTGGAGCATACCGTCTGCGGGATGCATCGGACAATCGACTCGAGCCAAACCCATGGAACGCAGCCAGACTCCGAAGATCCTACGCCTAGTGTCGGACTCTATGTTCGTCTCCTTACCTCCGTCAATTTTTTGCATATCGATTATCTGTCTTTTCTCTCTTTCTCTCTTTTTATTGTCCTCAATGCCTTAAAAGGCTAACTTGTGTCTTGACTACACAATCTTGACACGCTAAACCGCGCTCATTATACCTGGGTGCTTCTTATACATAAGCTTAATATAACTATTTTTCTGGGCATTATGCCCCACACATGTGTTATTCTTCCGCATGTACCTTTTTCGCCATTATATGTGTGACGCCCGGGTAATTAAGCTACAGTGATCCTCTGCTAATGGTGCCACGTCACCTCGTTTATAGTTGCTGATCTCGAGTTAGTTCGAAACCGATTCAAATTCAAATTCAAAAATAGGCAAACAATAAAAGTTTTCAAATATTAAAACTAAAATGTTCGGAGTGAACCAAATATTGCATAGATAATTATGGTGGAGCAACCAAACTTTGATAAAATGTTTAAAGGCCCTAAAACAATTAAAACAATAGTGAAGACAATTAAACAAAGGCCTATTGAATTTATATAATGCTAACACTATTTTATTATGCGTTAAGAATTAATCTCGTAGTAGTTTATTGGTTAATACAAATTAGGCACTAGTGGTAATTTTATAAAACTAAAATAAAAGAAAACAGAAAAGAAATAGAATAAAAACAAAAGAAGAAAAGGAAACATAACCAAAAAAAAAAGAAGGAAAAAGAGAAAGAACCCCCCCTGGCCCAACTGGGCCAAGCCCACCTGGCCCAGCCGGCCAGCCCCCCTGGCCCGGTCCACCCCCTCACTCCCTTATCCCCCCTCCCCCGGTCGGCAATCCCTAACCACCCCACTCTCCCCCTCGATCCCCTCCTTCTCCTTCCCCGCGCCGTCCGGATCGGGAGCTGCCCGATCCCGTCGCCCCCCCCCCGACGCCGACGACCCCCGCCGCCCCGCCCGCACCCCCCCGACCTGCCGCGCTGGGCGCAAGGCCCCCTCGCCGCCGCGGGGTCGTCCCCGACCCCCCCCGATCCCATCTCGACGCCGGACCGCCCGTCGCCGCCGAACGCCTCCCCGACTCCCTCCTCGCCGGTCGCCTCCGAGCTCCACCGCGCCCACCTCCTAGACCCTACGCGCCCCCCCCCCCCACCGTGAGCTTCCCCCCCCTTTCGCTCCCCCGATCCCCCTGGGATCGATCCCATCTCCCCCCCCCGCGCGCGCTCGGTCGCCGTGGCCGGAGCCCGCTCCGGTGCCACGCTTGCCGCGCTCCGGCTCGCGCCGGCTCACCGCGCCCGCGTCCCTCCCCTCGGGCCTCCTCGCTCGGCCGAGGCCCCCCCTCCTCTCCTTCCCCGCCGCCGCGCCGGGCCGTTCCGCCCCGACCCTCCCTCTCTCTTCCTCGCCCGAAGCACCTCGCCGCCGGAGAGCTCGTAGCGCTCACCTCCGTCGTTCCCAACCCCTCTGTCCACCCCCGCTCGACGCGCGACGCCGAGCCGCGTCGAACGCGCCCGGCCACGGCCCGGCAGACCCCCTAGGCGCGAATCCCGCGTCCCTCCCGAGCCGCGCCGCCGCATTTGGCTCGCCGGAGGCAGCTCCGGCGCGTCTCCGGCCGGTGTCCAGCGTGGCATCCACATGGCCACGCCTGGGCCACTGACTGGTGGGCCCAGGCCCCCCCCCCCCCCCCGCCGGTCTGGTTGACTCGGTCAGCTGGGCTGACCGGTCCAACCCCCCTCTCTGTCTATGACATGCAGGCCCCACCCGCAGAACGTTTTTGAAATAAAAAGAAAAGGAAAATGAAATTTAAATAAATGTAAATAAAAATGAATAAAACTAATTAATCAATTAATTAATTAATTAATTAAGTAAATAATTAATCTAATTAATCCTGATTAATAATTAACTAATGACTAATTAACCTAATTAACTTCTGTTAATTAAACTTAATTAGGTTAATTAGTTAACAGTGTATGACGAACGGGACCCACCTGTCAGGGTTGACTCAGTCAACCCTGTTGACTGCTGACGTCAGCATGACATCATGCTGACGTCATAAATACCTTTTTTTCGAATTAATTAAATAATTAATTAAATTCCAAAATTATTAAAATCTTTTAAAAATCATATCTTTTAATCCGTAACTCGGATTAAAATATTTTCAACATGAAAGTTGCTCAGAACGACGAGACGATTCCGGATACGCAGTCCGTTCGTCCGCCACACCCCTCTAACCTATCGAACCCGCAACTTTCCCCCTCCGGCTCCTCTGCCCGAAAACACGAAACACCGGGAATACTTTCCCGGATGTTTTCCCCCCTTCACCGGTATCACCTACTACCGCGTTAGGGCACACCGAACACCGCGTATTGCCTTGTTATATTTTGTGATGCTTTGTTTGCTCTGTATTCATTATTTCTTCCCCCTCTTCTCTCCGGTAGACTACGAGGCCGACGCTGCTGCTGCCTAGTTCGACTACGGAGTTGACGACCCCTCTCTCTTGCCAGAGCAACCAGGCAAGCCCCCCCCCTTGATCACCAGATATCGCCTATTCTCCTCTATACTGCTTGCATTAGAGTAGTGTAGTATGTTACTGCTTTCGTTAATCCTATTCTGATGCATAGCCTGACATTGTCGCTACATCTGTTGATACCTTACCTGCAATCCTAAATGCTTAGTATAGGATGCTAGTTTATCATCATTGGCCCTACATTCTTGTCAGTCTGCCTTGCTATACTATCGGGCCGTGATCACTTGGGAGGTGATCACGGGTATATACTATACATACATACATACTATACAGATGGTGACTAAAGTCGGGTCAGCTCATTGAGTACCCGCAAGTGATTCTGACGAGGGGGCTGAAAGGACACGTGGTTCCATCCCGGTAGAGGTGGGCCTGGGTTCCCGACGGCCCTCGACTGTTACTTTGTGGCGGAGCGACAGGGCAGGTTGAGACCACCTAGGAGACAGGTGGGCCTGGCCCTGTTCGGCGTTCGCGGATACTTAACACGCTTAACGAGATCTTGGTATTTGATCTGAGTCTGGCTACGAGCCTATACGCACTAACCATCTACGTGGGAGTAGTTATGGGTATCCCGACGTCGTGGTATCAGCCGAAGCACTTCAGACGTCAGCGACGGAGCGGCGCGCGCCGAATTGGACTGGAACGCCACTAGGCTAGGTCTGCTTTCGGCCGCCCTCGCAACATGCAGGTGTGCTCAGGGCGATGGGCCCAGACCCCTGCGCGCTTAGGTTTAGACCGGCGTGCTGGCCTCTCTGTTGTGCCTAGGTGGGGCTGCGACGTGTTGATCTTCCGCGGCCGGGCATGACCCAGGAAAGTGTGTCCGGCCAAATGGGATCGAGCGTGTTGGGCTATGTGGTGCACCCCTGTAGGGAAGTTAATCTATTCGAATAGCCGTGATCTTCGGTAACAGGACGACTTGGAGTTGTACCTTGACCTTATGACAACTAGAACCGGATACTTAATAAAACACACCCTTCCAAGTTCCACAGACAACCCGGTGATCACTTTTCTACAGGGCGACGAGGAGAGGATCGCCGGGTAGGATTATGCTATGCGATGCTACTGGAGATGCGCTTGGAGATGCTACCTGGATATGCTACTTGGAGATGTTACTTGGAGGACTACAATTTACTCTCTTCTATTTGCTGCAAGACGGAGGCTACCAGAAGCGTAGTCTTCGACAGGATTAGCTATCCCCCTCTTATTCTGGCATTCTGCAGTTCAGTCCACCGATATGGCCTCCTTACACATATACCCATGCATATGTAGTGTAGTTCCTTGCTTGCGAGTACTTTGGATGAGTACTCACGGTTGCTTTCTCCCCCCTTTTCCCCCTTTCCTTTCTTTCTGGTTGTCGCAACCAGATGCTGGAGTCCAGGAGCCAGACGCTACCGTCGACGACGACCCCTACTACACCGGAGGTGCCTACTACTACGTGCTGCCCGCTGACGACGACCTGGAGTAGTTTAGGAGGATCCCAGGCAGGAGGCCTGCGCCTCTTTCGATCTGTATCCCAGTTTGTGCTAGCCTTCTTAAGGCAACTTGTTTAACTTATGTCTGTACTCAGATATTGTTGCTTCCGCTGACTCGTCTATGATCGAGCACTTGTATTCGAGCCCTCGAGGCCCCTGGCTTGTATTATGATGCTTGTATGACTTAATTTATTTGTAGAGTTGTGTTGTGATATCTTCCCGTGAGTCCCTGATCTTGATCGTACACATTTGCGTGCATGATTAGTGTACGATTAAATCGGGGGCGTCACAAGTTGGTATCAGAGCCGACTGCCTGTAGGAATCCCCCTTCCAACTCCTTGGCCGAAGTCGAGTCTAGACTTTACAAAACTCTTACTAACATGGCTGTGCGGCCCATGGGCCCACGTCGCCATTGGGTGGTAGTAGGATCTTTTACTCCTCGACCTTTACTCTGGGGCTCTGAACTCTCTTCTACTCGGGTTAAACGATTTCAACTAAAATCTGACTTTAGGTTCTCGAAAATACTTTCTCCGGAGAGCCCCTTCAGTCCAGGTGATCGCCGACTGCACCAGAAGATTTCGAAGTTACTCGCGGAAACTCTTTTGAGACTTTGTGTCCGTTGCTTTTGCAATTCCCTACCATCGAAATATCCCTATGGATAAATACATACACTTGACGTTCTTACTTTTATTCCCAGTTGATCTTGTTATTACAAGATACCCCGAAATTCTCTCTATTGATCCGAGAATATCTTGTGCCTACTGTCTTGCAATTCCTTGTCACCTGAATACCCCTATGGATAATTCTCGCACTTGTCGAGTATCCGCTTATCCCCAGTTGTTCATGTGTTTCGCAAAAGTCTTCAAAATAATATTCGATCTTCCGAAAATCCTCTAGAGCCTTTGGCTCTTGAAATTCTTGCTTGCTTGCATTATGGTTAATCCCATAAGTCTCGTAGTCTTAATGACATTCCTTGTCATTATCATTTTGAGTCCGTTGACTCAATATGTTTGCGAATACACGCAATCATCATTGATCCTTATAAATTAATTTTCCGGCTGAGCTGCCATCCTTTTAACTGGAATTGGTTCTCGACCAATCCAATTGTCTTTGATTGTACCCTAAGACTATTCAACTTATCCACCCTTAATCAGAGCATTGCTTCTGATCCCTTGATTTGGAAATCATAATTCCTTTGCATTTGACAATTGAGTTAGTCAGTTGTTTCTATAATTTGCTTCCTCTGATTGGGTATTGATACTCACGTCAGCTCCATTGTGGATCACCATATCCACTGTTGGATTATTATCCGACAATGTCCTTAATTAATCACCTTGTGAGTTCTTTCTCCGATACATAATGCCTTTGGTAAATTGTATCCTCTCCTTTTGCCAACCATGCTCTGCTTTTGAGCTGGTGATATCTACTCTTGAAGATTGTGGTATATGTTTCCACGATACCCTAACGGGTTGAACCTAGGCCTTCCTTAATATGTGTGAACTCGGAAGTTTTCACGAGTCATACTCTTCTGGTATTTCACCAGGTAAAACTTTCAACACTAATGCTTTTATCAAAGCGAGAAGTGAATGGAAGGTTATACATTGAAGAAGTGGGAGTCGACCTTGAACCTTGCGTTCATGCCCATGGACACGATGTATAACTTATCATGGAAGCTGCTCGTAAAAATAGTTACCCCCTTGTTATAAGTTCATCTTGTATCCGTGGTTCGATCATTTATGATCATGGTTTCCGACCATGTTCTCCTTTAAATACCATTTCTCGTGCAAGTTTAAGCACTTGCCTTCTACAGAGTAATACCCCAGTCCAACCTCTACTTTGATCTGTCGTTGAGTGTTGCCCCCGGTATCTCGAGATTATCATGGAACTGCATAACATCTTATGAGTTCTTCATCAAGTGCTACCTTTCCACTGATTCCAATTTTTCACGGGCCCTGAGTTACTGAACACTCAAAGACCCCGATAACTGAACCGAGTCCGCTCTACGGTTCAACAACTCTTCAGTAAGCTTATATAAGTACGAGTTTGTACCCGATCACAGCATTCCTAGCCTGTTTGGCTATATCATTGTCTTGATGATTTTAACTGTGCTACCCGGTCCTTCTTCTCGGAGCACAATTTCGACGATGAACTAACCTTACGTCGATCCTCATCGTCATACCATTTCGCCTTGAACAACAAGCTTGGTTTCGAGTTGTGTCGTACCCTTGGTTCCTATAACCTTTCACTTCATCATTACTTTGACTTGATGTCGTCGCCGATCGATTACATCTTCATGAACTCTCGCGACAAAGGTTTCGAGATCGTCAACATTCTGAGCTCATCCAGGATATCAATTGGATTCATGATGAGAAATACCATCCTTGCCTCGATGAATTGTATTATCATCGACCACTTTATTGCCTTCCCACCAACACAAGCTTGTTCATGTTTGGTGTTATACCTTGAGTTCCTTGCTATCCAGCAATTGTTCTTCTTTACCTTGGAGTATTACCATCCTTTATGACAAGAATGTTCTGAGATTTGTTCCACCTCTTGAGAATTCTTGACATAGAAATACTTCTCACCATCACCATTCTTTCTTGGTCCCCGTGTTAATTCCAACAAGTGAATGGTGTTGTTTGGATTCTTTCCTTCTAGCAACCCTATTTCTTTGAAGTTAATGGTCGAAAGTTCATTCTTAGGCTATTGATTATTGAATCACCATTCCGGCATTGGTCGTGCAACCTAACCCATATTTCGGGCGCACCTTTCAACCCATGTTTAATTGTGTATGTTTTCCTCGAGCATACTTCCTTATATCATTTGATCTGACAAATGATTACCTCCTTGTTCACATTATCGTGGAAATCCATCCGTTGGAATTCTCGATGAATTGTCGCTGAGCCCATCAGCCACCTTCTCATCCTCTCGTTGATTTAATGATGAGCTCTT
Organism: Triticum aestivum; assembly: GCF_018294505.1. Lineage (NCBI taxonomy): Eukaryota > Viridiplantae > Streptophyta > Magnoliopsida > Poales > Poaceae > Triticum > Triticum aestivum. Next base: position 160,427,097 of record NC_057803.1, on the reverse strand, counting down.
GTTTCGGGAACTGCTCCCATAGTTCATTTCTCGAGAATTTTACAATGTCTTCTTGTCAATTGTATTACAGCTTTTCCTCTCAGCCATCCTGAGTCTGAGGTATCCTGACACCAATCGGATCTGAATCTTGGTCGGATATGATGGTTGGGACATTTTCCAAGAGTTATGATGTTGATCCTTTGATGACCCGGTAACATGATGTCATACCTAGCACCCCCCCCCCGGCTGGAGGACCTATCATTATAGATTTCTTTTCAGCAGGGTTATCCATTCATCCATGAGGGAATTGTAATACTGATTCTACAAGTTATTCCAGATGGATCCTTCGTGATTCCAAAGTGTGATCTTCACCTGAAGGCCATGTCAATGCTATCTCGAAGCATGTCTGCGATACTCTGATTTTCAACAAGAACATCCGAAGCCCAATGCTAAATGGTTCTTGCTCAATTATCCGAACACCGTCGTATGGGTAATGTCATGAAATTTCTCTCCCCTTACCTAAAGGGTTTTCTACATTATATCCTGTCATGGATATCATGCTCTGCTTATCCTTGGGAAGGATATACCCCCGAAATATGTGTTTAAACACATTTTTCCTTTCCATTGTTCTGTTTAACCTAATGATCACATTTTCCTTTCCATGGGTCTGTTTGACCCTTCTTGTGACCTATATAATCTAAGAAGTGGTAATCCCCTGCTTAGGTAAACACCTCGGTGTACCTTCCTGTCTGGTGTAACCCTATTTCTACTGTTGATGAATTCCGGTGACCACTGATGGACGAGAACTTTGCCTATTGGTCCGCCTCGTTCAACGAGTAGGAAAATAGTTCTCTTCGTCCCTCGCCCTTGGTACCGATGTTGACATTGACATAACTGACAGGCTTTCCTCTGACCTGCATTGCTATCATGATCGTGCATGATCACAACACCCTTCCTAAATTTTTTTTTACCCACATGGTGGGCCCATAACCCACATTTCCACAGGATCGAAACCTGACTCTCCTGTACACCCTATTGTCAGCGTTATTCCTCGTGCTTGACTTTGTATGTAATTCACGGGCCACTTGCCTGTTGATCTATTCTGGTATCGGACACAATACTTATTCTCGTTGCTCTGAACCCCTTTCGCACTCTGCTTCAGGCAATGAACGATTGCCTATCCGCTTGAAACCTCTTATTACACCGTCTTACTTTGCTTTCGATGTGTGTCATTTGTTCAACTCGAGAGCTACTCATATGTTTATTCCTGGGATACCCCAGATGAATTTCCCTTATAACATCCTATCATTGTAGAGCTGCCCCTTACCTATTCATAAGTACGATGGAGTTCCCCGAAGAAAGGACGACAACTTCATCATGATGCTTTGGAATAAAAAAATAAAGACATCAATGTAATGGATCAACCACTTCGAGAAGAGCAACCAAGACCGAGAAGACTCGTTAGGTTTTTCGCTACCAACACCTTCGCCCCCTTACTCCACCGCTTAAATCTCGGGATGAGATTTTTTGTAGTGGAGGAGAATTGTGACGCCCGGGTAATTAAGCTACAGTGATCCTCTGCTAATGGTGCCACGTCACCTCGTTTATAGTTGCTGATCTCGAGTTAGTTCGAAACCGATTCAAATTCAAATTCAAAAATAGGCAAACAATAAAAGTTTTCAAATATTAAAACTAAAATGTTCGGAGTGAACCAAATATTGCATAGATAATTATGGTGGAGCAACCAAACTTTGATAAAATGTTTAAAGGCCCTAAAACAATTAAAACAATAGTGAAGACAATTAAACAAAGGCCTATTGAATTTATATAATGCTAACACTATTTTATTATGCGTTAAGAATTAATCTCGTAGTAGTTTATTGGTTAATACAAATTAGGCACTAGTGGTAATTTTATAAAACTAAAATAAAAGAAAACAGAAAAGAAATAGAATAAAAACAAAAGAAGAAAAGGAAACATAACCAAAAAAAAGAAGGAAAAAGAGAAAGAACCCCCCCTGGCCCAACTGGGCCAAGCCCACCTGGCCCAGCCGGCCAGCCCCCCTGGCCCGGTCCACCCCCTCACTCCCTTATCCCCCCTCCCCCGGTCGGCAATCCCTAACCACCCCACTCTCCCCCTCGATCCCCTCCTTCTCCTTCCCCGCGCCGTCCGGATCGGGAGCTGCCCGATCCCGTCGCCCCCCCCCCCCGACGCCGACGACCCCCGCCGCCCCGCCCGCACCCCCCCGACCTGCCGCGCTGGGCGCAAGGCCCCCTCGCCGCCGCGGGGTCGTCCCCGACCCCCCCCGATCCCATCTCGACGCCGGACCGCCCGTCGCCGCCGAACGCCTCCCCGACTCCCTCCTCGCCGGTCGCCTCCGAGCTCCACCGCGCCCACCTCCTAGACCCTACGCGCCCCCCCCCACCGTGAGCTTCCCCCCCCTTTCGCTCCCCCGATCCCCCTGGGATCGATCCCATCTCCCCCCCCCGCGCGCGCTCGGTCGGCGTGGCCGGAGCCCGCTCCGGTGCCGCGCTTGCCGCGCTCCGGCTCGCGCCGGCTCACCGCGCCCGCGTCCCTCCCCTCGGGCCTCCTCGCTCGGCCGAGGCCCCCCCCCCTCCTCTCCTTCCCCGCCGCCGCGCCGGGCCGTTCCGCCCCGACCCTCCCTCTCTCTTCCTCGCCCGAAGCACCTCGCCGCCGGAGAGCTCGTAGCGCTCACCTCCGTCGTTCCCAACCCCTCTGTCCACCCCCGCTCGACGCGCGACGCCGAGCCGCGTCGAACGCGCCCGGCCACGGCCCGGCAGACCCCCTGGGCGCGAATCCCGCGTCCCTCCTGAGCCGCGCCGCCGCATTTGGCTCGCCGGAGGCAGCTCCGGCGCGTCTCCGGCCGGTGTCCAGCGTGGCATCCACATGGCCACGCCTGGGCCACTGACTGGTGGGCCCAGGGCCCCCCCCCCCCCGCCGGTCTGGTTGACTCGGTCAGCTGGGCTGACCGGTCCAACCCCCCTCTCTGTCTATGACATGCAGGCCCCACCCGCAGAACGTTTTTGAAATAAAAAGAAAAGGAAAATGAAATTTAAATAAATGTAAATAAAAATGAATAAAACTAATTAATCAATTAATTAATTAATTAATTAAGTAAATAATTAATCTAATTAATCCTGATTAATAATTAACTAATGACTAATTAACCTAATTAACTTCTGTTAATTAAACTTAATTAGGTTAATTAGTTAACAGTGTATGACGAACGGGACCCACCTGTCAGGGTTGACTCAGTCAACCCTGTTGACTGCTGACGTCAGCATGACATCATGCTGACGTCATAAATACCTTTTTTTCGAATTAATTAAATTCCAAAATTATTAAAATCTTTTAAAAATCATATCTTTTAATCCGTAACTCGGATTAAAATATTTTCAACATGAAAGTTGCTCAGAACGACGAGACGATTCCGGATACGCAGTCCGTTCGTCCGCCACACCCCTCTAACCTATCGAACCCGCAACTTTCCCCCTCCGGCTCCTCTGCCCGAAAACACGAAACACCGGGAATACTTTCCCGGATGTTTTCCCCCCTTCACCGGTATCACCTACTACCGCGTTAGGGCACACCGAACACCGCGTATTGCCTTGTTATATTTTGTGATGCTTTGTTTGCTCTGTATTCATTATTTCTTCCCCCTCTTCTCTCCGGTAGACTACGAGGCCGACGCTGCTGCTGCCTAGTTCGACTACGGAGTTGACGACCCCTCTCTCTTGCCAGAGCAACCAGGCAAGCCCCCCCTTGATCACCAGATATCGCCTATTCTCCTCTATACTGCTTGCATTAGAGTAGTGTAGTATGTTACTGCTTTCGTTAATCCTATTTTGATGCATAGCCTGACATTGTCGCTACATCTGTTGATACCTTACCTGCAATCCTAAATGCTTAGTATAGGATGCTAGTTTATCATCATTGGCCCTACATTCTTGTCAGTCTGCCTTGCTATACTATCGGGCCGTGATCACTTGGGAGGTGATCACGGGTATATACTATACATACATACATACTATACAGATGGTGACTAAAGTCGGGTCAGCTCATTGAGTACCCGCAAGTGATTCTGACGAGGGGGCTGAAAGGACAGGTGGTTCCATCCCGGTAGAGGTGGGCCTGGGTTCCCGACGGCCCTCGACTGTTACTTTGTGGCGGAGCGACAGGGCAGGTTGAGACCACCTAGGAGACAGGTGGGCCTGGCCCTGTTCGGCGTTCGCGGATACTTAACACGCTTAACGAGATCTTGGTATTTGATCTGAGTCTGGCTACGAGCCTATACGCACTAACCATCTACGTGGGAGTAGTTATGGGTATCCCGACGTCGTGGTATCAGCCGAAGCACTTCAGACGTCAGCGACGGAGCGGCGCGCGCCGAATTGGACTGGAACGCCACTAGGCTAGGTCTGCTTTCGGCCGCCCTCGCAACGTGCAGGTGTGCTCAGGGCGATGGGCCCAGACCCCTGCGCGCTTAGGTTTAGACCGGCGTGCTGGCCTCTCTGTTGTGCCTAGGTGGGGCTGCGACGTGTTGATCTTCCGCGGCCGGGCATGACCCAGGAAAGTGTGTCCGGCCAAATGGGATCGAGCGTGTTGGGCTATGTGGTGCACCCCTGCAGGGAAGTTAATCTATTCGAATAGCCGTGATCTTCGGTAACAGGACGACTTGGAGTTGTACCTTGACCTTATGACAACTAGAACCGGATACTTAATAAAACACACCCTTCCAAGTTCCACAGACAACCCGGTGATCACTTTTCTACAGGGCGACGAGGAGAGGATCGCCGGGTAGGATTATGCTATGCGATGCTACTGGAGATGCGCTTGGAGATGCTACCTGGATATGCTACTTGGAGATGTTACTTGGAGGACTACAATTTACTCTCTTCTATATGCTGCAAGACAGAGGCTACCAGAAGCGTAGTCTTCGACAGGATTAGCTATCCCCCTCTTATTCTGGCATTCTGCAGTTCAGTCCACCGATATGGCCTCCTTACACATATACCCATGCATATGTAGTGTAGTTCCTTGCTTGCGAGTACTTTGGATGAGTACTCACGGTTGCTTTCTCCCCCCTTTTCCCCCTTTCCTTTCTTTCTGGTTGTCGCAACCAGATGCTGGAGTCCAGGAGCCAGACGCTACCGTCGACGACGACCCCTACTACACCGGAGGTGCCTACTACTACGTGCTGCCCGCTGACGACGACCTGGAGTAGTTTAGGAGGATCCCAGGCAGGAGGCCTGCGCCTCTTTCGATCTGTATCCCAGTTTGTGCTAGCCTTCTTAAGGCAACTTGTTTAACTTATGTCTGTACTCAGATATTGTTGCTTCCGCTGACTCGTCTATGATCGAGCACTTGTATTCGAGCCCTCGAGGCCCCTGGCTTGTATTATGATGCTTGTATGACTTAATTTATTTGTAGAGTTGTGTTGTGATATCTTCCCGTGAGTCCCTGATCTTGATCGTACACATTTGCGTGCATGATTAGTGTACGATTAAATCGGGGGCGTCACAATATGCGTCGATATGACTTAAGTTTTGGCCAAGCTGGGCTGCCTGGCTCTTGTATTTATGTCCTACATTCCCGTTAATTCGGCTAGGGCATAAGGGGAGCACCTCTGCGATTGTTACTGCCGGGTCAGCTGGATGTGTACCTCAGACTGGGTGAAGCCGAAAGCTAGCATTCTTAAGGGAATATTCAGTCGGTGAACAAAAGATGACTCTTATTTATTTTGATAGATGCACCCAGATGTTTATAGCCTGCGTCTCTTTTCGCAGTTCAGACATGCACATTAGGGCATGCGTACCCAGGAAAAGGAACCCTTAACGGAACTATTCTCCCTGGAAGATGTTTCTTACTATCCATGTAATATAACATAGCTAGTTGGGTACTTGTCTATTCAAGCACTTATGACCCCTACGCCTGGTTTCCACGCATACCCCAGTTTTTACATAACCGAGAGGGTATTCGGATACACTCCGGACTATCGGGTCTAGAGGTCAAAGCGAAAAGGTCCGCCATGACAAATGATTTACAATCCGGCTAGTGACATTATATATGTCACTCGAAGTACACAGTCACTAGGACTGATTAAATTCTTCTTCTATACCATCCAACAGGTTGTCTAGCCTACAATCCTATTGGGAATACTTTGCGGCTAATTCTACTTGGTTATACACCAAACTGACGGGGATCTCTTTCCCATCGGGCCCCACAGGTCCGACCTCGGCCATGTGGTTTCGGTCACCTTTGGTATATCATGTCTTCACCATGGCCCAGGCTTCCCTTGCACCTTGTCGGTAGGCTGATATCTTCCATAATCGGAAGCGTCGCCGCACTCCCTTGAGCTTCTCTATAAGCTGCCCCATGCCTCCTGGTGGGGACGCGGATGGCCACAACGCTTGGGCAATGCCCTGCATCACCCGCCGAACTTGTTCGTGCAGTTGTGAGAGCTCTGGTAGAAGATCACCTGTAGATCCGGGCATCTCCTCCGCGGGACGACCCGTCAGCATACCTGCAGACATAACTCTGTTAGCCGGCCTCTTCACCGAACTCCTTCCAAAGTTCGTTCAAGCACTTATTTAAAATGCTGCGTCGAAGCCGCTTATTCTCCTTCACAGAGTCCGCAAGCTGGGCTCGGACATCTTTCAGTTCCACGCCCAGCTGGATATTGGCGTCCTAGAGATTATTTTTCTCCTGCCTAACTCGCGTAAGCACGCGCTTGCCAGCATTTAGCTGTTGATCAGCACGTTCCGCATTCACCGCCACGGCCTCCGGATTCACTCCGGGGTCATCTGCAACATCTATTGTTAGAGTTGCATGCATGTCGCATACTATCTGGTACCTGTCATTCTTTGCAATGGAAACAAGTGTTACCAGAGGGGCCCTTCTCGGACTCCTTCAACGCGGCAACAACGGCCCGTAGCTGGGATTTGCACTCTTCTAGCTCTTGAGACAATTGGGAATTCTTCTCTGTAAGAACCTGCACAAAAATGATCCTTAAATCAGTTGTGTCAACTGTTTCAAGTCTCAGGGGCTACTAATATATATAATTGTCAGATTTTCTTACCCGTATATCCCTTACATACTGGTCCGTGGCTCTAGCTAGACCATTTTGAGCAGCACGGATGTACGCATCTCCTGAGTTGAAGGCATCGAACGCCTCTTGGGAGAAACAAGCATCACAGAGTACGGCCCGGTGACGCCTGTGATTCATGGCGCTCTCCACTTTGGAATTTGTAGCGAATAGTCTGTCCGCATGCTCTGTAGGAGGAGCATCCAGTGTTCGCCCCGTGTTAGCTTCCACCTCTATGTCTAACCCTGGAGCCCGACTGGTGGAGGCGTGATCGGCAACCTCTCCGGATATAGTCTGGCGAGCGTTTTTTTCTGCTAGGAAACATGGACGTCATTATATTTTAAGAAAGATGACAACCACACAGCGAGGTTTTGTATCATACCTCTGCGTCGGCATCTTAGTCCTGACCACCTTCCATTTTGGCCTACCCGGCTTCGGTGCCCCTTGTTGGCGAGTCACTGCGGGTTTGGCATGGCGTCCCAAAGGCCTTCCCTGTAAAACACCATATGTGTACGGTAGGTGAAGTGCATAAAAGGGGATCCTTATCGGAAGTTGGGACTCCGGTTTTTTCTTACATGCGATGCAGGGAGTAGCCCAGGATAGTCGGCCATGATGGCCACCATGGCAGCATCGCAGCTCAATTGATAGAATGTCCTGTTTATCACCTCCACAAATATGTTCGGATCCTCTTCGAGTCCGGGATCGAGGGCCCGGTCAAGGTCCTCCGGTTGTGGAGCTGGGCTGTTGACCACCCTTACAGCTTTTCGCAGTTCCTACCGTGAAACGGCAAGGTGAGTATTTACGATGAAGAATGCGGGAAGGTTGGGAGTAAAGAGTGATAGCTCACCTAGCTTGGGGGGTTGTACATGGAGAATCCATCCCGTGGCTTAATACGGATGAACTCGTCTTCCTCTCCCTTGAACAACTCGGACATAATTTTTGCTAGAGCAACAGTGGAGTCCTGTCCCTTACGCCCGCAGTGGGTGGAATCATCTTCCCCGTTAAAGCACCACAGGGGGTGCCCTCGATATTGAAGTGGCTGCACCCCCCGCATTATGCATATTGACATAACCTCGATTATTGTCAATCCTGATTGAGCCAACACTTTAATCCGGTCCATCAGGTAAAGGACTTCTCCATTGTCTTCCTCCTGGGGGCTCCGTGGGCACCAGCTTCGGCGTTTCTTCAGAGGAGCATTGTTGAACTCGGGAAGACCCCTCCGAATAGGATCTAGAAGGGGGACGTCCTCCATGTAAAACCACTCCGAAAGCCAGTCTTCGGACGTCTTCTTCAGGGTACCGGACAGGTATCCGACCCCGGCAATGCACCATATTTCGGCTGCCCCCACTTGATATAGTGACCCCTCCTGTGTATGGGGCATAAGGCAGAATAGCCTCTTCCACAGCTCGAAATGAGCCTCGCAGCCCAGAAACAGCTCAGAATAGGCAACGTAACCAGCAATGTGTAATATGGAAGCGGGGGTGAAATTATGCAACTGGAGGCCGTAAACCTCCAGGAGCCTGCGGAGGAACGGATGGATTGGAAATCCATGTCCCCTTAGTAAATAAGTGACAAGGCATACCCGCTCCCCCTTGGAGGGATTGGGAAGCTCTCCGCTTGCTCCCCGCCATTATAGGTGGCAAGCCCGGCTCGAACGGGGACCATATATGCTGGAGGGAGAAATCCCTGGGTCTGCAACTCTACTAATTGGCTGTGTAGGACAGAACACTTCTCCCAATCACCGGGCTTAGGTCTACGGGAGCGGGAGGAGGAGCTGTGATGGCCGGCCAAGTTGGAATGGATTTTTCCGAGCGCGCTCCGATGGATACTCATCGTGGGGGGATGGTGTAGTTTGGATCTAAGAATCCCCGTCCCTTTAATAGACAATTTATTTACATGGCTAGGGTGGCGAATGTAAAAATTCCCTGGCTCCTCGCATACGCTCGACACATGGAAGATAGCCCTTATTGGGCACAGAAGCCAAGAAGTGCAACATTTATGGGGAGCCGGACACTACTTAGCAGATATTCAGGATTTGGAGAAGAACCCGCCTTGCAATGACGAAGACAATCTGCGCGCCGGACTCATCATCATTCAAGCCTGGTTCGGGGGCTACTGAGGGAGTCCTGGATTAGGGGGTCTCCAGACAGCCGGATTATATCCTTTGGCCGGACTGTTGGACTATGAAGATACAAGATTGAAGACTTCGTCCCGTGTCCAGATGGGACTCTCCTTGGCGTGGAAGGCAAGCTTGGCAATACGGATATGTAGATCTCCTCCCTTGTAATCGACTTTGTGTAACCCTAGCCCCCTCCGGTGTCTATATAAACTAGAGGGTTTAGTCCGTAGGACAACAGACAATAATACCATAGGCTAGCTTTTAGGGTTTAGCCTCTACGGTCTCATGGTAGATCAACTCTTGTATTACTCATATCATCAAGATCAATCAAGCAGGACGTAGGGTATTACCTCCATCGAGAGGGCCCGAAACGGGGTAAACATCATGTCCCCTGCCTCCTGTTACCATCTGCCTTAGACGCACAGTTCGGGACCCCCTACCCGAGATCTGCCGGTTTTGACACCGACAACCTGGTCGAGAGCCCCTAAATCCGGCATTTACCGATGTGTTGTCTGGGTTGTCTTCGTTGTTTCGGTGCTTGCTTTTATTGTGTCACGGCTTCCTGTTGCCATCCCTGACTTCGGATGTGCCTGGGTTGTTGGTGCCGCTACGGGCCAGCCAACTGTCTTCGCCCGTACAAAAGCGGGTCATAAGGCTTGTTAGGGCTGTCATTGTCCTTGATTTTTGCTGGCCGAGGTGTCTGGCGAGCCATTCGTCCCGGACACTGTGCTTGAAAGCCGTTAAGGCTTCGGCATCCGAGCAGTCGACGATTTGATTCTTCTTCGTGAGAAATCTGTTCCAAAGCTATCGGGCTGACTCTCCGGGCTAGTGAATTATGTGACTTAAATCATCTGCGTCCGGAGGTCGGACATAGGTCCCTTGAAAATTGGCCCTAAAAGCATCCTCAAGCTCTTCCCAGCATCCAATTGAGTTTTCGGGGAGGCTTTTCAGCCAGTGCCGAGCTGGTCCTTTCACCTTGAGGGGCAGGTATTTGATGGCGTGGAGATCATCTCCGCGAGCCATGTGGATGTGAAGGATAAAGTCCTCAATCCATACCCCAGGGTCTGTCGTTCCGTCGTATGCCTCTATGTTCACGGGTTTGAATCCCTCTAGAAATTCATGATCCAGCACCTCATCGATGAAGCATAGGGGGTGCATGGCACCCCTGTATTTGGATGTGTCATGGAATTATTCGATCGGTTGTAGCATTTGGTTTTCATATCGAGCTGTTATTCGATCAGTATAGTCATTTGGGCGGCCATGATTCAGTGCCGGAGCGCGCTTCCTGGATCCGTAGATGGACCTGGCCATACCGGATTTTTTGTGTAGGTCTTCGCGTAAATTGTGCGCTGACTTGTGTGAGACATCGTTAGCCGCCTTGTCGCGGCCACGAGGTGGTCGATCCGGCTGATCGACCATTTTATTTTTCGGCTGAATGGGCTCTAAAGCTTCGTTGTCGAATTCAGGCAGCAGCTTGCGCTTTGGATAGCTGTTTGTGTGGCGACTGCCGCCGTACTTTTCTTCTGTGTCAAGCACTTTATTCCATCTGCTGTTGAGCGTATTCTACGCGGCCTTAAGCCTTTGCTTCTGCTTCTTCAGGCTCCTCGCGGTGGCAATAAGCCTTCTATGGAGGTTCTCTTGTTCCAAGTGCCTTTCCGGGATGATGTGTGCATCATCGTCCGGACTGTTCTCCTCTCCGGAGACAGGTTGATGAGCTTTACCCTCGGCGTCGCCGTGATCGGACAGCGGCTCCGTACTATGTTCGCCGTCCGCTGGCTCATCCTGCTCCATCGCTTGGTCCGTATGGTCATAGTTTCCTTTGGAGTCGACCGAGGTATTATTCTTTCTTGCACTGTTATCGCTGTTTTTGCTGAGGCGGGATTTGGAGCGGCGCCTATATCATCGCTTTGGTTGCTTCTCAAGGGGACTATCCTTCGCTGCATCCTTCCGTTCCTCGTTGTTGTTTTCTTTGGGTATATCCACCATGTATATATCATGTGATGAAGTGGTTGTCTAGCGCCCTGTGGGCGGTGGTGGTTCCTGTTCCTCTCCTGCATCGTCGTCCATACCGCCGATGTCTTCGGAGTCGAAATCAAGCATGTCGGTTAAGTCGTCGACAATGGCTATTAAGTGGGTGGTGGGTGGGGAACGAATTCCTTCGTCGTCCGCTTCCCACTCGAGCCGGACATAGTTCGGCCGAGGGTCTCCTGACAAGGAGAGAGACCTCAATGAATCTAGCACATCGCCTAAGGGCGAGTGCTGAAAAATATCCCAGGAGGTAAACTCCATGATTAGTGCCCAATCAGATTGGATAGGCACGGACGCAGGCGGTTCGGAGCCTGTGGTCGGGGACGAATCCGAGGGTCCGGTAACATAGGTCTCATAGGAGGTGAAGTCAGTATTCGGCTCTATCGTCGCTGAGTGTGCGGCCTCCGTGGAGGGGTCCATCCACCCGTCCTCGGATGGCACGATCTGCGCCGGATTGAGGGCCGGAGTAACCGCAGGTGCGATCACCTGAACATCGTCTGATAGCAGAGCTAAGTCATGGTTGTCGTGACTGTGTGGCGCGCCTGACATGAGCTCGAATCCGTCGAAGATCAAGTCTCCACGGATATCTGCAGTGTAGTTCAAGCTTCCAAATCTGACCTGATGGCCACGGGCATAGCTATCGATCTACTCTAGATGGCCAAGCGAGTTGGCCCGCAGTACGAAGCCGCCGATTACGAAGATCTGTCCGGGGAGAAAAACCTCACCCTAGATCGCATCGTTCCCGATGATCGAAGGATCCATTAAGCCTTTATCGTGACGGTGCAGTGGAACTCTCAATGAAAGCACCAATGTCGGTGTCAAAACCGGCGGATCTCGGGTAGGGGGTCCCGAACTGTGCGTCTAAGGCTGATGGTAACAGGAGGCGGGGGACACAATGTTTACCCAGGTTCGAGCCCTCTCGATGGAGGTAATACCCTACTTCCTTCTTGATTGATCTTGATGATATGAGTATTACAAGAGTTGATCTACCACGACATCGTAGAGGCTAAACCCTCGAAGCTAGCCTATGATTCTGATTGTTCTTGTCCTACGGACTAAACCCTCCGGTTTATATAGCCACCGGAGGGGTCTAGGGTTACACAGAGTCGGTTACAAGGGAGGAGATCTACATATCTGAATTGCCAAGGTTGCCTTCCACGCAAAGGAGAGTCCCACCTAGACATGTGACGAAGTCTTCAATCTTGTATCTTCATAGTCCAATAGTCCGGCCAAAGTATATAGTCCGGCTGTCCAAGGACCCCCTAATCCAGGACTCCCTCAGCGAGGTTCGCCGGGGGCAGCGGGGTCGTGAGGTTGGGCAAGCTCGAGCCTTGGGATCTCTCCACGAGGTGGATCGTGCGCGGCTGTGCTGGCAGGCTGGATTGGGGCTGCTCGATCGGACGAACTGGGGGCACGGAAGCCATTGGATGCCGATTTGATGGCTCTAGATGGGTGGATGGTTGGTGGATCAGGGGAGGTGGCTGGCTGTGTGTGGGTTGGTGAGGAGGGGGTCTAGGAGGATCCCAAGGGAGAGAGCGGCGGCGGCGGGTGAGGGGATGGATCGGATAGGTTTTAGGTTTAGGCTAGATTAGGTATGAGGTTGGTTTAAATATAGGAAATGAGAGGGATTTGGATCATCCAATCGATATCGGACGGTCCTGAAAAATGGGTTAGGAAGTCCAAATAAGAAAACAGAGATGTTTTAGGGACATTTGGGGATGATCCAAATCCAACGGTGACGACTGCCCGGTCGGGTTCGGATAAGTTTCGGACACGCACGCGAGGGGGTTTGTGCACTATGCAAAGAGACTCCGGCTTAGCAAGAGAAGAAACGAAGATCCAGGTTGCAAGAGTTCTGAGAAAGGTTAATAAAGACAAACGGGAAGCGGCACTACGAGTGGATGAAAGTTTTAAAAAAATGATGGCAACGAGTGCCGATGCAATGCAAATGATAACATGATGAATGCAACAAACAAAATAAAACACACGGCAAACACGAAATATATGGAAGGCATCTGAAGCATTGGTCTCGGGTTGTCACAACACTCCTCCACTTACAAGAGATCTCGCCCCAAGATCTACGGATGGCACTAGAGAGAAGCGGAAGAGGAAGAGGAAAAGGTAAAACAAAGTTGCTTCTTTGACAAATGAGTGAAACCAACAAACCTTGAGAGGTTAAACAAATTGAAAGAAAGAATACACCGGAGATGAATGAAGTTGAAAACACTCTGTTAGAAAAGAGGAACAAGGAACATTACGAGCACCTTATAGGTTGAAAGACATGAAACAAGAGCTCAACGAACCAAAAGAATATGACCACACCAGTATAATGAGATAGCCAAGGAACAAGAATTACAGAATTTGGGCAGCACTCCGGTAGAAAAGAGAAAGAAAACTTGATAAGTTGAAAAGAACTTAAATATAGGACACAACACTCCTGTTGAATGGAAAAGCAAGGGAAATAACATGATCTTGAGAAAATGAGATGATTGGTCAAAGAGAGCAACATCACAATGCCTGCGGAACGAACAAATAAAAGCTAGATCTACGAAATAAGAGAACGGAGAAGGAAATGATAACTTCTACCACAACTGAATTTGGAAAGCATCCCTCCAAGAAGCTTAGAACAGAGTTGTTGGAAAATCAACAACAAAAGATATGATTTCTAGTGGTCTTATGGAGAACATCCCAAAATTATGAGGTGAAGGCTAGCCACTAATGGAATCAATTAATTTGAATGAGAACACCAAAGAGATCGAAAACTTCTTCCACCAAGATGATAAAGAGATAACTTGGATCACTGTTAAGCACCACAATAGCAACATTCCTTAGGGAAGGCTTTAGGTGAAAAATAACCCAAGATAACTCCAACAAAGAGATTGATTGGTTGGAAATATCTCGTGAACGAATTAGAAATGATGGCTTTAAAATATGTCACTCTTGAAAACTCATGATTCATGAAACACGAAGGGAAATTATCAAGAATGACATAACACCACCTCAAAAGATAATGGAGAACAATTGCAGTTCACAATGCAAGATGAAGAATGCTTGAGCTCCAACAAGAATCTTGATGAACACTTCGATAATGAAAGGAGTCTTTGATAAACCACCATGAAGAAACTCTTGAAAAACTCCAGATAGATAACAAGATTATCGCAACAAAAGGAAAGTTGTAAAAAACAAAATGAAGGCTTGCAATGATTTAGGTGGTGCTTCGGGACGATATAACCGAGAAAAACTTGGATCTCCGAAAAGAAAGATGAAAAACATATAACTGAGAAATTGATATCACGAACCAACTCTGGTAGAAAGAATTAAACACTTGGATGAAACAAGAATAAGAATTATGTTATGCGTATCCTTCACCAATTTGAATTGATGACAAGCAACGGATTGGCATGCCACTTATTCTTGTTGAAAATATTTGAAGAGAGAAATATCGCAACTTGGGACTGTCTTCCATGAACCACTGGTAGGATTTGGAAAGAATGAATGAATTGATACGATAACATTGGAAGAGGAATGTTGGACGAAGCACCGTAAGGATTAAAAGAACGAGCGAAGAAAACAAACGCATCACCAGGAAGAATTGGAAAATGAATGAAGATACTTGAGAGAATTTAGATACAAGTGAACGCAGAGATCATGAGATGTACTTGAATGATGCACCGGTAAGATTTGGTGGACGAGAGCTGAAAGCTGGAATGAGTAATTCTGAGATGATGGGGTCCGGAGAATCAAACTGAAAAGACTCCTGAATTGCTCTGGATGGGTGAAAAGATTTCTCACAATCGAAAAAAATTATGAGAGGATGGCATCAATCTTGAACCATGAATCTTTGGAAGAATGGGTAAGGATTTAAGAGGAACTCTTCTTCGGTCTTCAAAACCCATGAGTGACGATGGCAAACACCACCATGACTTGTTGAGGCACTCCGGAATGAAAATTAGAATGGATGAACCAACGATGAAAAGAATTTGAAAGATCTTGGAGAAAGACATTTGAGTGATGATAATTCATTCTTACGTCAAACTTTGAAATGAATTTGAGAATAACTCCGGAAAATTAGAAGAGTCAGGTAAGATCCTAGGAAAAGACCTGTGGGTTAGGGACCACTCAAAAGGAACACCGTTGGGAATGGTTGCCTGAAATAAAGATTGCATCGGTTGATTTAAATGGCTTGAACGGATTAAGAATGGAAACACGAATCTTCTGAGATATCTTCAACACTCCAGAACCCTTGAATAGCGAGAAGTGAATGATTAAGAGGTCCACCGGCATGAGAAACCATTTGAAAGGAGGAAAGGGATATAATCAACACCGAAAGCTTGAATTGAATCCACCAGAGAAGAAAAAGAATGAAGAATGATGAACTTGAAGCTCCTGACCATCTTCATGAGGAAACACCAGATAAGAACATTGAAGGGAAAAATGAAGAGACTTCTCATGAATAAAATGGAAACTGGATTAAGAAATTTGAATCCTTGAAGAAATGGGTGGGAGGGCGGGAAAAACAAAGACAACTTGGGACGGATGACACAAACACCGTTGAGAAAACTGAGAGTTTATCTTACAACTGGGAAAAATGATAGGATCATCTTGAAGAGAAGCGCGCCGGTTGAAAAGAATTAAGATGACAACCTCGATGATCGAAAGGATTAGTACTCCCATAGAAATATGAGAACACTACTTAGGAAAGGTATAGAATCAACACTTGACTTCGAAGCAACTTGAATACCACAACTCAAAACAAAACAAGGGATTGACATGGGAAATAAGCCAGAAACAAACATATGATAGACCCCATATCGTATCATGTGTCTGTTGGAAAGATATCTTACGTGATACTTGAATTCCCACCTAAAAACTCCAGAAACTTTCTGGTTATGCAATCTGGTGTTGGGGATACAGGGAGGCACAAAATATATCACACAACTAACAAGCCCTACGCTACAACTATATCCATCCGTCAACACATAACCAAGAAAACTACGGAAATCATGTACCTCAACCATTGAAAAGCATCTGTTATACGAGCTATGGCAATACTCCCGAATTCCCGCCCCAGTACTGGGTGGCATCGAGGTTATCTTACCACTAGCTGCATAAAAGAGATTTTCGATGTCAGCGAACTTAGGTATTCCAGAACTGTAACGATAAAATTGTGACGACAACACCTCGGAGCTCAACTCCCTGGGACACTGCCACAACCCCTAAATGTCAGGAGGCACCAAGAACAATGTTCTCATCACAAGAATATGAGAACGATTCCAAGATACCCGTGTGATCCTAATTTTTTTGTAAAATTTGAGGAGAGGAAAGTCAAAACATCTACATCAGGAGGCCTCACCAGAGCGACGAAGGGACTGAGGAGTAAAAAGAATCCTACTCTCTGATATATATAGTCCTAAGAATCAAAACATTTTGCTCTACACTCAACAACATCAGCGATTCGATCAAGTAGGGGGCTCCTAAGTTGGGGATAGCTCTGATACCAACTTGTAACACCCACAATGCGGCTATATCTCCCACATGTCGAGGTACAACTTAGAGGCATAACCGCATTGTGGTTTTGTCGCAAGAAGGGTTATCTTCACACAATCCCATGTAATGAACACGAAAGGGATAAATAGAGTTGGCTTACAATTGCCACGCACACAAATAGCAATTAATTCATACATCATTAGGGTACACTCATAGTCTGGCTACGGATAAGCAAATGAAAACAAAATAAACCCAACTGCTAGATCCCCGATCGTCCCAACTGGGCACCACTACTAATCATCAGGAGAAGACACGTAGTAACGACCAAGGTCCTCGTCGAACTCCCGCTTGAGTTCGGTAGCATCACTAGCACTGGTATCTGCTACCTCTTGAGCATGCGTTGGTTTTCCCTTGAAGAGGAAAGGGCGATGCAACAAAGCAGCGTAAGTATTTCCCTCAGTTTTTGAGAACCAAGGTATCAATCCAGTAGGAGACCACGCGTGAGTCACCTCGTACCTACACAAACAAATAAGAACCTCGCAACCAACGCGATAAAGGGGTTTTTAATCCCTTCACGGGCACTCGCAAGAGTGAGATATGATAGAGATGATAACAATAAGATAAATATTTTTGGTATTTTTATGATATAGATTGAAAGTAAAGATTGAAAAATAAAATAGATTGGAAACTTGTATGATGGAAAATAGACCAGGGGGCCATAGGTTTCACTAGTGGCTTCTCTCAAGATAGCATAAGTATTACGGTGGGTGAACAAATTACTGTCGAGCAATTGATAGAAAATCGAATAATTATGAGAATATCTAGGTATGATCATGTATATAGGCATCACGTTCGTGACAAGTAGACCGACTCCTGCCTGTATCTACTACTATTACTCCACACATCGACCGCTATCCAGCATGCATCTAGAGTATTAAGTTCGTAAGAACAGAGTAATGCCTTAAGCAAGATGACATGATGTAGAGGGATAAACTCATGCAATATGATATAAACCCCATATTTTTATCCTTGATGGCAACAATACAATACATGTTGTTTCCCTTTCTGTCATTGGGATCGAGCACCGCAAGATTGAACCCAAAGCTAAGCACTTATCCCATTGCAAGAAAGATCAATCTAGCAGGCCAAACCAAACTAATAATTCAAAGAGAAATTGCAAAGATAACCAATCTTACATAAAAGAATTCAGAGAAGATTCAAATATTGTTCATAGATAAACTTGATCATAAACCCACAATTCATCGGATCTCGACAAACACACCGCAAAAGAAAATTACATCGAATAGATCTCCAAGAGAATCAAGGAAAACTTTGTATTGAGATCCAAAGAGAGAGAAGAAGCCATCTAGCTAATAACTATGGACTCGAAGGTCTGAGGTAAACTACTCACACATCATCGGAGGGGCCATGGAGTTGATGTAGAGGCCCTCCATGATCAATGCCCCCTCCGGTGGAGCTCTAGAAAAGGTCCCAAGATGGGATCTCTTGGGTACAGAAGGTTGCGGCGGTGGAAATAGGGTTTCGTGGTGCTCCTGGATGTTTTCGGGGCATATGAATATATATAGGAGGAAGAAGTAGGTCGATGGAGCAACGAGGGCCCCATGAGGGTGGAGGGCGCGCCCAGGGGGTAGGCGCGCCCCCTTGCCTCGTGGCCACCTCGATTGTTTCTTGATGTCCACTCCAAGTCCCCTGGATCATGTTTTTTCCAAAAATCACGCTCCCGAAGGTTTCATTCCGTTTGGACTCCGTTTGATATTCCTTTTCTGCAGAACACTGAAATAGGCAAAAAAACAACAATTTGTGCTGGGCCTCTGGTTAATAGGTTAGTCCCAAAAATAATATAAAAGTGTATAAATAAGCCCATTAAACATCCAAAACAGAATATATAATAGCATGGAGCAATCAAAAATTATAGATACGTTGGAGACGTATCAAGCATCCCCAAGCTTAATTCCTGCTCGTTCTCGAGTTGGTAAATGATAAAAATAGAATTTTTGATGTGGAATGCTTCCTAACATATTTCTCAATGTAATTTTCTTTATTGTGGCATGAATATTCAGATCCGAAAGATTCAAGATAAAAGTTTAATATTGACATAAAAATAATAATACTTCAAGCATACTAACTAAGCAATCATGTCTTCTCAAAATGACATGGCCAAAGAAAGTTCATCCCTACAAAATCATGTAGTTTGGTTATGCTCCATTTTTGTCACACAAGAATGCTCTCATCATGCACAACCCCAATGACAAGCCAAGCAATTGTTTCATACTTTAGTAATCTCAAACTTTTTTTCAACTTTCACGCAATACATGAGCGTGAGCCATGGATATAGCACTATGGGTGGCATAGAATATAATGAAGGGGGTTATGTGGAGAAGAAAAAAAAATGAAAATGTCTCACATTGGCGTGGCTAATCAATGGGATAGGGATATGCCCATCAATTGATGTCAATGCAAGGAGTAGGGATTGCCATGCAACGGATGCACTAGAGCTATAAATATATGAAAGCTCAACAAAAGAAACTAAGTGGGTGTGCATCCAACTTGCTTGCTCACGAAGACCTAGGGCACTTGAGCAGGCCCATTGTTGGAATATACAAGCCAAGTTCTATAATGAAAAATTCCCACTAGTATATGAAAATGACAAAACAAGAGACTCTCTATCATAAAGATCATGGTGCTACTTTGAAGCACAAGTGTGGAAAAAGGATAGTAGCATTGCCCCCTTTTATATATATATATATATATATATATATATATATTGGGCCTTCTTTTTTTATTTGGCCTTTCTCTTTTTTTGGTGGGACAATGCTCTATTAATGATGATCATCACACTTCTATTTATTTACATCTCAGTGATTACAACTCGATACTAGAACAAGATATGACTCTATCTGAAAGCCTCCAGCAGTGTACCGGGATGTGCAATGACTCATGAGTGACATGTATGAAAGAATTATGAACGGTGGCTTTGTCACAAATATGATGTCAACTAGATGATCATGCAAGGCAATATGACAATGATGATGCGTGTCATAATAAACGGAACGGTGGAAAGTTGCATGGCAATATATCTCGAAATGGCTATGGAAATGCCATAATAGGTAGGTATGGTGGCTGTTTTGAGGAATATATAAGAAGGTTTATGTGTGATAGAGCGTATTGTATCATGGGGTTTGGATGCAGCGGCGAAGTTTGCACCAACTCTCAAGGTGAGAAAGGGCAATGCACGGTGCCGAAGAGGCTAGCAATGATGGAAGGGTGATAGTGCGTATAATCCATGGACTCAACATTAGTCATAAAGAACTCACATACTTAGTGCAAAAATCTACAAGTCATCAAAAATCAAGTATTACGCGCACGCTCCTAGGGGGATAGATTGGTAGGAAAAGACCATCGCTCGTCCCCGACCGCCACTCATAAGGAAGACAATCAAATAACACCTCATGTTTCAAATTTGTTACACAATGTTTACCATACGTGCATGCTATGGGACTTGCAAACTTCAACACAAGTATTTCTCAAATTCACAACTACTCAACTAGCACAACTTTAATATCACTATCTCCATATCTCAAAACAATCATCAAGTATAAAACTTCTCTTAGTATTCAATGCACTTATATGAAAGCTTTTTATTATGCCTAAAAGAAAATTGCCATGTTGTTCTAAAGGACTCTCAAAATAATATAAGTGAAGCATGAGAGATCAATTATTTCTATAAAATGAAAACACCATTGTGCTCTAAAAGATATAAGTGAAGCACTAGAGCAAAAACTATATAGCTCAAAAGATATAAGTGAAGCACATAGAGTATTCTAATAAACACCAATTCATGTGTGTGTCTCTCAAAAGGTGTGTACAGAAAGAATGATTGCGGTAAACTAAAAGGCAAATACTCAAATCATACAAGACGCTCCAAGCAAAATACATATCATGTGGTGAATAAAAATATAGCTCCAAGTAAAGTTACCGATGAACGAAGACAAAAGAGGGGATGCCTTCCGGGGCATCCCCAAGCTCAGGCTTTTTGGTGTCCTTGGATTTATCTTGGGGTGCCTTGGGCATCCTCAAGCTTAGGCTCTTGCCACTCCTTGTTCCATAATCCATCAAATCCTTACCCAAAACATGAAAACTTCACAACACAAAACTTAACAGAAAATCTCGTGAGCTCCGTTAGCGAAACAATACAAAACACCTCTTAAAGTTACTGTAATGAACTCATTATTTATTTATATTGGTGTTAAACCTACTGTATTCCAACTTCTCTATGGTTTATAAACTCCATTACTAGCCATAGATTCATCAAAATAAGCAAACAACACACGAAAAACAGAATCTGTCAAAAACTGAACAGTCTGTAGTAATCTGTAACTAACGCAAACTTCTGAAACCCCAAAAATTCTAAAATAAATTTCTGGGCGTGAGGAATTTATATATTAATCATCTTCAAAAATAATTAACTAAATAGCGCTCTCCAATAAAAATGGCAGAAATTCTCGTGAGCGCTAAAGTTTCTGTTTTTTACAGCAAGATCAAAAAGACTTTCCCCAAGTCTTCCCAACGGTTCTACTTGGCACAAACACAAATTAAACACAAAAAACACAAACAAAACAGAGGCTAGATAAATTATTTATTACTAAACAGAAACAAAAATCAAGGAATAAAAATAAAATTGGGTTGCCTCCCAACAAGCGTTATCGTTTAACGCCCCTAGCTAGGCATAAAAGCGAAGATAGATCTAGGTATTGCAATGATAATGATAAGGTAAATCGCGAAAACTCATCTCATACTCCCTCCGTTCAGCATCAAGTTTTCTTTGTGGCAAGCAAAAGTAATCAAAAGGGCTAAATTTAATGGGAAAAAAGTCCCCAAGATCAAGCTCGGGAGGTATTGGTTCCTCCTTTAGTCCCTCATATTGTACAACCAATTCATCATTATAAGCATTCTTTTGGCAAAAAGTCATGAGTCTTTGTTCAAGGGAAAAACCCAACCCATTATTCTAGATAGCAAAATTATCATTAAATTCAGAGGTCCTATCAACAAGAACATCAGCAGGAACCTTTTTCCTAAGGTTTTCATTAAAAGCAACATTATCTAAGGATCGTAGACGCATAATGTCTTCTTGATAAAAAAAGGATTGCTTCTATGGGAGGACGGCCGGCATCCACCCTATAGTGCGCAAAAATTTCATTGGCCTCTTTTATTATAAATCTGAACTCATGAGCTAAAAAGATGATCGCTGCTCGCTTAACAGAAGAATGCTCAATATTAGAAAATTCTAGGAAAATAGTTTGTATGGAAGGATGCATATGTAAAAATTGTCTTTCAAGTTCTACTATGAGCAAAGATATAGCATCCGCGAGACTACTCGTTTTATGAACAATAGACCCGCTCATGGTGGGCAAAGCACCGGCACAAGTAAAGAAATATTGAATAACTCCCTTCCCAATAATATTACCGCTACCAATCCGAAACCTTTTACTGTGTAAAATAGTAGGATTTTCAGGAAGATCATCAATAGAATGAAAGCTTTCCATATTACTATCCTTATCAATGATAACCTCCCTAGTTTCAGACATGAGGGCAACAAATTGCAAAAATAAAGAGCACACAGAAGGTAGGAAGGGGAAAAGAGGCGAAAGGGAAAGAGAGGGTGAAAGGAAAAGAGGGTGAATAAAACGGCAAGGGTGAAGTGGGGGAGAGGAAAATGAGAGGCAAATGGCAAATAATGTAATGCGGAGGATAAGAGTTGTGATGGGTACTTGGTATGTCTTGACTTGGCGTAGATCTCCCCGGCAACGGCGCCAGAAATCCTTCTTGCTACCTCTTGAGCATGCGTTCGTTTTCCCTTGAAGAGGAAAGGGTGATGCAGCAAAGCAGAGTAAGTATTTCCCTCAGTTTTTGAGAACCAAGGTATCAATCCAATAGGAGACCACGCGCGAGTCTCCTCATACCTACACAAACAAATAAGAACCTCGCAACCAACACGATAAAGGGGTTGTAAATCCCTTCACGGCCACTTGCAAGAGTGAGATCCTATAGAGATGATAACAATAAAATAAATATTTTTGGTATTTTTATGATATAGATTGAAAGTAAAGATTGCAAAATAAAATAGATTGGAAACTTGTATGATGGAAAATAGACCCGGGGGCCATAGGTTTCACTAGTGGCTTCTCTCAAGATAGCATAAGTATTACGGTGGGTGAACAAATCATTGTCGAGTAACTGATAGAAAAGAGAATAATAATGAGAATATCTAGGTATGATCATGTATATAGGCATCACGTCCGTGACAAGTAGACCAACTCCTGCCTGCATCTTCTACTATTACTCCACACATCGACCGCTATCCGGCATGCATCTAGAGTATTAAGTTCATAAGAACAGAGTAACGCCTTAAGCAAGATGACATGATGTAGAGGGATAAACTCATGCATTATGATATAGCCCCCATCTTTTTATCCTCAATGGCAACAATACAATACACACTACAAAAAAATACACTTCCGTGATGATACATGTTTGTCACAGTAGGTCGCGTTTTCTGTCATGCATGTACATCCATGACGATTTTATGACAGAATCAAGATTGTCATACCTGTGCTGTCGTAGAAGTGTTCCATGACATAACCAAAATTATCATCACGGAAGTGTCCACTTCCATGACGATAAATCGCGCGTCACATAAGTGCTTTCGTCAAGGGTGACCGACATGTGGAATCCACCGTAACGGAACGCCGTTAAGCTATCGGGTCGGGTTTTGGATCCGATAACCCGTTAACAGCCCCGACCAATGGGGATTTTCCACGTGTAAAATCATCATTGGCTGGAGGAAACCCGTGTCGGCTCAGCGCTGGGACAGATGTCATCCACTCATTGGACAGAAGGCGCCTATGATACGTCGACACGTGGCACGGCCCAATAGAGGCCCATTCTTGTGAAAAGGCTAGCCCATTTGACTTGGTCAAAAGGTGGCGGGCTGGCCCATGGAAAGCCTGTTAACGGCTTGTTCGCATATAGCCAATTTACAGCCCACTAACCCAAGGCCCGTTACGACCTATTCGAATTAGGCCCAGTAGCGTCATCTGGGCCATCCAATATGATTCCAGCCCGTTTTCACTTCTGGCCCATGTATGGCCCATGACGTCTTTCGGCCCATATGAGGCCTTATGTAACTCTTGGCCTATTAATGGCCCGTGGTGAAACTGGCCCGTAATGAACAGTGTATCACTTTACACCCATTAATGGCCCGTGGTGAAACTGGCCCGTAAAGAACAGTGTATCACTTTATACCCATTAATGGCCCGTTATTCCGTTGGGCCGTTTCTAGCCCATGTTATCTTTCGGCCTTCTGAGAGCCCATTTATTCTTGGGCTATTTTCCAACATTCGTTTACTTACGGCCCGTTACTGTCATTTTTTGCTTGTGGGCGAAATTCAGCCCATTGTTACAGTCGGCCCGTTTGTGGTCCGTTAATACGTTGGGCCGTTTTCATAGCGTCATCAAATATGGCCTATTAATGATGGCCCGTTATGGTCGGCCCATGAACGGACGATTCCAACTCTAGCCCGTTTACGACCACAACGCGGTCTGTTTCGCCCATGTTTGGTCAATCGATCATAGGGCCCGTATAAGGCCCATTGATGATATGGCCCATAGAAGGCCCACTGTTTCTACGGCCCATAAAAGGCCCACTGTTTCTACGGCCCGTAGAAGGCCCACTATTTATACGGCCCGTAGAAGGCCCACTGTTTCTACGGCCTGTAGGAGGCCCAGTGTCACTACAGTAAATATTAGCCCATGGTTATTGTGGCATAATTTTAAAAAATAGGTTATTGCAGCCACTAGCAAACCGCAAAAAAAGAACTGCACTGACTACAAGCAAACAAATAAACAAGACAACAAGGAAATAAATAAGCAAGCAACTTACACTAGGCTATCACGGCTATTACACATATTACATCCACTCGGCATCAAAGTTCGCCACCAGTGTAAATATAGGGAACACATCAGCATATAAACGCCACAGCAAAACAAGTCCAGAACTGAAATCACTTCAGAAGAGCTCAAGAAACAATATCCTGGGTACCCATAATGCTGGCAAGATGCTTAGCAAGCTTATTAACTTTCTCTTGTTTGGTGCTTAAGTCCTCCAGCGCTTGCTGTTGCACCAGAAAGTATGCATCTCGATTCTGCAGGGACTTCCTCGGTCCTTCGGCTTCCTGTCGCATAACATCTGATCGATGTCTTTCAACTTGAAGTTGAGACTCAAGAAGCCGAACTGATTCAGGCAACGAGTTCGAAGAGCTGGTGCTAGCAGTGGTAGCCAGTAAATCGAACACTACATCAAGACAGGACTTTGGGGTTGCCTCGGTGTCTTCAATATAGTTTTTATCAGCTTTCTTGGAGACCAATAGGGATGTCTCACTATCTTGAACCTTATTTGCATTACTTCCTTTACCATTGCATAACCGGGTACTCTTCTCCAATATTTTATCTGCGTTCTAAAAGAGAAACAAACAAACACATCTCAGGTTTACAATGTAGTATATGAAACTCATTTTGGTAAACCAGTTCAGTAGTAAGGTGGACAGGATAACAACATGAAACAAACATATAACTATGTAGTATGGTCACTGTATGGTCTATATCATTCTAGTTTATGTTGCCAAATCAAGATAGATACAGTTCAAATCATATCTATTTAAGACAAAGTAGCATAGACAGAATATAAGTGTGGGAAACTACACAACAATAACAACACTTGTAATGTGCATGGCATGAGAACATAACTGTTTATTCAATTGAAACTGAAATCAACATAGAGCAAGTTACAACAACAAACAGCCAAACACATAGAAGAAACAGGTTTAAAACATACCTGTTGCGCCATTGGACTTTCAATTGCATCCTTAAAATTTGATATTAGTTGGTATCAGTAAATACAGTGATGCAAGAGCAAAGTAGTATGAACCATAGCTACGGAACCTGACCTAAGAACAATTCTTCTTCTGCTTTAAGCGTTGACTTCGGGTTCGGAGTGGTGGTCCTCGTGATTTGGGCACTGCAGTTGCCTTACTAACTGCTCGTGTTTGGGTGCTCTGTGGTGGAGACGGTGTTGTGTCAACGGGAACTGGGTGTCTATCTGCCGGGGTTGGGGTTAGAAGGGGTGTAGCTGGTTCTTTGTCCAACAGGGTAGCGGTACAATCTGCATGAGTGTGTGTTATGTGTGGTGGGGCTGGTTCTTGGGCAAGTACAACTATGGTTCTATCTGCATCGACAGGTAGCACGATCTTTTCTGAAGACCGTGTTTTTACTCCCACAGTTACTGCCATCACTCCCTCCAATTGAAATGGCTGATAAACAAGAAAATTAATTGAATGTACAGACATTGTAAGATAGACAAGTGCAATGGATAGTAGGGAAGAAAACATGGCATGAAATAATTCAGTTGTCTAAGCAAACAGAATAGCAGGTCATAATTTCACATATATGATGGCTAATTAAACAGGATAGCATGACACAATTTCACATGTATGATGGCTAACTAAACAGGATAGAATGACATACTTCAAAATATGATGACTATGTAAACATGATGACATGATATAACTATACGATGTGTCTATTAAAGTGGTTGGCATGCCATAAATCACAAACATGTCATCAATGGAAACATGATGGCATGATATAATTCACGGATAGAATGACATAATTTAAAATATGATGACTATGTAAACAGGATGAGATGATATAACTATATTATGTCTTTAGAAAATGGGTTGGCATGCCATAATTCAGACACATGCTGTCTATGTAAACATCATGGCATGACATAATTCAAATATATGATTTATATACTAAGGAAGTGAGCAGAGGGCCTGTCAACTAAGGAGATGGCATTCAATGTTGTGTATATGATGTAAAAACTAAGCACTGCAATACAACATATGCATTATATGAGTAATATAACTCTGCCAAGTTTGAGCATACACCTCAGGGGGATAATAGGACTAGTCATCTGCCTCTGAATCCTCCTCTAAAGAGCTATCTATATCCAGCAAGATATCTGTTTCAGCAGGTAGCATTGTCTGCTCTGAAGACCTTGTTTTTGCTCCAGATTTCTCCATCACCAATTCAAATGGTTGATGCACAGGAAGAGCAATTGAATAAACATTGTCGACAAAAGCAATGAGAAATACAAAAAAAGGACGGCATGATATAATTCACATATATGATGCTTGCCTAAATAGCATGGCATTGCATAATCCACATACATAATGCCTTGCAACAAGATAACATTGCATAATCCACATATATAATGTCTTGCAACAAGATGGCATTGCATAATTCACATATATGGTAATTAGACACTAAACAGGTGGCATTCACACAAAGCATGGCTAAACTAAGCAAATGACATAGCAATGCAAGATACCATACGCACGATATGAGCAACATAACCCTGCCAAGTTAGGGCATGCACCTCGGGGGGGGGGGGGAATATGACTGGTCATCTGTCTCCGAATCCTCCTCCGAGGAGCTATCGGTAACCAGCAAGACATGCGCTTCGTCAGATAGCATTGTCTGCTCTGAAGACCTTGTTTCCACTCCAGATTTTTCCATGACCGTGCTGAATGGCTGATGCACAGGAAGAGTAATTGAATGTACTAAAATTGTTGACAAATTTAACATGTAATAAAAAATGATGGCATGATATAATTCACATATAAGATGACTGGCTAACCAGGGTGGCATTGCAAAATTCACATATATGATGCCTGGATAGACAAGATGGCATTGCATGATTCACATATACGATAAAGAAACTAAACAGATGGCATTGACACAAAGCATGTCTAAACTAAGCAGATGACATCTTTAATGTATATAGTAAGCAATGCAAGGCACCATATGCATGATATTACCAACATCAGCATGCCAAGTTAGAGCGAAGATCTCATGGGGTAAATAGGAGTGGTCTTCTCCTTCTGAATCCCCCTCAGAACAGTTATCTTCCTCTTAATTACGATCCGAAATGGGTGGAGGGGGGCTGCCTTTGCGCCCACCATGGAACGACATCTGCATGAAATTTTATTACCATGCAAGGCTCGTCTCTTTTCCTCTACATGATCAGTTCCATTGTGTACAATAAATGGCATGCATAGGAATAAAACATAGTGAGATTATGTAAGGAGTGCATGCACAAATCCAGAGTGATGGTAGCAAACTGTGGATAGACCCAAAACCAATGATAGCAGGCAGATAATAGCTTTAGTTAAAAAATATAGATAATGGCTGCTTTAATGTTTGTTTGCACCCAACATGAAACTCATAGTAGACACCAGAGATTAACCAGATAGTAGACAGATAGTACTGATTGCTGCCCCAATATGTACCCCACAACCATTTAAAAACTCAAGTTTCAGCATTAGTTTGGACCTGACTCAGAGTCTAATAAGTGAACACGATGATAATGTAGCATGTCATCATATTAAGCGACGCATAACGTAAGCAGACACGGAAGAGTGCGACCTCTCTAGCGGACCCGTGTAGTCCTCAAGGTCATCTGCTCAGTTGATGATGGTAATGCAGTTGCCGTGGTTGCCGGCGGCGGGGAAGAAGATCTGAGGCGGCGAAAGACAGTCTGGAGAGCGGATCCCTACTATGGTGAACCCTTCCGTCGTTGGAGCAGCTGAGCTAGGGTGGAACACAGCGCCGCAGGAGCAGGACAAACCACACAAGGTTTTCTTTGACACATATCTGTAACAGAAGTAATTGAGTAAGGGCTTGTTTGAATTTGAGGATTCTAACAATATAGGGGTAGGAAATAGACAGGAATAGGATAGGAATGCACGTGCAAAATAGAGAATTTAAAAACACAGGATTTCTGCCAATCTGGGTGTTTGATTCACAACAATTGGAAGATCACAGGATACAAAAAAGCATGGTGAGATTAAGTCAAACCACAAGAAAATGTACGGCCATAATGCTATTATGCTACTATCTCTTAGTCTTGTGCTTAATGAATAGGAATATGAAAAGGAGGAGAAGTGGAAATTAGAATTCCTATGGTTTTTCTTTCAAGGAGACGCTAAAGAAACAAATCCTACAGTTTTCCTTTGCTCCATTCCTTTGCACCAAATTCATGAAAAGTAGTACCATAGGAAACTTTCCAATTCCGATGTTTTTCATTCACTTTTCCTTTCAAGCACTGGCGATTCTAGTAGGAAGGCTTGAGCAAGGAAAATCCTACACTAAAAAAACATTTTTGTGCTACTTCTATTACTTTGGACCCAGGCGACTGCCATACTAGCTCAACTCCCAGGCCCATCGACAAATGCACAGCTCAAACGCGTAGAGATAAATAATGATGGCATTCAGAGAGTCCATCACGGATAGATAAGTTGCATGGTACCTCACTGCTTGTCATATAGTAGGATAAAATAATCGTATTTCCCATTACTACGAGTGCTCAATAGACAATATATATAACATGTAGAGCAAAAAAAGAGATGCAACAAGTGTACAACCTCTTTGGCGAAGCCATGTCGATCTCAGCGTGATTGGGTTGGCCGGTGAGGATGCGCCAGCTGACTTGGCTGTCGGAGGAGGGGAAGAAGATCTTAGGCGTCTAGAGATGGAGCCCGAGGTACTGCTCCGCTGTGCTGGAGGGTTTCGTCGTTGGAGCAGCTCTGGTGAGTTGTACGACGTCGAGGCTGAAGCAGGACAAGAGAGACAATGAACAACGTTAACCTGAGTGGAATTCTAATAGCATCTCCAATACATGACGTAAAATACATAACCACAAAGCGCTAGATGTAAAATACATCAGCCGCTCATCTCTGAACTTAACTATTGAAACTGAATTTAACTGTCGAAACTGAACTTAACTGTCGAAACTGAACTTAACCGTCGAAACTAAATTTTGTTGTTGAAACTGAATTTTGGTGTCGAAACTGAATGCACTAGCAAGGTGAGGCTACACGTCGGTCGACTGACTTTTTCATCTCTGGTCAGTCGATTTTGCAGCCGTTGGATACGAAATCAAGGGCATGCGGTCCATCTTCAACCTCCACCCCCTGAGCCGCCAGCCACCACCGGCCAAACAGCAGCCCCCCGCCTCCCACGGCTGGCGGTGCACCGCCTGATGTCTACTACACAACCTTCTTCTTGTAGACGTTGTTGGGCCTCCAAGTGCAGAGGTTTGTAGGACAGTAGCAAATTTCCCTCAAGTGGATGACCTAAGGTTTATCGATCCGTATGAGGCGTAGGATGAAGATGGTCTCTCTCTCAAGCAACCCTGCAACCAAATAACAAAGAGTCTCTTGTGTCCCCAACACACCCAATACAATGGTAAATTGTATAGGTGCACTAGTTCGGCGAAGAGATGGTGAAACAAGTGGTATATGGATAGTAGATAAAGGTATTTGTAATCTGAAATAATAAAAATAGTATGGTAGAAAGCGATAAAAGTGAGCGTAAACGGTATTGCAATGTGTTGAAACAAGGCCTAGGGTTCATACTTTCACTAGTGTATGTTCCCTCAACAATACTAACATCATTGGATCATAAAACTATCCCTCAACATGCAACAAAGAGTCACTCCAAAGGCTCTAATAGCGGAGAACGAACGAAGAGATTATGGTAAGGTACAAAACCACCTCAAAGTTATTCTTTCCATTCAATCCGTTGGGCTATTCCTATAAGTGTCACAAACAGCCCTAGAGTTTGTACCAGAATAACACCTTAAGATACAAATCTACCAAAACCCTAATGTCACCTAGATACTCCAATGTCACCTCAAGTATCCGTGGGCATGATTATGCGATATGCATCACACAATCTCAATTCATCTATTCAACCAACACAAAGGACCTCAAGGAGTGCCCCAAAGTTCTACCAGAGAATCACGACGAAAACGTGTGCCAACCCCTATGCATAGGTTCATGGGCGGAACCCGCAAGTTCGTCACCAAAACATACATCAAGTGAATCACGTGATATCCCATTGTCACCACAGATATCCACGGCAAGACATACATCAAGTGTTCTCAAATCTTTAAAGACTCAATCCGATAAGATTACTTCAAAGGGGAAACTCAATTCATTACAAGAGAGAAGAGGGGGAAAGAAACATCATAGGATCCAAATATAATAGCAAAGCTCACGATACATCAAGATCGTATCATCTCAAGAACACGAGAGAG
Organism: Triticum aestivum; assembly: GCF_018294505.1. Classification (NCBI taxonomy): domain Eukaryota; kingdom Viridiplantae; phylum Streptophyta; class Magnoliopsida; order Poales; family Poaceae; genus Triticum; species Triticum aestivum. Next base: position 160,396,140 of record NC_057803.1, on the reverse strand, counting down.
AGAGAGGGAGATCAAACACATAGCTACTGGTACATACCCTCAGCCCCGAGGGAGAACCACTCCCTCCTCGTCATGGAGAGCACCGTGATGATGAAGATGGCCACTGGAGAAGGATTGTCCCCTCCGGCAGGATGCCGGAACGGGTCTAGATTGGTTTTTGGTGGCTACGGAGCCTTCTGGCGGCGGAACTTCCGATCTATTTTCTGTTCTGGAAGTTTTAGGTCACGTAGGTATATATGGGTGCAGGAGGTACGTCAGGGGAGCCACGGGGGCCCCATGAGGCAGGGGGCGCGCCCTAGGGGGGGCGCACCCCACCCTCGTGGGCAGCTCCCGTATCTTCGCACGTGGGGTCCAAGTCCATCAGGTGTGTTTCCTTCCAAAAATAACTTCTCCAGTTGATTTCATTCCGTTTCGACTCCGTCTAATATTCCTTTTCTTCAAAACACTGAAATAGGCATAAAACAGCAAATCTGGGCTGGGTCTCCGGTTAATAGGTTAGTCCCAAAAGTAATATAAAAGTGGATAATAAAGCCCAATATTGCCCAAAATAGTAGACAATATAGCATGGAGAAATCAAAAATTATAGATACGTTGGAGACGTATCAAGCATCCCCAAGCTTAATTCCTGCTCGTCCTCGAGTAGGTAAATGATAAAAAGATAATTTTTGATGTGGAATGCTAGTTGGCATAATTTCAATGTAATTCTTCTTAATTGTGGCATGAATATTCAGATCCATAAGATTCAAGACAAAAGTTCATATTGACATAGAAAATAATAATACTTCAAGCATACCAACTAAGCAAGTATGTTTTCTCAAAATAACATGGCCAAAGAAAGCTATCCCTACAAAATCATATAGTCTGGCTATGCTCCATCTTCACCACACAAAATATTTAAATCTTGCACAACCCCGATGACAAGCCAAGCAACTGTTTCATACTTTTGATGTTCTCAAACTTTTTCAATCTTCACTCAATACATGAGCGTGAGCCATGGATATAGCACTATAGGTGGAATAGAATGCTGGTTGTGGAGAAGAAAAAAGGGAGAAGATAGTCTCACATAGACTAGGCGTATCAACGGGCTATGGAGATGCCCATCAATAGATATCAATGTGAGTGAGTAGGGATTGCCATGCAATGGATGCACTAGAGCTATAAGTATATGAAAGCTCAACAAAAGAAACTAGTGGGTGTGCATCCAACTCGCTTGCTCACGAAGACCTAGGGCATTTTGAGGAAGCCCATCATTGGAATATACAAGCCAAGTTCTATAATGAAAGATTCCCACTAGTATATGAAAGTGACAACATAGGAGACTCTCTATCATGAAGATCATGGTGCTACTTTGAATCACAAGTGTGGTAAAAGGATAGTAGCATTGTCCCTTTTATTTTTTAATTATTTTTTTACATGGCCTTTCTTTTTTTATTTGGCCTTTCTTTTTTTTATTCGGCCTTTCTTTTTTTATTTGGCCTTTCTTTTTTTCCTTTTTTTGGGACAATGCTCTATTGAATGATGATCACCACACTTCTATTTATTTACAATTCAATGATACAACTCGATACTAGAACAAAGTATGACTCTATATGAATGCCTCCAGCTGTGTACCGGGATATGCAATGAATCAAGAGTGACAAGTATGAAAAAATTATGAACGGTGGCTTTGCCACAAATGCAATGTCAACTACATGATCATGCTAAGAAATATGACAATGATGGAGTGTGTCATAATAAACTGAATGGTGGAAAGTTTCATGGCAATATATCTCGGAATGGCTATGGAAATGCCATAATAGGTAGGTATGGTGGCTGTTTTGAGGAAGGTATATGGTGGGTTTATGGTACCAGCGAAAGGTGCGCGGTACTAGAGAGGCTAGCAAGGGTGGAAGGGTGAGAGTGCGTATAATCCATGGACCCAACATTAGTCATAAAGAACTCACATACTTATTGCAAAAATCTATTAGTCATCGAAACAAAGTACTACGAGCATGCTCTTAGGGGGATATATTGGTAGGAAAAGACCATCGCTCGTCCCCGACCGCCACTCATAAGGAAGACAATCAGTAAACACCTCATGCTCCGACATCGTTACATAACGGTTCACCATACGTGCATGCTACAAGAATCACAAACTTCAACACAAGTATCTATCAAATTCACAACTACTTAACTAGCATGACTCTAATATCACCATCTCCATATCTCAAAATAATTATCAAGTATCAAACTTCTCATAGTATTCAACACACTCATAAGAGAATTTTATTATTCTTGAATACCTAGCATATTAAGATTTTAAGAAAATTACCATCCTATTTAATACTCTCAAAATAATATAAGTGAAGCATGAGAGTTCATCTATTTCTTCAAAATAAAACTACCACCATGCTCTAAAAGATATAAGTGAAGCACTAGAGAAAATGACAAACTACTCCGAAAGATATAAGTGAAGATCAATGAGTAGTCGAATAATTATGCAACTATGTGAAGACTCTCTAACATTTAATAATTTAAGATCTTGGTATTCTATTCAAACAGCAAGCAAAGCAAAATAAAATGACATTCTAATAATAGCAAACATCATGTGAAGAAACAAAAACTTAGGATCAACCGAAACTAACCGATAGTTGTTGAAGAAGAAAGGTGGGATGCCAACCGGGGCATCCCCAAGCTTAGATGCTTGAGACTTCTTGAAATATTATCTTGGGGTGCCTTGGGCATCCCCAAGCTTGAGATTTTGTGTCTCCTTAATTCCTCTCATATCACGGTCTCCCTAAATCTCAAAAGCTTCATCCACACAAAACTCAACAAGGACTCGTGAGATAAGTTAGTATAAACCATTGCCAAAACCTTATCATACTCTACTGTAGAAAATCACTAAAATTATTATTCAACATTGCATACTAAATGCCTCTGCATATTTAATAGTCCTATCATCAAATATAATCATTAAAGAAGCAAACATTTGCAAACGATGCAAACATAACAGCAATCTGCCTAAACAGGATAGTCTGTAAAGAATGCTGCAACATCCATACTTCCCTAGCTCGAAAAATTATGAAATAAAATTCCTACTGTATTAAATTTATCAGATCTTAATATGCAAAAGGTTTCAAAATTTTATCACATTCTGACTTTTCTAGGGAATTATTGCAACAGCGGTAAACTTTCTGTTTTCAAACAGCAACATGTATACTTGTAACATAGGCATAGTAAAGGCTATCAATGCCACTTTTATTGAAATAAAAGATGCAAAACATTGTTATAAATAACAGCAAGCAAATCCTAAAAAAATAAATTAATGCTCCAAGAAAAACACATATCATGTGGCGAATAAAAATATAGCTCCAAGTAAAGTTACCGATGAACGAAGACGAAAGAGGGGATGCCTTCTGGGGCATCCCCAAGCTTAGGCTCTTGGATATCCTTGAATATTACCTTGGGGTGCCTTGGGCATACCCAAGCTTAGGCTCTTGGCTATCCTTTAATATTAACTTGGGGTGCCATGGGCATCCCCAAGCTTAGGCTCTTGCCACTCCTTATTCCATAGTCCATCGAATCTTTACCCAAAACTTGAAAACTTCACAACATAAAACTTAACAGAAAACTCGTAAGCTCCGTTAGTATAAGAAAGTAAATCACCACTTCAAGGTACTGTAATTAACTCATTATTTATTTATATTGGTGTTAAACCTAATGTATGACAACTTCTCTATGGTTTATAAACTATTTTACTAGCCATAGATTCATCAAAATAAGTAAACAACACATCGAAAACAGAATCTGTCAAAAACAGAACAGTCTTTAGTAATCTGGATCAAATCCATACTTATGGAACTCATAAAATTCTCAAATAAATTGATGGACCTGAGGAATTTATCTATTAATCATCTGAAAAAATAATTAACTAAATATCACTCTCCAAATAAAAATGGCAGCAATTCTCGTGAGCGCTAAAGTTTCTGTTTTTTAAAGCATGATCAACAAGACTTTCCCCAAGTCTTCCCAAAGGTTCTACTTGGCACAAACACTAATTAAACATATAAAACCACATCTAAACAGAGGCTAGATGAATTATTTATTACTAAACAGGAACAAAAAGTAAGGAACAAAAATAAAGTTGGGTTGCCTTCCAACAAGCGCTATCGTTTAACGCCCCTAGCTAGGCATGATGATTTCAACGATGCTCACATAAAAGATAAGAATTGAAACATAAAGAGAGCATCATAAAGAATATGACTAGAATATTTAAGCCTAACATACTTCCTATGCATAGGGATTTTGTGAGCAAACAACTTATGGGAACAATAATCAACTAGCATATGTGGGAAAAACAAGCATAACTTCAAAACTTTAAGCACATAGAGAGGAAACTTGATATTATTGCAATTCCTACAAGCATATGTTCCTCCCTCATAATAATTTTCAGTAGCATCATGAATGAATTCAACAATATAAGTAGCACCTAAAGCATTCTTTTCATGATCTACAAGCATGCAAAATTTACTACTCTCCACATAAGCAAAATTCCTCTCATGAATAATAGGGAGAGCAAACTCAACAAAATAATTATCATGTGAGGCATAATCCAATTGAAAACTAAAATCATGATGACAAGTTTCATGGATATCATTATTCTTTATAGCATACAAGTCATCACAATAATCATCATAGATAGCAACTTTGTTCTCATAATCAATTGGAACCTCTTCCGGAATAGTGGATTCATCACAAAATAAAGCCATGACCTCTCCGAAACCACTTTCATCAACATAATCATCATAAATGGGAGGCATGCTATCATCATAATAAATTTGCTCATCAAAACTTGGGGGACAAAAAATATCATCTTCATCAAATGTAGCTTCCCCAAGCTTGTGGCTTTGCATATCATTAGCATCATAGATATTCAAGGAATTCATACTAACAACATTGCAATCATGCTCATCATTCAAATATTTAGTGCCAAACATTTTATAAATTTCTTCTTCTAGCATTTAAGCACAATTATCCTTTCCATCATACTCACGAAATATATTAAAAAGGTGAAGCGTATGAGACAAATTGAATTCCATTTTTTTATAGTTTTCTTTTATAAACTAAACTAGTGATAAAACAAGAAACTAAAAGACTCGATTGCAAGATCTAAAGATATACCTTCAAGCACTCACCTCCCCGGCAACGACGCCAGAAAAGAGCTTGATGTCTACTACACAACATTCTTCTTGTAGACGTTGTTGGGCCTCCAAGTGCAGAGGTTTGTAGGACAGTAGCAAATTTCCCTCAAGTGGATGACCTAAGGTTTATCGACCCGTAGGAGGCGTAGGATGAAGATGGTCTCTCTCTCAGGCAACCCTGCAACCAAAT